>NC_137930.1:46068877-46528877 GCF_963969265.1 Rhamphochromis sp. 'chilingali'
GTGAAAATAGCTAGAAAACATGTTTTTGGCATCAATTGCCCCTGAAAGAAAAAGGCCCTTTAGATTATGCTAATTCAAGTGGTCTGAGTGGTGTATGGGCTGTGTTTTTCGGTTTTAGAAAATCTAGTTGATGATGTGAGACTTTGGGCAATCACAGGTATTTTCAGAGCTTGTAAAGCAAGTATAAAGTAACAGCACAATAGCTATAGCTGAAGGAAATGTCTATATAGAAAAAGGATTCATTTTATTAAATATTAAGCAGGGTTTTTACCTGGAGCAGTAGGGATAGTATCAGTTATTTTAGCTTAGCTATTGTAATTGTCAGAAGTTTGTAACTAATTTCAGTCAAGGTTTTAATTTCTGTTTTATCAGTGCTGCAATGTTTCTGGCAGCCTTCAAGTATGTTGGTGTCCTATAAAGGTGTCCAATACTAATGAGTTGAAAGCATGAGTTTTGTTAATTTAGGCTAAATTAGCATTTTTCACATTGCAGATTTTAAGGCAAATTATACTTCTCTGCTTGCCAAATTCTAGTCTGCTGCTGAAATAAACATTTTCTCTGCTCTTGAGTAACAGTGGGATTTGACACTTTTAAAAAGAACACGTTAGCATTTCAGGAGCCAAAGTAATGCATTTTTAGCAAAAAGCTCCTCTTTCTGTATTGATTAGCAGTTTATCCATAATTTGTGCTTCAGCTTCACTGTGTTTCACTTTTGCAGCTTATTCTGAGCTTACATGAACCAAAAATGGATATAAACATGTATATGAAAATAGTTGACAGCAATGAATCTTGTTCTGTATCAATACTACTTACACAGCATTCACATTCAGTCCTCCTCCAAACCTATATTTATAGATTATGAGTACGGTATTGAAAAACACACCGGAGCACTTTCAATTAAACAAATACCAGTTAAACCTTGGCTGACATTCCACCTGTTAATACAGGATTAGATGTAAATATTTTGTTTTTATAGGATGTTTTGCACACACACCTTCACAAATATGTTAATTGATTGTTGGACTAGCCAACCTTAATGTACCCTATATTGCATACATTGCATACATATAACGCAGATAAAACAAATATCTGCCTTCACACACATATGATGTCAGCCCAACCTATGCAGCTATAACAGCTTCAACTCTTCTTGGAAGGCTTTCCACAAGGTCTATGAGTGTATTTATGGGAATTTTGATCATTCTTCCAGAAGTACAATTGTGAGTTCAGACACTGATTGTGAAGGAGAAGGCCTGGCTTGCAGTTTGCACTCTAATTAATCTCAAAATGCTCTTTTGTGTTGAGGTCAGGACTGTGCAGACCAGTTAAGTTCTTCCACACCACACTCACTCATCCAACTCTGTACGGAGCTTGCGTTGTGCACTGGTATGTGGTCATGTTGGAACAGGAAGGGGCCATCCTCAAACTATTCCCACAAAGTTAGGAGCATGAAATGTTTGAAATTGTCTTACTGAACCATTAAGAGCATTAGGAGTTTCGTTAGTTGGAACACAGGGCCAAAGCCTCATGAAAAACAACCGCACATCACCACTGCATCTGACACACTTGCACCTCATGATGTAAGGCTTGGATACAGTTGCTCAGCCATGGAAACAAACTCCATGAAGCTCTTAACACACTGTTCATTAACTACCCACAAGACCACATGAAGTTTGAAGGTCTGTGACTGACTCTGCAGAAAGTTGGCAACCTCTGCACACTGTGCCTTAGCATCTGCTGACCATGCTCTGTGATTTTGCACCTACCACTTCATGGCTGGGTTGCTGTCATTCCCAATCATTTACACTTTGTTATAATACCACTAATAGTTGACTGTGGAATATTATATAATGATGAAGAAATATCATGACTTGACTTGTTGCATGAGACATCTGATCACGCTGACATTAACTGAGCTCCAGAAAGCGACCCATTCGTTCACAAATGTTTGTAGAAGCAGTCCTCATCATTAGCTGCTTGATTATAAACACCTGTGACCATGGAAGTGACTGGAACACCTGAATTCAATGATTTGGATGGGTGAGCGAATACTTCTGACAATATAGTGTACAAGTGTGTTTCTGTGACCACAACAAATTGGTATGTTCAGTAACAATACCTCGACCGCAGTAGGTTATAAATGACATTTTTATAGTCTGACTTTTTTATAGTCTCTATTTTCAGTGTTTGCTGCAAAGGAATGTTCAGACTGCGCCTCAAAATTCAGGCCATGTGCCAGCAGTTTTCAGCAGGTTTCAGATGCAGGATTACTTTGCAGCACCATCTACCACTGAGGTAGTTCCTATTCCTGGGCTTCCCGTTGCCTTTGTATCCTGCGTAGGATAGTGTGAGCAGATAGAGACAGAGCAGCGGAATGAATGGGCGGCAGAGGCAGCAGCGAGGTGGACTAGAGAGATTAACTGGGAAATTGACACTGACAAATCTCATACATTAAGGCTTCCTGGGAGGCAGGTATCGGTTGAATAGGCGGCAGGTACCATATCCCATAAATGGCACTGGGTTTCTTTAATGCTCGGCTCACAGCATGTAAAAAAGCTGAACCACCCTGTTGTCGACAGCAGAAAAGATAAGAAAGCCAGGTGTGCTCAGAGACATTTCATTTGACTAATGTGTTTACTGCTAGAATAATGAATAGAGTGAAGAAGATGAGAGTAATTAATTTGAGCTGTGCTAGCTAAATAACAAAGCAAATATGGGTAAAACTGTTTCATATCCCTTTGGAAATGATTTTTTTTCTCACTTTCTTGCCTGTTTTAATGAGATAAAGCCAGGCTTCTTTGATAAGGAGTCCTTTTTACTGTTGTTAGTAGCATAGTAGCCTTTTGATCTGTTCTAAGGGTATTTGTTCACTGTTTCATGATGAAAAGGATATAACCATCAACACAATTTACATTTTACACCCTAAACAATTAACTCCATTTTGGAAAAACAGAAATATGTATTGCTGTTTTCAAAATATGAAATGTAAGATTTGACCTTAATAGGTCATCATTGTCCTACTCACACGCTGTAATCCTTTTAGAAAATGTTGCTATTCTGTATGTTTCTTTCCTTCGTAAGAGTAAAGAGTCTCGATACTAAACATAAGAAAACCACTTTGGCCTCTGCAGCCACAGTACTTGATGTTGACTGAGTGTTATTCCCAGCGACTTAACCCCGCTCAAGAGGTTCATGGTGTCTTCCTTCTATCTTTATTTATTTTGGACAGTGAAGTTGTTTTCCCGAAAAAGGACTGGTGCCCTTGCTGTTGCCTAGCAACTGCGTGAGTCCACGGACTTAGCATCTTGCAGGATCTTTCTAAATACCTTGAAAGTCTCCTCTTTAGGCGTGAGAAGAAAGTTTGAGTATTCATTATTGTGCATGACTAATGAAGTACCATTTACAATAATGAAAAAAAATTAGGCCAGTTGATAGTCGCATTATTCAAAGCTCACCACAGGTTTAAACGTGTGATTTCCCTTCTCAATAAAAATTGCTGTGAATTAATTTGATTAAGGCTGCCAGAGTACATGTGGATGTGTGAAGTTTTTTAAAGTGCAAGTCATTTAAAATGCTCCTTGCTGTATTAATAGAAAATAGACGTCTTGTTTTCTAAGACCCATTACTATTATACAGACATATTGTACAGCACTGTCTTGGTAGCAGCAGCATTGCATTGGCATTTTTTCCACTCAGATAGTGAATTCATCAGACTTTTTACTGTTAGCTGTTAAATATTCATGGAGCTGTTGTGTTGTTAAAATAAGCCTCATTAGCACTTCCAGCCTCTTTTCAAGTTCCGCCTTTCTCTTGTCACTCTCAAAAGAGCAACACAAACATGTTATTCATCTCTCACAATCTCTGCACCCAAACTGGGTTAAAACATAACACCAAGCCTTTGTGTTGAAATCAGACTTGCTGTAATACTGTCTCATCATATTTTCATTCTGTTATTTTATAAGAATATTGACTGAATACAGGGTGGATTCTTAAATTAATGTCACCATATGGTCTTAAGAGGATATGTGTGTAGTCCTACTATAATATAGCCATTTAACCTGAGTACACTGAGAATAGGATTTAACCCACTACAGTACTGGGATGCTATAGCAGGTTGTAGCCCCCTGTATCCTACCAATGCTAAGCATAGTAATGCAAAAAAAAATATTGGACAGACATTAAGATTCCTTGGACTGCACTGTTTTAATCCACCGTTTGTTTTTGCACTCATCAAAATGACTGAAAAGAAATTCTGACATAAGCCCAAAAAATATATTTGCTTCAAATTCAAACAGTTTAGTTAAATATTATTTTAATAATTGATTTCAGTACTTTGGGTCTGTACTCCACCATCAGTCCTAGCTATAGTAGTTTTATTTCTTTTTTATCACCCCAAAAATCACTATATGATGAATAACCCGTTTTAGGAAAAATCATACATAAGAGATGATGGAGTTTTATTCTAGCAGAGTTACATCACTTTTAAAATGCCAAGAGGTCAAAATTACCCCCTTGGTAGTTTTAGTTTTCAGCCACTGTAGATGTCCAGATGGATTCCTCTAATGCAACCTTCTCGTTTATGTTTTTAGTTGACATTAGTTATAAAAGTTTAATATTACGTGTAGTTTTGGAATTGTGTAGTTTTGCACCTGTGGCTTTGATATCATTGTTTAGCAGTGTGTGAATCTGAAGCCTGTTATTGAGTGTACAATTAGAGAGAGACGGCAATAAGTATGTGGGTAATGACTATCCATTACTTTTTAAATGTTTTACTAATCCATCTGTTGGATACTGTGCAAACTCTACAGCTCCACATTTGTTTCATTAAGGACAGATTTGGTATATTACACAGTTACACATGCACTTGTCTCTTTAATAGTTGTTTCTGCTGGAGAGGGGCTCACCTCACTTAGAGGCTTGGTGCACCCATAGGCAACCTATTAACATCCACTTTATCCGCCCTTCCATATTTCATGAACTAGTTCATCAAACTTTAATGCAGTTCTGCTTCTCTCTCTCTTTTTTAATGGAAAGCCTTGTCTGAATTGAAAGCCTCACCTATAAGTCGTTTGCTGGAATCTTTACCACAGCTCAAAGGAAATTATATATATACTCTTTTGAAGCAAGGTTACTTTTCACCTGTTCCTGTGCACGCTGTCAATGGGCTATCTAAAAAATTGGGAATGGATGGATTATGGCTTGTGAAAGAACATGTTTAGAGATGTGAAATGATTTCACAAAGCCAAAAACCAGCTGAAAGAAACTGATGGGCCAAGCACCAGTGGTTTCTCACTCTCCATGGACATGGCATTCAAGCTGCTATGCCACACCAGAGTATGTCTGGGATAATGTGCTACTCTCAGATTGTTGGAGTCTTAATGAGCCTGTGGGACACATGATTAGCCTGTGCCCAGACCTGATATCCAGTAATCAGAGCCAAGCACCAGTAGATGAATAGAAAGAACTGGAGAAGATTGGAAAGGACAAAAGTAGGCCCAGTATAGATGTGTGTGCCCATAATATGTAGGAAACACTGTCGGTGTTTGAGCATTTTTTGTACTGAAGCAAAAATCCATTTGCCACTGAATTATTGTGTGTGTGTGTGTTTGGTGGGGGTGGTGGTGTGTGTGTGTGTGTGTGTGTGTGTGTGTGTGTGTGTGTGTGTGTGTGTGTGTGTGTGTGTGCGCGCGTGTGGTGGTGGTGGTGGGCTCCAAGACCGTTTCATTGTGAATGAAAATGATTTTAAAAGGGTGCACTGAATACGGCAATCACTATGAACAAACTGCATTTACAGCTTTACTGTATGCTACTGATGATTTCAGTTCGACTCCAGGTCAGTGTGCTGTATTTTGAAATGATTTTCCTGGTAGCAGAGCAAGGGCGGACATGTAGTCTGGAAGTCTAAGAGGTGTTGGGCTTAGTTTATGGTCCCTGCATTCTGGTTACCTTTGATTTTAAGCTTATACAAAAAGAAGAAAAAAAACATTGTCTTTGGTGTTCAGACTCAAACAAATGCTGTGTTACCAATTTTTTTATAAGCTTCATTTTGTCCATCCATCCATTCGCTTATCTTTTTCAGGGCCACTGGACCCTATCCCAGCTGTCATAGGGCGAGAGGCAGGGTATACTCTGGACAGGTCACCAGTCTAACACACAGAGACAGACAACCATTCACACCTTTGGGCAATTTGGATTAATCAATTAACTTATCCCCACAAACTGCATATCTTTGGATGGTGGGAGAAAGCCAGAATACTCAGAGGGAACCCACGCAAACACGGGGAGAAGATGCAAACTCCACACAGAAAGGCCCTGGCCTGATGGTGGAATTGAACTCAGGACCTTCTTGCTGTGCGGCAACAGTGCTAACCACCGTGCCACCGTACTGCCGTTCTGCTGCGTTTTGTTAATTGATATAATGTTTCAGTGCTTGCATTGTAGAACATAATCACTAAAAACCAAACCTTTTACTGGTTGCACTCATACAAACAAGAACTAGAATGCCTTTATTAGTAGTAATTATTAATTTAGTTTTTAAATGTTGTTTTGGTGCTAAGTAATATAACAGATTATTTGATAACTGATTATTTGATTTGTTTTCGGCGATAAAGTAATTGTCTGCACATACTCTATCAACTGTCACTTTAAAATAATATCTTTGGATTTGGACAAACCTGTATAAAAGACAATGCAGGTTGTTTGTTAGTCCATTTGTCTCGTATATACTGCTTCCCCTGTCGATTATGGCCAGTTAGAGTCAGTTAGGCAAGTAAAGGCATGCTATAAGCGGATTAGCTGTAAACCAACTGGGACTGAAAAATATACGCCCACAATGAATAATTGAGAGTTTAATGAGATGAGGCAGAGCTAAAGAAGTGACCTAGTTGGTGGTTAAGTGAGTAGAGAAATGAAAAACTCAGTATGGCTACCTCTTTGTTATGCATAAATTAGAGAGCCATACCTCAGTCATATGTCTCAGTCAGTGTTTAGTTTACTGCTTAGTCTTTTTTCAAAGAGGGAGTTTACTAACATCTGATCAATATTGTAGACATAATTACAATAATTACAATTATTAAATCAAATATTTTCCTGTTTGGAATATCTTTAAAAGGGCACTCAGGGCACTCAGGATACCTGAGGACTCTTTTTCTGGCACATTATCAAGAGAAAACACAGGTAAGGCAAAATTGTCCTCAACTTATGCTATACGTTGTCTCCCCTACCCATTAGGTTACACATCAAGAAAGAAAGGGGACCGGAGGACCAGGGGGAACCAGCACCCCAGTCTGCCAATCCAGAGGTACCGCCCCTCATCTCCACTCAACATTGTAGAGGCATTGTAGAGGTGTGTCAACCAAGACAGCTCTACAACATCCAGAGCCTTCAGGAACTCAGGTGGACCTCATCCACCCCAGAGGCTCTGCAACCAAGGAGCTGTTTAACTGCCTTAGTGACCTTGCTCCTGGAGATAGGTGAGTCATCCCCTTCATCCCCAGACTCTGCTTCCTCCATGGAAGACGTGCCAGTGGGATTAAGGAGGTCCTCGAAGTATTCCTTCAGCCCGACAATTTTCTCAGTCAAAGTCAGCAGGTAGAGCACTTCTTTCTCCTCCTGAGTTGCCTGATGGTTTGCCAGAATCTCTTCAATGCTATCCAAAAGTCTTTTTCCATGGCCTCTCTGAACTCCTCCCACACTCAAGTTATTGCTTCAGCCACTGCCCGAGCCGCTTTCTGTATGGCCCATCGGTAGCTATGATATGATAAGCCTGATAGTTAGTCCCACAGGCTATCCAAGCCCGATAGGACTCCTTCAGCCTGGTCGCTCCCTTCACCTCTGGTGTCCACCATTTGGTTTGGAGGTTACCAGCACGACAGGCATCAACCACCTTGTGCAGCTCAGTACAGTGGCTTCGGCAATGGAGGTGCTGAACATGGTCCATTTGGTCTCAATGTCCCCACTCTCTCTTGGAATGCTGTTGAAGGTCCTCCAGAGCTCTGCTGGATATACAGTGGTCCCTCGTTTATCACTGTAGTTACGTTCTAAAACTAAGCCGCGATAGGTGAAATCCGTGAAGTAGCCAACTTTATTTTTAACAATTATTATAGATGTTTTAAAGCTGTAAACCAGACAGGCGTGAAAATTTTCACACTTTTCTGTCTTGTTTAAACACTCTCAAAATTCAAACTTTCGTAGAAAAATAAGTCCAGTATTATAGAATGAAGCCAAAGACACCCACAGGTTCCTTTGACGGTGGAAAACGTTTCATCGACATTGTTGTGTTTTTTGGGGAGAAAACTTGCAAACATACAGTACAGCACTTCAGAGTCACACTGCTAGCGATAGAAGATGTATGTAATTTTAACAAGCTGAATGCATTCTGTACTGTACAGGACCACAGCATGAGATTGACTGACAATGGTCTACAGCCAATCAGGACACAGAACACAATGCGCTGTAAAAAAAAAAAAAAAAATCATGCAAAATTGCACAAAAGAAAAAAATCCGCAAAACAGCGAGGCTGCAAAAGGTGAACCGCGTTATAGTGACTATGTCCATCTAACTGGCTATGGCGCTTCATGTATGTTATGTGCTGGATTCTCTCACGGGCAACTTTACACAGGCTGCAGCTGAGGTCTTGCCTGGTGTGGTAAATCCCATCCTCTATCGATCTTGTCCTGAGAGCTTGTTCCTGTGCTGCCATGGTTAGTGCATCTGTGCTGTCTTTCAGTCCAGCTTCGTCCAGCCACTGGTAGGATTTCTGCATATCTGACACTTTTTCTATGTGCCTGTCATACATACCGTGCAGGGGCCTGTTCTTTCATGATGGTTCTTCTCCTTCCTCCTCTTCTTTCTCATGTTTCTGCTGCCTGAGGTATTCTCTAATTGCATGGTTGGTTGTGGCCATCTTTCTGATGTACCAATGAAACTTTGTTGTCTCATCCTGGACAATGGTTCTGACACTCACCAGTCCACATCCTCCATATTTTCAGTTAGGGTACAGTCTCAGAGTGCTGGACTTGACTTGAAACCCTCCATGCATGGTCAGGAGTTTCCTTGTCTTGATGTCAGTAGCTTCTACCTCCGCTTTGGCCACCTTATTATTATTATTCCAGGGGGTTATCTGATTACCAACAGAGTGTAGGTGTTAACTGCCCAAATCTTGTTCTTTCCATTCACCTGACTCCTCAGGACACGCCTTTCCCTCTGCAGGTAATTGGCAGTTGCGGCTTTCCTAGAGGCCTCTTCATGATTCCCATTTGCCTGTGGGATTCCCAGGTACTTGTAGCTGTCCTCAACTACATTCTACAGCTAGTCTTGTCAATGATCTCACTGAGGGGCCTATGTAGAACAGCAGTTGGGATGGAGTATCACCTATATAGCTCTCGCACTTCATGATGATTTGTCCAGTTGGCTTAAATTGTTCACTAGTGTTGTTCCCCACATCCCCATTAATTTACTGATGAAGGCTCTTCGTGTCCTGTTGATCTTTTACACTGCGAGGCATTCCAGGATCCATGTGTGGAGCACTGAGTCATAGGCTTTCTTGTAGTTAATCCAGTTGATGAACAGGTTGGTCAGTCTGGTCTTGCAGTCTCAGTCTACTGCTCTGTCTACTAGTCTGTTGTAGATAGAGCTCATGTATTGAGCCATGTGCCTGTCCGTCTTACCCACTATGATGTCTGACAGGAGCTTCTATGTGGTACTGAGGCAGGTTATTGGACGGCAGTTGGATGGGTCAATCCTGATGTCCTGCCTTCAGTTAGCCATTCCGGGTGTGCCTCATCTATTATCAGCTGGTTCATGTGTGCTGCCAGGTGCTCATGGAGTGCAGAGAGCTTCTCCGCCAGTAGGCATGAATCATGTCAGGGCCTGATGCTGTCCAATTCTTCATCCTGGAGACCCTTTCTTAGATGTCTGCCACTGTGATGGTTGCCCGTAATGCTGCATTCACGTCTTCTAGTAGACCTTCAGAGGATACTTCACATAGTCTCAGTAATGAGCTATGGAGGGTTCAGGTTTCCAGTTTTCCCATGATCTTATCTTTCCGGTCACCTGCTCTCGCACTCAACAATCCTTCTGTTGTACTTGAATCTTGGTACGTTTTTTTACACTTTCTCACCAGCATTGATAAAAGTTGCCTCCCATGCACCTTTTAACACCCCACTCTTTAGTAAACTGTCATTGTCACCCAGCCTGTTGGTATGTTTTTATTTTCCCAATATCCCTCTATAGGCTTTAACCATTTATATCATTTATAGGCAATATGCACAAGCACACAGACATTCACACAAAAGTGTCCAAAGGGAACTGAAGACAATAGCAGTTAAATGATCTGGATTCCTCCAGGACACAGTGGCATTCAATCACCGGAGACAGTCCAGCCCCAAGAAATGCACACAATAATAGCACATTATGGAGAGGAAAATGGAGAAATATACAGGGCTTCACAAACAACAGTTTGCTCTGATTCCATGATGCCCTCCGACTACCAGTATAACCCATTAATTATCATTGTGGACTCATAACATGGTTGATTAGTGCCTTAAATGGGCTCTGCAGCCATGGACCCACAGTTGTTTGTACAGTAAAATTATGAACACAATGAAAAGTGTGGCAATAGTGGTGATTGATGGTGTTCTTTTTCTTTGAGTCTGTTCATGAATCCATTAGTTTTCAAATGCGCTTAATGTAAAATTGAACTGGAGAATTCTTTGAAAAAAGGAAGAAAAAAAAGCTAATGCAACTTAGGAATAAAAAGGCCATAAAATATTGCAATGTACCATACTTAAAATAGTTTTTTCTCCATGCGGTGCATTGGGTCATTAAAATATAATATTAAATTTATACAGAACTCCAAACATGTAAATTTGATATTATCTACTTTGTTTCTTTTGAAACACTGTTACTTTGTCCATCTTCGTGTTTTATATTTCTAGATTTTCTAAATAAAGTTCTCTTAACAGACAAAGATGCTGTTTATTGATGAACAGGACTTCTGCTCCTGCTGGTCTTTCCATGCCACTGACCACCACCTTCTGAGCGCCTCCTTACGCCTCATTGCTTCCTTGTGGTCCATGGTGTGGTAACTGGCATGCCACTTCCTCTCATCCCCATATCTACCTGTGGGGTGATTGAAACAAGAGTGAGCTCTTGTCAGGGCCTCGGCCACCATGTAATTGAATTCTTCCTTGTTTCACAGAGTGCAACAAAGCATAGCACTGGATAGAGGGTAAATATACTCAGCACTTAGAGGCAAACCTAGATGACTGTTCAACAACAAACAGTACTACAAAAGGGTATTGCTTGGCATCATTTACAGACTTGGTGTTACCTTTAGAGTAAAACACTGACATAGGGCTGGTAGAGATAGTAGTATAGTAGTGATAAGTATAAATCAATAGTCAATATGAAAATAAAATAGCTTTTTCTGTCAAGCTTAAAATGTCATTTTTACTCCTAACTGAAGTTATACTTTATAGTTAATTTAGATTTTAAATATTTGTTTTCTGTTCTGTCAGAATTTGAACATGATAAGTGTGCTGTAGAACATTACAGAACAGTATTTTAAATAATAATATTAGGTATTAGTTATATATAATAAACAAAATCCTAATTCTGGCTGGTCTAAAATGTGAAGTCTTTCTTTGGTCAGTTTCAAATAAATAACCTAAATATGAATGCAAAATAAAATCACAAAAAGAATTATACTGTGGTAAATTGTTGGAAAACAAACCCCCCAAAAATTCATGAAATCTTTCTTTATATATCCTCATAAAAAATTCAAGAAGCTTTCAAATGTAAACAAAGCAGAATATTAACAAACCTGAAATAGTCACTCAGCTGTGCTCCGCTTATCCTCCCAGACAAAGAATAAATTAAATTAAAAAGAATAAATAAAAAGACAGCTATTCAGTGGACTGTGCACACCATGTGTAAGTTGTAAGGGCCATTAGAAGAGAAATGTTTGTAGAGTTGGTAACAACAATTAATTAATTTAATCAGCCCGCTTAAATCAGACATTTTTGCCTGTGCTTACTAGGATAATGTATTTTGCAATACAGTAGGCTGTTAGATTTGTGGTCTCACTATGTCTCTTTTTTAATACTCCTCTTAGTTTCTGAGCCATGTAAAATCATACTATGCAGCTTTGGGCAACAGAAAAAATAACCATTAGGTATTGAAAGTATTTATTATCAGTTACTGACTATAGAAACCCTAAAAATGTGATGATGTGATGACACTGAGTTGAATATATAAATGAGTAAGTCTACAATCATTTGTCTTCTAATTAAGCTGTATTTTAGATGTACAGTAGATCTACAGTATGTATATGTAAAGGTTTAGTTAACATTCTGCAACAGCTAAGGTCGTACTCACAAGCAAAGTGACCTTCAAAGTCCAGTTTGTTTGTCTACTATGATCTCTGTGTGTCATGCCCAGGCACAGCAAAGCAAACTGTCCCCGGTCGGGTAGGTAAGCCCCGGAGAGCTTCAGTTGCACTAGAGCACATAGATCATATAGTGTGATCGCTACTCCACAAATTCCTAGACAACAGCTTCCTCTGTGAAAACTGATGAGTTTGGTAAATAACAAATCTATAGTACCTATGAGAGGATGGAGCCGCAAAGTGCACAAAATCATGAACTTGATTTTGCTCAGCATGAGGCCTTTTCAAGTGTGTATACACGAAGAGAGAGACGGAAAGTGCAAGAGCGGCATGCATACTTGGCCTGGAAGAAGTAGAAGTAGCGCGATCTTAAAATTTTCCCATTTCAGTTGTTAATGGCTGTGTGAGGCTTACAGGCAAGTGGCAAGAATAGACAATGGTACAAACAAATTGAACAAAGCAACTGTGCCTAGTGCGAGCACAATTACAATGCGGTCTAGTCTTATCTTTGCCTAGTGGGAAAGTATGTATCCTTTGTATGTTTTTGTAAAAAATAAAAAAAGGTTAGATGGAAGCACAACTCCAATTTTCAGAAGGGAAAATGGTACTATATTGTCAGGCCTGCTTCAAGGCATTGCATATGTCATTCCACCCAGGCAGGAGGCTTGAAGCAGGCTTGAAACAGTCATTGGCCTGTTTGCTGTTGGCTAATCTAAAGAGATGGATTCTCAGTGTGGGTCTCACTCTGGCTACTGTGCTTAATGGATCTGACTCCCCAGGACATCGTTTCAATCTAAAGGTCACCGTGGTCTTAACTCTAACTGAGCACCTCAAAATCCAGACTAATTTGCTTCTGAACCATATTTCCCACTATACTTGAGAGGGTTCTGTTACAACTTTTGAAGTATTTCTGAGAACATTACTATGATCACCAGTGTGTGAATGTGAGAGTGAATGAATAGTGGAATTGTAAAGTGCTTTGAGGGCCCTGAAAAGCGCTATATAAATGCAATCCAGTATTATTATTATTATTATTATTATTATTATTATTATTATTATTATTATTATTATTATTATTATTATTGTTATTATTATCTTCAATATATGAGCGGCAATACCTTAAAAGCATTTAGAAACAATATCTTTATTAGAATGATAAGTCAGGACATCTTATACTTTTGGTTCATTTCCAGTTGTTAAGTCCCCTTAACAACTCTGACCTGTCACTAAAGTACAGCTGATTTCAGTACTTGGTCCTTACATTACAAAAACAGAAATGAATAATTTAATTAACAAATCAGGTAGCACTGCCTGAAGGTTGTCAGTAAGACACAGTCCAGTCTGGTAAGTTCAGTGTTAATAAGAACAAATTATTAAAAAAATAAATGAAAGTTATATAACAGAAACAGTCGCTGTTCGAATTATTGACCACTGATTTGTCAAATCAGCATACTATGTGCAAATTGTTAAGTCAGACTGCTGCCAGACTTTGTCACTTGTATCAGAATTATGGCATGAGGTGTAAATTGCCTTTATCTAGTATAAAAAGGATGAATTATGCAGAGACAGTGGCTTAATGAGCAATAAACAGAAGAAGAAAGAGAAATGATTGTCTTCTCCACTTGCTTATTATTTTAATCCTACTTCACTGAGGAATTCAGAGAGCAGTTACTTTGTGGTCAAAACTTATGTGAATATGATTCATTACATTTTTTTCTTAGAATGCAGATGAACAAGAAACTTTATAGGGGAGTCTTTTCTTTTCAAAAAGGCCAAAAATAAACAATGCTAACTTGGTTGGTTGCTTTGAAACTCGACTGTACTGTACAGTTGGGTTTTCCTCCTGTCAGTATGTTGGTGCACCGCGCTTCTTTTAGAAGTCTCCCACTGCTTGGTAATAGAACTCAGCTGCTTTCTGCCATGTTTTGGTTTCATGCCACCTCTAAGGTGACATGTGGCTTATAAGGCCTCAAATAAAAGTCTAACAGAGTCCACTTGCCTACTCTAATTTATCTAAGGGATTTCTTGTGCTGCATATATTTTGTTCCTTGAGCAGTCAAGCATTAAATTGCTTTCCATTGGGAACAGCTCGTATGCCAGGGTCGCCAAAGCTGTGGCTGGTTTCCAATGAGATGGTTTGGCAGCAAAGCCAACACTGTAATTAGGGTCACCCGGCTCTGGAGCTGCTGCAGGGGTAAAGGGTCTTCATGGTTGCATAGTGCATTTGAAAGTCACTACTAAGCTGGAGGATGATAACACGTAACTTCCTAGATCATAAATCAACAGAACACTAATGTGGTATATTATCCAAACTTTTTTTCTATTAAGGAAAAAAACTATATATGCATTCAGAGAACTTTTCAGGAAATAATTATTTATTATCTCAGATAGTTATGTAGGCAAATTCTTTGAATTGCTACTATATAACAATAAAATGAAAGGAGGAAGACTAAGGTAGATTTGACAGATCGAGGTAAGGTGTGAATATTGAATGTGCCATATATAAGTAGTAGCCAGCTTTGTTTTTTTTTTGTTTTTTTTTAAATGACATCAGAAACAGCAGTATGCGACATTACGTGATGGCAGAGCTTCAGTTCATCCTTTGTCATTTTTTTTTTTTTTTTTTTTTTTTTTTTTTTTTAATAAATAGGACAGGGGGAATGAATGAGAGAAAGAGGGGGAGAGAAAGAAAGAAAACCAAAGGGGAGAAGAGACGGTGAGAAGGGGGGGGAAGAGAGAGAAAAAAAAAAAGAACTCCTGGGTCACCTGTATGGAGAAAAAAAAAAAAAACAAATAAACTAGCTAGTCATAGATATCAATATTTACTAAATAATAAACGATATTGTGCAGCACGCAAGATAGACAGCGCACAGTGTGCTTTGAGGCAGCAGCCAAGAAAGCTTTAGTCCGCGTCTGTGAATACCCATGTGTGCATACCTGTGTGGATCAGCATGCTTGCATTCCAAAGGTTTCTCCATGTAATGATCTGCTAGGGAGTGTGGGGGGGCCACAGCCCCGTCCTCCAGGGTGTGAAGCGGGTATGGAGGAGATCAAAACTCCAGACATCCAGAGGCCCCCAGAACACAAGAGACCATGGAAGACCAACAGAGGGGCAGCCGCGCCACTGTTCCAGTAAGAGCTGAGGAGAGTCCCAGATGAGGGCTCGCCCAGCAGCCGCGGAGCAGAAGTCAGGGGGAGTTGCAGTGACGCGCCCGTGAGCTCCGCCGGCCCCCAGCTGTGCCTGAGTGACCGAGCCCCAGGCCGAGAGGCCGGGGGCACCCCACCTCCAAAGGGGCCCGAGCGAGCCCCAGGCCCCAGGCCCCGACAAGCGGCCGCCAAGGAGTGAGCCGGTGTGTACCCGGACGCCCACCCCCAGACACAAAGAACCACCAACACACCGACACCTGAGGGAGTCCGCCACCGGCAGGGGAAGTGGTGGTGGGTGGAGATAGGCCTCCAAACCTTGGAGGGCCTGAGGTGTCCCCAGAGAGGTGGCGTCTGATACCCAACCTGACATATAGACACAGACATACAGGCACACACAGATACAAACATCCATTCCCACCCTCATGCTCTCATATGCACTTACTCCACACTCAACCAACGTGGAGACAGACATAAAGAGACGCTGTACACACAATCACACTCCCCAAGCGTACTCTACAAACCGGGTCTAGGTACCCTTGCCCCTGGAGGGGGGAATTGCACCCAGACCCAGGTGGTGTTACCCTTTTCCCTGCGGTGGGGAGAGGCAGACCACCCCGACTCCGCAGCAGCAGGGAGGCCCCACACCCCAGACCGCAGTCGGACGGCCAACTCCTCCTACTAGCCCTCCCGCTCCAGCAGGCCGCAGAGAATGGGGGTGGGAGAAGACTCCAAACCTCCCTCCACCCGCTCATTGTAGTGTTGATGCATATATGTTCTAAGGTGCAATTAAAACCCAGGAGGGCATGGAGCTACCTGCCAAGGAGCAGCAGGTAAGCGCATAGTCCCTCCTGCTAGCCCTCAATGACTAAGTGTATTTAAAATTGAGAGGTGGGCAACGACGTCAGGGGTGAGGTATACACCCTGATGGTAATAGTAGCCAGCTTTGTTGCATTTTGCCAGAAGCGGACTTCAGCAGCCTCTATCATTTGAGCTGTCAATAAAGCTTCCTGCCTGTAGACTGTACCTCCCCAAATGTAGCCTGTGGTGCTTTTTCATAAGAAGGCAACACAGCATGTGACCATCTGCAAAGCTCTTCAGTGTGTCCAGTGGGATAAAATAGAAGTCACTGTCATTCTTGGGCAATAGAAAGTGCAGGTGCTTCTGCAAAACGTGTAGAGAAGAAACATTTGAAGAGGAGCTGCTCATAAGAATTTTTAGTGTCTTGACTTTGTTGTAACTTGTGATTTCTATGTGAAATTGGATAAGCAGAAGAAAATGGATGACGTGGATGGATCTTAACCATAAGTGTTAAAGAGACTGTTTCTTGAAATATGTCTTTTTTAAAGGTACAGTGTGTAAAATCTCACAACTAGATGGCAGTAGATTGCAAATTGCAAGCAACTGAATTCTGTTTTCTTATTCCTCCCAATTTAATTGTATAATCCGAGCTACGGTGGGCAATGTAGGACAAACAACTATGCCATTAATCTGTCATGAGTGTAGGACGAGTGTCCACATCTATTTACTCTGGAAGAAGATGTAAAACTTCATGAAAGAATCCCAAAACACGTCTAAATGAGTCACTGAGGTGAATTATTGAATTTTCCTGTCAGTAAGCGCTGCTGTGTTAGTGAAACTTTCTTTGAAGTGGATACAATGAAATCAAACTGTTTACCATTACCATTGTCAGTGTTGTCAGAGACGGTAGGGTCTAAGTAAGTTCTGCACAACAGAACTGAAGAAACTGGAAAGGACTCTAAACTGTGAAAGCTTAACTAAATGGACTGAGAAACTGTTGAAACAGCTTTACTGCTGAATTGTAGTGTTGAATTAATGTGTTCTGTTTCAATAAAACAAGATACAACAAGATCAAAGATCTTAGCTTTCTCTTGTAGAATTAGTGGTTAAATATACATTGTTACACAATTTGACTTGATTTGAAAGCTTGGAAATGTAACTCAGTCACCAAAGAATTTTTGTAATTGGACAGTTAAATATCCGAGTTAGAATGCAAGTCACGTTGCATTATGATTTATTAAATATATTTTAGCTTAAACAAATCCTGAAAAGCAAAAATGAATTTTGCTAGTTGGCAAACAAATTTGTAGGGAGCGCTACAGCCAGCAACACCTGCACACCCCTCTAAAGCAGATAAAAGACCACCTTCCTCAGCTCTGCTGTGATTGTTCTAAGGAATTCAGCTTATTAAAAAATAAATATTTATCACCTTTCAGAAAACCCACAACACTGCACACCAAGCATATTTTAAAAACTAGCTTGCGTTCTCTACCCGCTCTTGTTGAATTATTAATCCATTCATTTTGAATGGTACCAGCCAGTGTTTAAAGTTGTGATTAATTGCGGTTACAATATTTTGACAAAAGCATTCTCACATATTATCTTACCATAAATACATATAGTGGTGTTCGACAGTAAACAGATGCTCATATAAACGACACCATCCCAAGTGGCTGGCTTAAATTAAGCAGCATCAGAGGAGCAGCAATTTATTATGCTTTTATGCTCAGATATCTACACACCCACACAACATATGTCTGTTAATACACAGTGACAGTAATGGTGGCTTTAGCTGTCCGGGCAAATCGATGAACATAAGAGATTACTTTGCATTATTGTCAATTTATAATGCTAGAAATTACATTACCAGGGTCATTTTGACCGTGCCCTGTGACAACAATGGCAAAGAGGTCATTTCCTGAGGAAGTGGCATTTTCATTGGATTTTCTAATTATCTAATTATAAAAAAGATTAGATTAGAAGTATTTAAGATAATGTTGCAGAAGGTTTATTAGTTTTGCAAATTTTATATATTATTAATTAAATACCATTATTTATTACATCATAAAGTTAAATATAAATTTGAATTCACTAATAAATAGGTACATCACAACACAATTGCTAAAACAGCTAAAATATGTAGTAGAAGAAAATATTATGGAAAAGTTGAAAAATGAATTTTAGATGATGTGTCATTTTGGTTGCACTAAAATAAAGAGGGTATAAAACAAAGATCACTCACTGTGAAATAGATTAAAGAGGTGACATGCCTATGCTTTATAAACACCCTCACAGTTGGCTGAAGCAAAATAAGAAACAAATAATAAGTTAATTATTGCAATGAAGGTTTTTCAAAAACTCATCTTTGCCACACCTCCATCTCTCTCATCATCTATCCCCACTGCTCCACCTCAGGTCTGCTCCTCTGACCGACTCGGCTGCTCTCCTTTGGTTTCTCTGTTTATTTGCTTGGATTAGTAGTCCAGACTCTGAACTCTCTGCTCAGTTTGGCTAAGGTTGCTCTGATGCTCTACACAGCCTGCAACTCTCCCTGGGATGTGTTCAGATAAAAATTATCTGTCAAGACTGTCTGGAGGAGCAGCACTCTCTAAAAAAAACTTCTTACATTTCTCACCATGTTCCACCGCCTGTCAAATATATTTAAAAAAAAGAGCTGTCAAACTTGTGTTAGTCCTCCCCTCTACTAGGACTGGTCACATTAAGGTTCAGCACTTCAGAAGTGAGATACTTTATTAAGATATGTTATTTATTTCCTCCATATTTAATGAGGAGCCACCCTGGGAAGCAGATGGTATGTTAGCTGTAATAAACCAGAGTTGACTTAAGTGGTTTTGTGAGGAATTGAGCTGTTAAGCTTTGCTATTTCACACCCCACATTGTTGAAGGGTCAAAAGGTGTGCAGTGTGTGGGTGTGTATTCACTCAAAGAGTGTGTGTTCATTCACCAGGCACAAATAGATTACTTTTATAACTCTGGACAGGTTCTCATTGCCCCCAGTGAAGCATCATATATTGATGCAGAGAGAACAAAAATTACTGTAAGCTCTGACCCCGTTGTTCACAGAGCCAGCATTAAAGTTGCTGAGTAAGGGTTTCACAGTTCAGCTGTGTTTTATTGTTACGCTCAGCAGAAGTGATGCGAGTGTACACACATGCACAAACTCAGACGGAGATTCACCGAGAGCACACGATCACACGAGTGTCCTCTGAGATTTCTGTGAAGTTCTGGAAATGAAGGAAGTTACAGGTGTTTTGGTCATCAGAAAATAAAACATGATTCTTTATTCTCACAGTGAGAGAAAAAAATACATGAAACAGATGGTCTTTTATAGGTGCATCAGGATGAAAATATGATGGCTGCCAATTCTTAAAAACTACATCTGGCAATGAGCATTTTCCCCTAAAGTTACCTATGTGATTGGTGATTTCTTTAAGTGCTTAGCCCACAGATGGTGGGTTGTAGCTTTCTGTGATGTCTGAGTATATTTCACGTCTTCAGTTCACTCTGAAGACTCTGAGAGAGGCTGGAAACTGGCGGCAGCTGTCTGAGCCTGAATATTCCCATCGTCTCTGGCTAATGTCGATAATTAAGGAGTAAATACATTTTAGGAAGTCCCTGGTGTGTAGTAGCTTCTACTTTCAACCTCGACCTGTCGCAGGGCACCTTGAAGGTAAATCCGAGCAGGTTTTGGGGACGTTGGAAAGTGAAGAGTGGGTTGAAATGATTCCTCGTCTCAACTAGGTACTTTCACAAAGTGAGACAAAGGATGTGTGTGGAAAAAAATATCCACTTAGTGCTGCATATTAAATAGAGGCCTGATGAGTAAAACATGAATGTTTAAGCTTATTTCTACTGATACAATCCAGCAATTACGGCCCCAGGGTTGCAGATAGAGCTGGGCGATAGAACGATAACGATATGTATTGCGAAATAACTTTTTCTCGATAGAAAAATTTAACTATTGCGATAGGCCTCACCGCTCTTGTCCTCTTAAATAAAAAAGAACAGCCAATCCAAATTAAGTAGCGCAGAGCCGAACCAATCACAGCCGCAGCGTCACGTCACGTGACTTGTTACGTACAGCACAAGTGCCAAGCCGCACATGTGTATTTGTTTGGGAAGCAGCCAGCCGCCGTGCCGCCCGGGTGTGCCGACTAGAAAAAAATCAACCGAGAGTGTGACCGAAGGTTACCGAAGAGAAAACAGTTGATGGTTCCAATGCCGGAGAGATTGTCGAACGGAAGAGCCATAGACGTTCCGTAGTGTGAAAGTATTTCGGCTATTTCAAGTCTGACAAAAAACAGAGTAGCGCGCACTGTAAATTGTGCCGAAAGCAAGTCTGGAAATACAATAAAGCGGTGCATGCTCAATCTCTGACTGGAAGCGCTAATTCGTCATTCGGCTTTTGTCAGACTAAAGTAACTGTTAAAACTGTTTGAAAAGCTAAGCTATACAACAAGGAGAGATTGAGAATTTCCTTTTAGTTCTCAGTTTATTTGATATTGACAAAAGTTAGTCAGTTTTGTCTGTTCTTCTGTAAAACAAACTAAGATTTATTTTTAGAATTAATATTTTGTTTCTAAGTGGAATTGACAATTTAGTCTGTTTCGTTTGTTCTATTTTGAAACTGAAACGCTTTAGCGGCTGCCTTTTGTGTAGTTCAACAGGGTAGATGTACTTAAGGAACAGGAGACTTTTTCTGTCACGGTCTGGCTGGCAGACCGTGGGGATGTGGGGAAAGGAGGACCCAAAACGCAGACTCTGCGATGCAAACAGTGCTCTTTATTCACAGTGAAAAACTGTAAACACAATAACTCCCCGTTGCTCCCTTGAACCCCGTGTGCGTGCTTCCCTCCGACGTCTGTGCTCGTGCTCCCCGCTGTTGTGTTTCCGCACACCCCGTGCGTGCTGCCTTTCTGGACCACTCTTCCTCCTGCAGGGAAACCATAGAGGCAGCCGTCAACACTAACCCTCGGCGGGCATATACGAACAACACAGACATATGCTGACACACTAACTTGGTACGATAACTCAATGATCCCGCGTCGGTGGGAGCTCCAAGACTCTCCTAAGTAGCTCCCCCGACGAGCCCTGATCAGCGGCAGGTGTGTGGCTTCGGGTGTGGCCAGTCCCTCCGCAGGGCCACACCCCTCAGGCCTGCAGGTGGCCGAGCTCCATCCTCCAGGCACACCCGCAGACATACACACCCATACCTCGCCTAAACATATGAGTGGGACACAGACTAACACAGCACAGAGAAACACACATATGTACACGCACAGAGAAGGAGAAACGACACCAAAAATACATAATAATAATACACAGGTCCATGACTGCCCAGGGATCCTGGGTCGCCCAGTCCCAGGACCCTGACATTTTCAGATAAATAAAGGCAAATATTGCAAACTTATTATGGGAAATAAATATTTAAATCAAAACAAGCTGATTATTTCACATTTTACTTGTGAGCAACGGCACATTTAAATCTTACAAATATAGTTATTTGGCTTATCGTGATAGATATCGTTATCGCCTGAAATGAAAAAAAAACAACATATCATGATATGAAAAAATCTTATATCGCCCAGGTCTAGTTGCAGACTGCCGGGGCTGACCGTGTGTACTTATTTTCAGACAAATACCATTGTTAAAGGGACAGAGAAGAGATCTTAACAACTTAAAGGAACCTCCCACGAGATGGACTGGGAAAGAGAAGGAGGGCTGATGGGATGGAAAACAGGGGATCACCACAGTGTGCTATTGAGAAGAATGAATGAATAAATTGGAAGCGATGGCATTCCTGGCGATCTTCAAGGCAATGAGACATTATTGATTTCGAAGGAGAAAACGCATTCTTAATGTGTCCAGGGATCCAGGCCTTCTTTTTCATTCTGCTTGTTGTCCTTGCTCTTTTTCTACAGCTTTGTATTCCCAAAAAAAATGTCTGAGGAGTGAAAGCAAGATGTAAAATCCTAATGTAGCTCATGACGTGTCAGTCTAGCTGCTGGAACACTGAGCACTCGTCTCAATTGACAGTGAAGGTACTGTATACTGCACCACAGCCATCTGTTCCCTTTTGATACAATGCAGTGAATCAGCACTTGAGTTTTTTGAACGGGTGCATCCTAAAAGCCTTTTATCTGCAAGGATGGAGGCAGGGAATGGCTGTGAAGACGGTAATTTGTGTTGATATTAAGAGGAAGGGAACAATAAATTGTGCTATTGCTACTGCACCCACTTTCTTAAAAAATATTGTGAGGCAAACAAGCTTTTTGTTTTGATTTTTAACTCTCAACAACATGATGGTCCATTGGTATATGGTTATCACCCACCCACTTTTTTCTGCTTACCCTTATCAGGGTTGCAGGGGGGCTGAAGCCAATCCCAACTGTCATAGGAGAAAGAAAGAGTACACCCTGGAGAGGTTTCCAGTCTATCGCATGGCTAACACAGGGAGACAGGCAACCATTCGCACTCACATTAACACCTGTGGCCAATTCACCTCTTTGGACTGTGGGAGGAAGCCAGAGTACCCGGAGAGAACCAACACAAACACGGGGAACACATGCAAACTTCACACAGAAAGGCCCTGGCCAGATGTTGGAGTCAAACTAAGGACCTTCTTGCTGTGAGGCAACAGTGCTAACCATGCCACTGTGCTGCCCCCCACCGGTATATGCTTACCTCCAGCAAAATAGTATTTTTAGTATTTTTTTCAACAAAATGCTTCTTGTGAATAAATGAATGAATGAATGAATGAATATATGATTCTGACATTATCTGCCACAGTGTGTACATTTTACCATTTTATGACGCCCTGCCTTGGGTCTGAGTGTTAGCTGTACTTTTCCTTCTGGGCGCCGCTCCAGGGTAAAAGATTCTAATGTGAGGTGGTAAGCCATAGATTAAAGATCATATCAAACCCAGCAAATAGACAAAGTGTCTCAAGTATGATGGCACAGTCAGGAAACGCAGACAAAGTTTGAGGTGATATGGAGTACAGCCTTGTATTTATCATATAGCGCAACAATAGCCAGTGTATAGCAATCAAGGAGATGGTGTGCTGTGCGGGATGGACTCAGAAAATGTTTACGTTCAAGGACACAGAGTTATGTAGGCGTGTAAAGCCTCTGTTTGAGGCTGTAATATTGTCCCGTTTTTCTGCCTCACACTTTTTATATGTAAAGATACAAAAGAAGAATGGGGTCTTTGTTGCGGGACCTTTAAGCCGACTGCGGAGATATGGACATTTGTGTAAGTGGAAGAGCTGGCATCTCAGACTGCCATTGCTGTTGTGTAAGGTGTTATGCCCCCTATATTCCACATCATATGAAAAATCGCCCACTGGAGAGGAATTACACTGGCTTGGTGTGGGTTAGTCTGGACAAGCTAAGGCTTCATGAAGAGCTCATCTGAATGCCGTTATGCCAAAACCTCTGTATAAAAAGGGATTAAGTAAGTTTATGGTGTATCAAAACATCATTTAGTACACAGTGGTGAGTGGAGTCTGTATAAGGGGCTTTGAAGTAATATTAGAACAGTATGTGTAGCTGTTGCTGTTCTGAGAGTCTATTGTGCAAGTGGTGTGATATGCCCATGTAGAAAGGACGGCACTGCAACGCTGGACTTGCCCTTACTCTGGGCTCCCTCTTTATTCTGGCAACTGGTACAAAGAAAACAGCACACAGTCTTCATTAACAATCTGCAAAGCAACTGCAACATTCAGTTCACCAGCTTGGGAGTTTTTTTCCTTTTTCCTTTTCCAAACATAACACTTAACAAATGACTAAGATATATTTATACAACACAACATCAACAAAATCTTTCTTTTAAAAGTTCTAGCTGAAACCAAACTTGTGATCGTATAGTAGCAATATTATTTATTTATTTTTCTCCTTTTTCCTAACCAACAACAACAATAACATATAAAAACAGCTTTTCTATTATAAAACAATCATCATTGTTCATCATTTTTTTTCCTATACAACAGCATCAATTAAAACTTATACTTAACAGCGCCTACCTGGTACAAAGAAAACAGCACACAGTCTTCATTAACAATCTGCAAAGCAACTGCAACATTCAGTTCTGTTAAAAAGAATTAGAACAATCACAATCTCATAGAGAAGCATTAGAGCTGAGTGCAAGTCAAAAAGCACCCGACTAGCTAACGAGTATTAGCTTAGCATGCTAACTAAAAATGCTACTCGTGAATAAAGTTACTACCCATGCATCAAAATGCCTGTAACTTTCGGGATACATGCTAGTACTGCTTACAATCAAAATACATGTTGACAATTACCACTATGAGGGTGTTTTCATTAATACAATTACAAAATTGACAACAGTATCGCTCACTAGCACCTACCACCAGCTTGGGAGTTTTTTTCCTTTGCTGAGGCATGCGCTGTGCAGCAATTTGGAACCTTAACAGTTGCAGTTGCTGTGTTTGTCCACCAGGTGGCTCCAACTATTCACAAAGCACATCAATTTTGAGGAAATTCATTAAGCTATTTTCTAACTCTGTTACATATGTACCTAAAAGGCAGGGAAATGTTTAGTACTTCAAGCTATATTAGATTTGGAGACAATGCTCTAAAGAAAATCCAGAATCGTTAGCTACATGGTACGGTATTGCTGTTGGACAGTCTGATGTGTTTAATGTTTTGTTTTCTAAAGGAAGCTGATTTTATGATGTTGACTGAGGTCTTTATGTCAGTCAAGGTGGCCCACTTGGAACTGGCACATAGGGGAAACTTGACATTGGTAGTGGCACTTGGACTCAAACAAAGAGCACTTGATGAGTACTTAGCCTAGAGGGGCACTTGGGCCACTTTGATTCCCATCTGATGTGACATAAATAGATAAAAAGAAATCTTGGTCAGTTCAGTCCAACAGTGCATTAAGTAGCTGTACTATAACAATTTTGATGTCATCATGGAAGAAATTCCTTTTCATGTATTTTGGAAGGTGGGTAAATTCATTTCCCTTGAATAGCTGTATATCCAAGAATCGCTTAGCAAAGAGAAGATTAAGTGCACACATTAATCCAGCAGTCAGAGCAATCTTGTAATCCACTCAGTATGCTAATTGCCTGTTCTTTCTCCAGCAAAGGGGTTTACAGGCCATTAAATGGCACTGAGCAGTTGACAAAGGATAGCCAGCATGCTCCCCCACCCACTTTCCCTCTTTCTCTATTTCTCACTTGGACAGGCTGTTGCACACCCACACAACGCTCCTCTAAAGAAATATGCAGAATCTAAAAAGTCTGCCACTGTGTGATTCCAAAGCACTTATTTATTTTACACCGTTAACGTAGAAATACCAAGCCAGGTTTCTGTTGATTCTGACAATGACAAAAGTGGATGTCTTGGTTGCTGCTGAAACTTTTTATCTTCCTGACTTTGAGGAGTTGTCGTTGGGCAATCTTCACCAGCATGCCAACGTTTTTGTTTGTTTTTTGTTTGTAATATTTGTCCATATCTGACAGTTGGACAAGTAAATAATGAAAGATAGTTGCTATTGTCTCCATCACAGCGCACATGCCTCTCTTTCTCTCCCCACAAGGGGATCATGCCAAGGTAAAGTGCAATTCGTAGCGCACTACTGCCTGTGTAGTCCCTCAAGTGGCCTTGGCAGCCTTAACATGATGGATGTTGTTCCAGATTGGGTTTCTCGCTACACTGATAAAACAGCCTTGTCAAAACACATTCACTACCAATGTAAGCATATAAAGATAGCTGCAGATAATTAGAAGATTTGTGCTTTGCGTCATTTCTAGTGCCAACTGCCAAGGAACAGGGCTGTGACGGATGACTCAAAAAAGAGAATTCGGCTTGAAGCCTGACTGCAAATGTTGCTAGTAATGACCAGAGTGTGTTTTTCAGATGCAGCTAATGAGCACGGCCATTAGACATAAATGACATTTTAAAAACCTGGGGAGTAAGGAAATGAAGAAATACTTGACTGCCTGTAGGCAACAAATATGGCAAGAGCATCTGGAGGATGCAGTGCTCTGTTCACATAGATGACCTCCATCCAGAATGTTGATGCTGTCAGTCATTGTACTGCTAGTAACTGTGAAGATGAGCGCTTGTTACAGTGAAATTCTTTAATCCGTGTTCCTGTCAGTATGTGCATGGCCTCTCAGAGATATGTGAAAGTGACACTTATCCTTACATGACTGCAGAAAACATGGACTGCCCAACGGCAGCCCCAAAGTGAAGCCAAAATGTCGCCCCCTGGTGTTTGGGTGCAGTATAGGTCGTAAACCCGCTATCTCCATGCTAGTGGATGAGACTTGGATCAACTTAAAAGAAAAGAAGGTTTCCCAAAGATGCTTTCTGCCATTGTTAATTGTGCTCATCATGCTGATTTGGGTTAACTGGGTCACTTTTTCTGATTTGATTTTAATTGTTAACATTATGCTGTGAAATGTCATGATGACAGCTTTGATTAGCAGTTGCAGTTACGGAGAAACTTGCATATCCCTGTTCAGGAATTGCAGATAGAGTAGGGCCACTGAAAGGAGGTCCAGTGTTTACTTTCCATAACCACCACTGTGGGCTTCAAACTGACAGACTGAGGTATTCCGCACTAAACCGGACAAATCAATATAAGGGATTTAAGGGATCGTCACAGTTTTTCATTAGGTAAATGTGTGATATCTAGCCTAATCAGTAATTAACATTATTGGCTAGTTAGCTAAGATGACCAGTCAGCTATTGGGAGGAAGCTGATGTTTGGAAGCTAATCTGTCTACATTAATGAATTTACCTTGACTAAAGAATGGTAAATGGCCTGTATTTATATAGCGCTTTACTAGTCCCTAAGGACCCCAAAGCGCTTTACATATCCAGTCATCCACCCATTCACACACTGGTGATGGCAAGCTACATTGTAGCCACAGCCACCCTGGGGCGCACTGACAGAGGCGAGGCTGCCGGACACTGGCGCCACCAGGCCCTCTGACCACCACCAGTAGGCAACGGGTGAAGTGTCTTGCCCAAGGACACAACGACCGAGACTGTCCAAGCCGGGGCTCGAACCGGCAACCTTCCGATTACAAGGCGAACGCCCAACTCTTGAGCCACGATCGCCCCAAAGAAATCTCTGATGTGCTTAAATGTTAATTAAAAGTCAGTGATGTAGTTTAGATATTAACGTTGTATATCTGACTACAATATACTGAAGGATGTTCAGACCTGTAGCAGGCAGCCAAAGATGAGGCACTGCATTGATTTATATGTGAAGCAGAGAAAAATCTGCAGGCCTACACAGTCACTGGCTTACGCTACTGTTACTGTATTTTTATTAGTAGTATTACACTGCAAGAGCAACAGGCTGGACTTTTTTTCAGCTGCTGTCCAGAAGAATATTATTACATATCTAAAAACAGCTGTGTGAGCATGTCAGTAGAACTGCAGACTGAAAAAAAGGAAGCGCAGAGCTACAGAACCTGAAGTCTGTGAGATGTTCTACAGTTTGTGATGGTTTTCTCTTTCTGATTGTAGGAGCTCCTCTCAGATTCAGACCTGAGTACCACCCAGTGACAAGAGACAAAAGTACTAAATACATTTATTTGTTGTAATATTGGTGTAAATTTGCAGTAACTCCATAGTTAATTGATTTAAAAAAATAGTACATATACTAAGCTAACATATTATGTACTGTGGGTGAAACTGGCAATACATAAAATGATATGTAGATTTTTTTTTTTTGACAGCATAAACAAATAAATAAATAAAACAAGAGGTAAAAAGTATAGGGTAAAAAAATTCTTCATGTGTATGTGCCAAAAAGCTTTAATATGAAATTATTTCACACTGTGTTTTGCTAATAGTGTGTTATTTACCATAAAGTAATTAAGAAGCATTCATGCCAAAGTAACCAGGGAGTATAATAGATATTTTAAATCTACTATTTTCTGCAGGAGGGAACAACATAATTTGGCAAAACTCCAGAGCCTCTGTGATGATGTAACAATGTTCAGTACTTCTAGCATTACACAAATGAAAGGTTGCTACCACACTGTTCATAATGCGATTTGTCCTTCTTCTCAACTGAGCCTACGCTGGGGCTCTAAAAAAGAAGATTTTACTTTGAGTCCTGCTTGGTACCTGCAATGAGTTTCAGTTCTCCTGATTTTTCTGACACGATATCTGCCTCACTGGGTCAACAGATCATTTAGTACAGGAAGTCTATGATGGAAAAAAAAAGGGAGGGCATTTCTGCAAACCTCTCAATCCAGGAATCCATGCTCGGTTTGGTGCCGATGGTCTACCTCACTCATTTTTCCCCCCAGGGTGTAGCTGTTAATAATAATCTGGACTCTGGGTCCTGTTGTTAACCCTTGTATGGTGTTCGGGTCTGTGAGACCTGTTTTCAGTTTTTTTCAAAAGAAAAATTAAACAATTAATTATTTTTTCAACCTGAAATTCATTGGCTTTGGCTTATTTTCTGTATAGAACATAAATCCGAACTAATTTTCAATGACCTCATACTGTACCTTCCCCCACGCATTTACATTACATACAAGGTGTTCGGGTCCACTGGACCCAGGTCTAATAAAAGTGTTGAAAGTGAAGGTCCTGTGTTCCCACACTCTGTCTTCCTCCTTTCTGGTGCTGCTGATAGTGTTTTCTTCTCCTCCTGCTCCGCACAAAGTTGCAACATTGTTGAAAATTCAACTATCAACACCGTCTGCTCTTACATTCCCGCACATTTTACCCTCTTTCTTTAGGGATCCAAATTTTATTTTCTCATACCCTGTCCCACCTGCAAATTAGGGGCATAATACTATAAATAAGACTTTGCCAGTGTGGTTCTTTATCACAACTGATCAAGATGGCAAAAGATTATCTGCTGCGAGGGCCATCCAATTGATTTTTGGAAGAGAGAGGTGCTTCGGATGATGATGTTGACAAAGAGGTTTCAGAATATTTCACATTTCTGAAAATTCAGAGTCTGACAGTGACTTTGAAGAAGAGGATGAGGTTGAGCACCATTTAGTAACAAAACGAAGACGAGTACCGCATCTGCAGCCAGCTCCAGGACCAGAACAAGCCCACCAGACAGCAAGTGAAGAAATATGGATGTCAATAACTGGTGAAATTGAATGGTCTTCTTGCCCAAGAAATGAGCCACCCTGCAGAGCTGCTACTGTGATAAGCCAGGGCCAACACGGCTGACAGTTACTCATGTGCAGGACATCAAGTCTTCATTTGAGCTTTTCATCCCAGATTCCATCCAGAAAATGATTCTGGATTGCAGTAATCTAGAAGGAAGATGTGTTTTTGGAGAGAGGTGGAAGGAGATGGACCAAATCCATCTAAGAATCCCAAAGGCCTACTTTGGGGTTCTTATCCTCGCAGGAGTTTTCAGGTCCAAAGGGGAATCCACAGAATCCCTGTGGGATGCAGAAACCGGCAAGAAACTTTCCGTGCATCAATGTCTCTGGAAAACTTCCACAAAATTTCCAGGATTATCCATTTTGATAACCGAGACGACAGACCAGCTCGACGGCAGAGAGACAAGCTTGCTGCCATCAGGACAGTGTTGGATAAGTGTGTGCACCACCTCCCCCTGTTTTACAACTCTGGGCCTAATGTCACCATTGATGAGCAGCTGATCCCATTTAGTTGTGAAACATATTGCTTCACGTGTAAATGTGTTGTCTTTCCACTCACTCCACTTGATTATAACTGATTTATTTTTTTAATAACATTTTATAAAAAAAAAAAAACGAGAAGCACATTAATTCATAAATGTGATCTAACAAAGGTAAAGGGAAAAACCATGTTTGCTGTTCATATGGCTTGTAATTGGGATGAAGTAAACATCTCTTGAGTGATTTAACATATAATTGTTTGATAGTGTTAATTTGAAAAGCCAAAACTCTAGCGGGTCCACCAGACCCAAGAACACTGGTTGAGTAACAAAAATATGAACACCACACAAGGGTTAAATGGAAAGAACAAATTACACTTCTTTGAAACCTTTGACGGATGTGCTTTTAAATGTAACATTTTATTTAAAGTTTTCTATTTTCTGTTTTTATATGTTACCAGGATATAGAGTGCTCTGTGAGTAATGGATGTAAAACTGTTTACATCATCCTCAGTCTAATATTAAAATCTCAGAAATCAACATTTCATTTCCAGATAATTCTAATATTTACAATAACTCTGGGCCTCATCAAGGTACCAGTGATGAGAGAAACACAAGTGTGTAGACTTGCTGACTAGTCTACACACTAGTGTAGATGGCGCCAGTGTGTACGGCTTGCTGTCTGATTCTGTTTGTACTAGTGTTTTATTTTTACTTTGTTTTAAAACATGCTAACTCTCTGTTTGTATATGATCGTCAAATGCTGCTGGCTATAAGATCCTCTCAGTTAAAAACTCTTTATTGCAATCGTGGATATCAGGGAACCGTCTCCCCACCACTCCTGTCAGGAGTTCCAGCTTGTATCCGTTGCGTTCCGGCGCTACCTCAACTGAGAGGGCGCCGTAGACGCCGTGGGAAACGCAGTGGCTTATTGGTGAGAATGAAGGCTACTTGGACACGATTTCGAAAAATACCTCACCCTATCCCGACTGGATTTGACCGCGTCAACTACTGGCACTCTCTGGACACGGCTTACACCTGCCTGACACCTGTTGACGGGCTTACGACAATAACCCCGCGCCAGCGTCCCCCCCGTCTTCGCTCAGGTGGAGTAAACCCTCAGAATCTACGGCCGATAGGTCGGGCACCCACATCGGCCGCTGAGCCACCTGTACCACTGAGATTAAGTCTTGTTAATGCACGATCGCTAGCAAATAAAACTTTTATTCTTAAGGACTTAAGGACCGATCGGGAACTGGATCTAATGCTTTTAACGGAAACTTGGCAGAGAGTCGGTGAGTCCAGTTGTTTTACGGAACTTTTCCTATGGGCTCAAAATGTGGTCATAAATATTTTGTACTTGTAAAAAAGATTTGTATGTGTAAAAAGAATTTGTGTATGCGTAAAAAAGATTTGTATGTGTAAAAAAGATTTGTGTGTGCGTAAAAAAGATTTGTGTGTGCGTAAAAAAGATTTGTGTGTGCGTAAAAAAGATTTGTATGTGTAAAAAAGATTTGTGTGTGCATAAAAAAGATTTGTGTGTGGACTTAGAAAAAAAACCCCTGCAAGTTACAAGTACGGATTTTGACCCTATTTTTCTTCCTTTCATCTGATTGGTCAATGTCATGTCAATCACAAATGTAACAATCCAATCAGAGAACAGATGGGTTTGGCTGTCAGAGGGGCCCTTTTTTTCCTTGAAGGGTGATACAGTTGAAAGCTGGAGGATCTCTATCTGGTTGTTCAGTGATGACGCGACGAATCCTACTTCCGGGTCTAAAGTAGTCTGCGTTTAATATGGCTTTTGTGTTGTTAACATGTTTAATGCTATGTATTTTCTTCTATTTGATCTCAAAAAGCTCCTAAAACAGTCAGTGATCACTGTTGACCTCCCTCGGCTTTTATTACCACTAATCATTTATTTAAGCTCAGTTTTTAAAACCTTAGGATGTAGCTACAGCCCAGCCCATGCAGCAGTATATGAATGACTAACCTCGTATTGTGGATGGATTATCTCAGTTGTTCTCCTGGCTGAAGTTTGGTCCTTTTACAGCATCCTGCCATGCGATTACATTTGTTCCTGACCACCGAGAACACTCACGTTAACTTTTATCGAGTGGAAAAAAAGTTAGCTTGTTTATATTATGCTAACATAGCTGTGTCGCTAGCGGTCACGTAGCACATCATTATATACCAGCTAGCCCAACTTCAGTAACCCTACAAACGTCACTGCTGTTTAGTTTTCTGTCTTAATTTATGCTGGAAGTGATAGCAGAGCTGTACGTTTTAATTTGTTTCCAAAACCCAGTCAGGACATGCTATGTTGTATTTAGATAGAAGCTAGCGAGCTAACTTCCTGCTAACTTCTAACTCCGTTAAATGTCATAAATTCCGTTTTCATGGATGCCTGGATGTTAAACTCAATTGTTACACCTGGTAGAGCAGAACGCTGATCATTTTATTAAAGATGAAAGACTTTAGATAGTTTTTCAACTCTCAGTAATGCCATAGTGATCGTTTGATATATGGACCTGCAGCGGAGTTTAGACCCAGACACGGCTAGTGACGTCAGACTGAACAATCGGATATAAATATCCGATAGCAGCTAGGTCCCCTAACTTTCAGTAGCTGTTGAAAGGAAAAAGTTGTGGTATATCAGTGGTTAGAAATACCATTATTACTTTAGGATTAGTTTAACACAAAGTCAGGGCTGACCCAGGACCATTGCTGTGAGTCACAGTGCACAGCATAAAAGTCCTTTCACATTGGACGCAGGATGTGCTGCTAATACTAACTGCTAACTAAAAGCAAAGGATCCAGAATTTGTTGCGCTGGCTGCTGAGCTCTGTGGGTTTTTGCAGCAGCTCTACCTGTACTAGATGCACCTGCTCCTTGTCTTTTCTATCTCTGACTTTATGTCCTCTACAAGAGTTTCTGTTTTTTTTGCTGGTTCCTCAAATGTTCAATAAAAACATGTATGCTAATTCATAACGAAGAAAGCTTTGTAATGAAGACTGTCATTTCCAAAACACTGCCCGCCCCCACCCCGCGGTCCGCAGCGCTGTTGAAAAGGCTGTGGAAGTCCCTGTATTAAACACGTAGACCTGTGACACAAAAATCACCAAACTCTGACGACCACAGACTGTTTTCCTTCGTGGTGATGAAGGAAAACGCTGGGTTGGCATGTAAAAGGGCATTTATTCCTACGGTGGCCCCTAGAGACAAAGCACGTACAAACTCCAAAACACTTGCAAACTCCAAAGCACATGCAAACTCCAAAACACATGCAAATTCCAAAACACATGCAAAGTCAAAACACTTGCAAACTAAAAAACACATGCAAACTCCAAAACACGTACAAACTCCAAAACACTTGCAAAATCCAAAACACTTGCAAACTCAAAAACACATGCAAACTCCAAAACACGTACAAAATCCAAAACACTTGCAAAATCCAAAACACTTGCAAACTCAAAAACACTTGCAAACTCAAAAACACATGCAAATTCCAAAACACAACGGAAGTGCTCCAGGACGCTAGGGGCAGTGTTGAGCTCGAATTGCAAAATAAACGGCAAGTTTGTCTGTATGGAACGGTCTAGTCTCCGTCGCGCTTCCCAGGTTGCCTAGCAACCATGATACTAACCGCTGGAAACATGTCATACAACTTGGTTTGACAGAAATGAGGGAGAACATATTTTGTTCATTTGTTTGTTTGTTTCTACAAGAGCTTTGTGTGATTTGATAAGTATCTGAGGCTGAGACCACAGGACAGTAAAACATGATTTTTGGGCTTCATTTCTGTACTGAACAGTTATTTCAAGATTAGTTAGTAAATAACAATTAGCCAATGTTGTTCATGAGACTAAAGTCATATCACTTTGGTAATGTAAATATAATATGGCCAATATTATAGTTATTATATTAATCATTATTAGCTATTACAGCAGTGAACATGAACTCTGTGTCAAATACTGAGCTTCAGTACAGATTCAAGTTGCAGTTATTTATATGTCTTATCACCTTAAATCTTCACTCAAAGACAAGTATCTTTGACAGTGCATATATAAGTGTATCATATATAAGAGACAAATGTTGTTCCTTCAGTATGTTGGCATTACTAAATTTGGCTCATTGCTTACATATATTTATTAAAAGAAAATGTACAAGCTGTGATAACTGTTTCTGATAAAATGAAGAGTAGACTGATATATGAAATATTCCTTTATTGGGTGAGAAAATCAGACCATGTCATAACTGCTTTAAGTCATACAGAATAGATATCAGAGCCTTAAACAGGCTGGCTTCTGCTAAATGGGTCAAACTGGGCAGAAAGTATACAAACACATAACATCCTTATAGAATATGATGTAACACTATAGATCAACTTACCTCAGAATATATAAAGCATATAAACAATTACAGCAATATGATGCAACAAACACAGCAGTACTACTAATCCAAAATACTCAAAGCTTCATAGAACTGAAACAAACATTTATTTTTAGCTCCATTCTGCTGCTGATACATACTTTAGGTTTCTAAACATTACACTTGTTGCTGCCTTTCATAGTGTGTAACTTGAAGGCCCTGAGTACTTTCTCCCACACTGAAAACACTGGGATGATCAAATTATTTGAACATTACCTAATAAGACTGATTCAGGACAGACAATTAGTTATTTTAAACTTTTCTAGCAGTCCTTCACAAACAGGGAACAGTCTGTCTATTCTCTCCATCTGTCAGCTGCTGCTGGCTCTTCCTCCTCCTCTTCCTCACACACTGTTGAGTTTGTCCTGGTGGATCATCAGGGGTGCAAAGCCTCACAGATGATGTGCAGCAGTGTGTCCCTCAGTCTGTCCTCACTCTGGACACTTGCAGGTGTCACACATGGAAATCAAATGTGTGATAAGCTGCAGGATTCAAACACAAGTGTAACTTATAAGCACATGTTCATACTTTTATTACACAATCAGAGAGAAAGAAAAAGAGAGCGAGTGCAGGACAGACAGACAGGTGACAGTCTCAGGTGTACACACTGCTACAAAACAGCACAAAAGAAGGAGGATTTAGTGTTTGTGTTATTAAGAAACAAGAAGAGTTCCCAGATGGTACAGTGGACACATGTGTGACCCCTGTGATTAAAGCATCTTTCTTTCAGCTTAACGAGTGAACCGTCAGCTCGTTCAAACACACGTTAAAGTCTGTTTGGCTCGACACCACCGAACAGAGGCAGCAATATAACATAGCTAACATTAACAGTGCAGTGGATCCTGCTTGTGCCGTGATATTCAGGACTGCAAACCGAGCAGCATCACTGACTTTCAGCTTGTTGTGTTTGTGGATATATGACTGACTTTAATTATCCACAAAATCATCACAATCTCTGTAAGATTAAGGTCGACTATATATATATTTTTTGAAGTAAAGGCTTTAAAACCAAGTTAATTCTGAAAGTACAGACATCGCTAATGTCACATAACTTTCCCGACATGTGGCCAACAAGAATGGTTTAATGTTCTTCATTAAAAAAATATTTGCGCATAAATAAGTGACATAATATTCAGTACTTACTTCTGAAAGTTTACTCTTCCTCCGCTCCGCTTCCACCGTTTTTTTTCCGGCAAAATTATCCACACCACCACCGCACTATGAAGTCTGGGATATGTTGGGCCATGAAGGCTACACTGACCCATCCTTAAAATTCAGGGAAATTAAGGACGCATTTGAGGGCCGCATTTCGAGCAGCCTTTGAATTGGGAAAGCCTTCTCTTGTCGCTGTGACGTAATCGGCCTTAAAATGCGGCCTTTAAGGCTGCAAACCCCAAATCCGGTCATTGGTACTTCCTGGCTTGTGTAGTTACTAGGTAACAAAAGCTCAACACTGCCTCTAGCGTCCTGGAGCACTTCCGTTGTGTTTTGGAATTTGCATGTGTTTTTGAGTTTGCAAGTGTTTTGGAGTTTGCAAGTGTTTTGGAGTTTGTACGTGTTTTGGAGTTTGCATGTGTTTTTTAGTTTGCAAGTGTTTTGGAGTTTGCATGTGTTTTGGAATTTGCATGTGTTTTGGAGTTTGCATGTGCTTTGGAGTTTGTACATGTTTTGGAGTTTTATGGAGTTAAATCAGGGCCATAATGTTTGTGTAGTTAAAAGAAAAATTTGAAATCAAAAATATGTAAACTGAAAGCAAAAGTCACATTTTTCGAGTGAACTTTTTAAAAGAAAGAGTTTGATTTAAAATAAAATCAAACGTTTTGAATATTTGTATTAACTGAAAACCCAATGGTTCTTTTATCTATTTCTCTGAGTAGACTTTATTTAAAAATTTTCAGTAATCTTTTTTTCATTATTATTATTTTTAAAAAAATCTATTCAGTCTCAGATTACATTTTTTCAGATTCAGATCTTTTAAATTAATGTACAAAAAAAATTCTTCAGGTTCGGATTTTTCTCTCAGCTTCAATTTTTTTTTTTCACTTTCAGATCTCTTATTTTTCAGTTGCAGACTTTTGGCCCTGTTCTGGCCTGGTGGGCGTGGCTACACAGAGAGGGGCGGGGAATCATGAGTGACAGCAGACCGCTGCAGGCTCAAGATGGTCCATTTTTCATGTTGCCTTCAGGAAACCTGGAAATGAACATAATTTATCAAACACCTCCTGCACTGTATTATTTGATAATGTTTAGAAAACATGTCATGCATAACTGCTAAAAGTCAGTTACTAAAGCTCTTTCAAGCAGTAATGTGTACAAATTACGCCGTAACTGATCAATGTCTTAACCAAGACAAGAACTAACAGACTTAAAAACTCCTTTGTCCCACACGCCATCAAACTGTTTAACTCCTCTCTGGAGGGGAGAGGGAGGGGAAACAGGAGGACAAAGGAGGGGGGAACAACTAAGCTGTAGTGCCTCTTCACCTCACTGTACAATACCTTGTGCAATACTTTTTGTAAATAGTCAACAGTGCAATAGACTCAATACTTGAAATGTGCAATTCACTCGTATTTTTATTTTTTATTCCTATTTATTCTATTTATCCCCTTTGTATATTTTATTTATATTTGTCTCTGTATTTATATATGTGTGTGTGTGTGTGTGTGTGTGTGTATATATATATATATAACAATTCTGTAACTGTAACTTCGGTCGTTGCTGTGCTTTTTGGAAGTCGAATTTCCCAGAGGAACCCACCCGAGGGATTAATAAAGTTCTATCTTATCTTATCTTATCTTATCTTATCTTATCTTATCTTATGAGACGTTTTCCCAGCCACTACGTGAGAAGTGGTCATTTCCCATGCTCTCAAAGTAGCGCGCATTGTATCGGGTGGGGGCTGCTGTTAACTTGTCCCTCAGTGAACGATGGCGTCGTCTTCCAACAACACTGCTGGCGCGAACAATCAGGTGAGTTTTTAAGTTTGGAACAATTACACTGCAGTCTGTGAATACTACGAATTTAAGAAGTGGCTATTGTTACGGTTAATTTTTCGGCTATTCTGTTTTTTTTATTTTATAACGTTTTTTGCTGAAATGCTAGCTCAACAGAACCAGATAATGGATGGATGAGAGTCTTGCAATAAATTGCTGTAGCGCAGGTGATGAAGACTGCATCCCAAGCCCGATTAGTTATGGAGTCTTTTAAAATGTTTTCCATATTTTTGGGAAGGATCAAATTGTTAATATTACTTTACCTTTCGAAGTAAGTTTCAGCCGAAAATGATAGCGAGGCGTTTCTGTTGAGCTAGCAAAAAACGTTATAAATTAAAAAAACAGAATAGCCGAAAAATTAACCGTAACAATAGCCACTTCTTAAATTCGTAGTATTCACAGACTGCAGTGTAATTGTTCCAAACTTAAAAACTCACCTGATTGTTCGCGCCAGCAGTGTTGTTGGAAGACGACGCCATCGTTCACTGAGGGACAAGTTAACAGCAGCCCCCACCCGATACAATCCGCGCTACTTTGAGAGCATGGGAAATGACCACTTCTCACGTAGTGGCTGGGAAAATGTCTCATAATTGATCAGTTACGGCGTAATTTGTACACATTACTGCTTGAAAGAGCTTTAGTAACTGACTTTTAGCAGTTATGCATGACATGTTTTCTAAACATTATCAAATAATACAGTGCAGGAGGTGTTTGATAAATTATGTTCATTCCCAGGTTTCCTGAAGGCAACATGAAAAATGGACCATCTTGAGCCTGCAGCGGTCTGCTGTCACTCATGATTCCCCGCCCCTCTCTGTGTAGCCACGCCCACCAGGCCAAAACAGGGCCAAAAGTCTGTAACTGAAAAATAGAGATTTGAAAGTGAAAAAAAAAATTGAAGCTGAGAGAAAAATCCGAACCTGAAGAATTTTTTTTTGTACATTAATTTAAAAGATCTGAATCTGAAAAAATGTAATCTGAGACTGAATAGATTTTTTAAAAATAATAATAATGAAAAAAAGATTACTGAAAAATTTTAAATAAAGTTTACTCAGAGAAATTATAGATAAAAGAACCATTGGGTTTTCAGTTAATACAAATATTCAAAACGTTTGATTTTATTTTAAATCCAACTCTTTCATTTTCAAAGTTCACTCGAAAAATGTGACTTTTGCTTTCAGTTTACATATTTTTGATTTCAAATTTTTCTTTTAACTACACAAACATTTATTTACTCCATATAGTTTGCATGTGTTTTTTAGTTTGCAAGTGTTTTGGATTTTGCAAGTGTTTTGGAGTTTGTACGTGTTTTGGAGTTTGCATGTGTTTTTTAGTTTGCAAGTGTTTTGGAGTTTGCATGTGTTTTGGAATTTGCATGTGCTTTGGAGTTTGCAAGTGCTTTGGAGTTTGTATGTGCTTTGTCTCTAGGGGCCACCGTATATTCCCTTCAAAGACCTGCAGTTCAAAAAAAGCGCCCCTCCGACAGCCAAACCCATCTGTTCTCTGATTGGATTGTTACATTTGTGATTGACATGACATTGACCAATCAGATGAAAGGAAGAAAAATAGGGTCAAAATTCGTACTTGTAACTTGCAGGGGTTTCTAAGTCCACACACAAATCTTTTTTACGCACACACAAATCTTTTTTACACATACAAATCTTTTTTACGCACACACAAATCTTTTTACGCTCCTTTTAAAACTATAAACTCGAAACCACGACCAGACCCATAGATAAATAAGGCCACTCGTTCAGCCAGACGAGAGTGCAGGAAGGCTGAACGTAAGTGGAAAAAAGATGGGCTGCAGGTGTCCTTTCTCATGTTGAGAGACAGTCTGTACAGGTATCAGGACATTGTTAAAGCAGAAAAGTCAAGGTTTCTTTCTAATGTTATTGAGAATAGCTCCAATAATTCTCGGGTTCTTTTTTCAATTATTGACTCTGCCCTGAATATTTCCCCAGCTTCTTGTGTTAATATTTCCTCACACACCTGTGAAAGGTTCTTGCAGTTTTTTATCAATAAGATAAAACAGCTTCGATCTATGATCGCCCTGCCTTCACATGACGTGTCTAAAATAATCACCTGCTCTGCTGTTTTTGATCAGTTTGAGCCTGTGTGTCTTGATCAGGTGGAGGAAGTATGTAGTGGCACAAAGACCTCATCGTGTCCAAATGACATTATTCCAACACATCTTCTAAAAAAGATTTTTAAGGTTGTCAGTTCTGACATTTTAGCTATTTTTAATAGCAGCCTTAGCTCAGGTGTTGTGCCAGCCTGTTTTAAACATGCTGTTGTACAGCCTGTACTTAAAAAACCTAATCCTGACTCCTCCGTCCTCACTAACTTCAGGCCTATTTCAAAGCTCCCCTTCCTGTCGAACATTTTGGAAAAGATTGTGTTTGTTCAGCTGCAATCTTTTCTAAATGGACACAATGTTCTTGAGAGGTTTCAGTCTGGTTTTAAAACTCTTCATAGCACAGAAACTGCACTTTTAAAAGTTCTTAATGATCTTTTATGACTCAGGTGACTCAGCTGTGCTTCTGCTTTTAGATCTGACCTCTGACTTCGATACTGTTGATCACAGCATTTTAATCTCACGGTTGGAGCATTGTGGCGTAAAGGGCACCCCATTAGAGTGGTTCAGGTCATACCTGTCTGACAGGACCTTCTCTGTGAGCTTTGGCGATTTTATCTCTTCCTCAGCTCCCCTTACTTGTGGTGTTCCCCAGGGATCTATACTGGGGCCAATATTGTTCTCCATTTATATGCTGCCTTTAGGTCAAATTTTTAGAAAATATAACATTTGTTTTCATTCATATGCCGACGATACTCAGATCTATCTTCAATTGAAGGGAAACAGTCCTGCCTCACTAGAACCCTTACTTCAGTGTCTCGGTGAAGTTAAATCCTGGATGGCCTCTAATTTCCTTAACTTCAATGAGAACAAAACCGAAGTGATAATATTTGGACCAAGCGGCAATCCCAACACTTCTAATTTTAACCTGCACAGTCTTGAGCCTTTTGTCAAATCACATGCCAAAAATTTGGGGGTTATATTTGACAGCAATTTCACCTTTGAAAAACAAATTAGCTCAGTCGTACAGCGGTCTTTCTTCAAACTGAGGCTTTTATCTAAGGTGAGATCATTTTTATCTTTTAAAAACTTTGAACGAGCGATTCATGCTTTCATTATATCCCAGCTGGACTATTGTAACTCCTTATATGCTGGAGTCAGCCAGACCTGCCTGGCAAGGCTGCAGTTGGTCCAGAATGCTGCAGCTCGTCTTCTGACACGTACTAAAAGATGTGAACACATTTCCCCGGTACTTGCCTCCTTTCATTGGCTCCCTGTCCGCTTCAGAATTAATTTTAAAATTGTATTGTTGACTTACAAAGCTCTGAATGGACAGGCTCCCGGGTATTTGTCTGACCTCTTGCAGACTTATACCCCCCTTAGATCTCTTAGATCAAGTGATCTTTTGCTTTTAGCTGTACCAAGGTCGAGGCTGGTTCACAGAGGTGATCGAGCATTTGCAGTCGTAGCGCCTAAGCTGTGGAATAATTTACCCCTACACATCAGACAGGCTCATACTGTCAATCTTTTTAAATCTTATCTTAAAACGCATTTTTATTTACTGGCTTTTAATACAGCATGAGAGTTATTTGTTAATTCATATTTGGTGTTTACTTTTAATACTCTAAGTTGTTTTATTATGTATGTTGTATTCTTGTACAGCACTTTGGTCAACGCTCCTGTTGTAATTAAATGTGCTATATAAGTAATTAAACTATTAACTAAACTAAACTAACAAATGTTTTCTTACACAGTGCATGTGCTAACTGCTAGCTTAACTGTAGCTTAACACAAAGGAGCTTGCAAAGAAAAGCGTCTGGACTTCTTTAAGTTGCTTGAAGACGTTTCACCTCTCATCCAAGAAGCTTCTTCAGTTCTAAGGTCAAATGGTGGAGAGTCCCAGATATAAACCTAGTGGGAGTAACCCCCCACAGAGGGACAAAAGGACCCCCTGATGATCCTCTAATCGCCTGAGCCAAGGTGTGAAACTGGGTGTGGGTCCCAATCAGCCAGAGTTTCGGGTGTGTTCATTGTGAAACCTGGCCCCACCTTATCATGCGAATTCCTGAGGTCAGTCCAGACGCTTTTTTTTGCACACACCCGAAACTCTGGCTGATTGGGACCCACACCCAGTTTCACACCTTGGCTCAGGCGATTAGAGGATCATCAGGGGGTCCTTTTGTCCCTCTGTGGGGGGTTACTCCCACTAGGTTTATATCTGGGACTCTCCACCATTTGACCTTAGAACTGAAGAAGCTTCTCGGATGAGAGGTGAAACGTCTTCAAGCAACTTAAAGAAGTCCAGACGCTTTTCTTTGCAAGCTCCTTTGACTACGATGACCTGGATGACTGAGAACCTTCACAGACATGTAGCTTAACACATTAACTGTAAGAGCTACAGAATGATTTTAATGCTGTATAAACTATAGTATGTTAAGATTTTTGTGTTTTTAAATCTAGTGTCAATGTTATATTTGTCATGATTTAAGAAGCTGTCAATTGCATAAAACTATCAGCAGTCAATCATTAAAAAGCTGGGTGTGTCGCAGTCACATCCAGCAGGTAAGTGAGTGGGCTCTTGCTCCAAAAATGCAAGATAGCCCCCATAAGATCCGACATCACAGTTTATAATTTGAGACAGTATGTTGATTCAGTCGCAAGGAAAATGCTGCCTCTAGAAATACAGAAAAGAGAATGCTGCACAAAAGAACTCACCAGATGGACTGGTTTTCTTCTGTTTAAACAGTACCTCTAAAGCATGTGCTACTTAATCTCAAGAATCTGCAGCTAATTTTTGCAACCAATCACCATGCACACACCCATCTATAACTGAATGTGTGCACATAAGGATGAAAGCAGGCAGATTTAACTTTTAAAAAGGTTGCAAATATATAATTCTAGTTATGTAGTTCGTTGTTATGATGTAGGTTTAACAATACTGATTCTGGTCCGGTGAGATCTTTTAAAAGCTTTTTTTTAAAAGAACTGGTTGTGATATTTTTCTTCACATAAGGCTGTTCTGTTGTGTTCATAACTATCTATCTCCTCTTTTTTATTTGTATTTCTTTCTACATTGTAGATACAAACTGAAGATGTGAAATATATCAAGTAAGATATATGGAATAATGTAGCAAAGAAAAAATTAATAAATAACTCTAATAATAACTAAATATGTCTTATATTTTAGATTCCTGAACGTAGTCACCCTTTGCTTTTTTGACAGCACTGCAAACTCTTGGCTTTCTCTCAATTAGCTTCATGATGTAGTCGCCTGAAATGGTTTTAATTTCACAGGTGTGCCTTGTTAGGGTGTTTGTGGAATTTCTTGCCTTCTTAAAGGGGTTGGAACCATCGGTTGTGTTGTGCAAAAGTGCATAATCAGAAGAGATTTGTTTGGGCCAAGAAACACAAGGGATGAACATTGGACCAGTGGAAATCTGTTCTTTGGTCTGATTAGTCTAATTAAGATCTTTGGTTCCACCTGCTGTGTCTTTGTGTGACGCAGAAAAGGTGAACGGATGGTCTCAACATTCATGGTTCCCACCGTGAAGCAGGGAGCAGGAGGTGGGTTGGTGTGGGGATGCTTTGCTGGTGACACTGTTGGGGATTTATTCAAAATTGAAGGCACACTGAGCCGGCATGGCTACCACAGCTTCTGCAGCAACATGCCATCGCATCCAGTTTGCGTTTAGTTGGACCATCATTTATTTGTCAAGAGAATAATGACTCCAAACACACCTCCAGGCTGTGTAAAGGCTGTTTGACCAAGAAGGAGAGTGATGGAGTGCAGCACCAGATGGCCTGGCCTCCACAGTCACCTGACCTAAACCCAATCGAGATGGTTTGGGATTGGATGGGCTGCAGGGTGAAGGCAAAAGGGCCAACAAGTGCATCTCTGGGAACTCCTTCAAGACTAGGCAATTGCATTAACAAGCAGTTGAGCAGGTGTACAAAGTGGCTGCTGAATGCATATTGCTAATAAGCGCATTCCTGTGCCTACATTTAGACAACATCCACTTACCATAAAACAAAAGTTCTAGCATGCTGACTGCTAGAAATATGTTTTGTGTATCTGTGTATTTGTTACACCAGTGTGTAACAATATCACAGTAATAATAGCAATGTAAGACATGGAACATGTCTTTTTTGCATGTGTAGGTGTATGTGTTTTAATTTGTTTTGCTCATGAAACCCTCGCTAAAGGATATTTTCCTGAAAATGATAACCTTCAAGTATTCCCTTGGTATTTCTGAAGGTATTCTGAGGTGCTATCGTTCTGTTGCTCTGAATAAAGGGCAGTGGGTTGGGGGTATTATAAAGTGCAGATGAGTTGCTAAGGTAGGACTGTATGTGGGTGGTTGTCTCTCAGGAGTTTTTCTGGAAGCTATGGAGGTCACAGTAGAAAGGTGCAGTAAATATGCTTTGTGCCAGCACAATGTTGGGAGTAAAATCCTTCTCTGCTCACTCGATGAGAATATGATTTTTTGCACTGAAGCTTGCTTAATCCATCCTACATACCTTAGCTAAAAACAGTCAAGCCTCTATTTATCATTTGGTTCAGTTCAGTTTAAATTTTATATCTCCAAACCAGAGCATAAGTAAATTTTAGACACCTTACATATGTAAAGTCAAAAGACCCTAAATAATGGCAATGCACCCGTTAAAGATCCAAACTTTCTAACAGGAACGGACTACGGAGACCTTGCTAACAACTTGTACTAACAGGTGGAGAAATAATAACAACCTAACAGGGACAGCTCACAAATTTCTGACTTACAAGACATCACAAGGGTAGAGATTGTTACATTTTAAAATATATAAAACTGTGTTTTAGTATATTGCCATGGAATTAAACATTTCTGAGGTCTGATTGGTTCACAGTTGCATCCTTTATACCCTGACTGTAGATATTAATGCCACAGAAGAATAAAACACCATTAATTGTAATTTGTAATTGTAATTTACTTTTTACAAACATGCCTCAGGACAAAAGCTGTTAAGTGACAAATGCAAGTGTTCAAAGGTTATATAATTTTCACTCAGAACAGTGGAAAAGGAGCCTATTAAATTACTTGTGCATTTTACATTAAAAATCTCACATTATCTTACCTTGCAGAGAGATTAGGCTCAACTGATGGTCCCAGGGACATGCTAACAAGTAGCTCATTAGTTAGCAGTGATTGAAGCTACAAAATAAAATACACATAGCACCTTTAAAGCTTTCAGGCAGTTACAAAAACTGATCTGTCAGAGAGGTCCCTCTTAAAGACAGTAGCATTTTGTATAATTCTGAAGGTACTGCGCTCATTTCATTCTCCCTGACAGTAATCCCAGCCCTAACCCTTTAAAGAAAAACATCAGATCAACAGAAATCACACAAATTTGGATTTGAAACTGATTTTCGCCAAAATATGACATGTTTGTATCCCAGCGATTTAAACTGATACAATGTAATGTGTAAATAAAAATACTCCTAATATTGCAAAAATATATATGTAATGTCTATATAAATTATGTTTTAGAGGGAAAAAGGAAGGAAGAGTACTGTAGAAACAGTAACCACCTTAATTCTTGGGCCACAAAAACCAAGTGAGTGAGAAGCACTTTGTAAAATGAGGTCATCCCCACACATCCTTTGATCCCTCCATTCTTCATCTTGGAGGCAAGTGGCATATAAGAGGATCTATCTTTGTGAACAGTTTTGAGCCTCCAAAATTACAAACAAACTAAAGGCAGGGGATCGATACAGTGTGTCTCACAGAATGATGAAGTGGCACTTCAGAGGGTGAAAATCAATGTCGCGTTCCCTTTCTCTCCTTCTCCTCTCGCCATCCTTCTTTGTGGGTCCTAACCTAGCTTCACAGTCCTTATACCACGGTGTTAAAGTGTGTATGTTGCTTGGAGCTTGGTCTCACACTGTGATTTAATAGTCCTTTGTTTTTTTTTATTCCTTTTTAGCCTGGAAGACCCCTGCCACTATGATGTGTGAGCACACCCACCAATAATGGCCCATAGGATACACAGTGAAAGTAAGTGCTTCTGGTCTGATTTATGATTGGAATGTTCCTTCACCCTTTACTGTCCTTCTGAACCTCAGCTCATTTGTTGAGGCAGTATCGATCAGGATTACATAGCAATCATTAAATCATAGCATGGCACTTGACATGAAACTGCCAGCATGAAAGCAAATATTTAGTACAACACATGCACTGGACAAACAAGTTCATTTCTGTGCATTTTTATAGCTCATGAAGTGTTGGAAGTGAAGAAGCCATTTACAACTTTGGAAAAATAAAAGGAAGTTGATTATATATATTAAACAAAGAATTAACAAAGCTTCCCAAGGAGAAAATTGGATTTCAAGTGCTCTGGCAGTGGCTAGAAATTAATTGTAGCACTGTGGCAACTTTTGAAGATCGCATTCACAGCAGAAGGAAGCATATTTTGCCTCAATACTGGGACATTGTCCCCAAAGAAGTATAGGATTAGGTTTTGTTATGTGTTACTTACTGCTTGAGTTGAACAGTTTCAGTATCTGTTTTGCATTTACTGCTTTCGGTTAAGAAGGAGTTTTTCAATTACTGGAGCATGATTATATTTGGGTTGGGATTTTCAGGTTATGGCATAGACTAATGTACATCATTCATGTTTGTCTTAGTAATATTGTCTCAATATCAGTTCCCACTTAAATGTGGTACTTTTTGTGATGGATTCTACCAGAAACATTGGTAAGTTGTTTGATGAGCATGTACTGTACAAATATGTACAAAAAGAAAAAAACTGTCTAAAGTAGCTGACAGTTTGTGGTGTAGGTAAACATATGGCAGTTTCAGGCTGCTGGTTGGCACATCTGTAAATCTGATCAATATATTTATGGTCCTCACAAGGATTAGGGTTCATTGATTAGAACAAATATATCAAACTGAAGTAGTACAGGTAGTTAGTATAGATAGTGTGTAAACTGTTTGCCCACTTCCTGATTTCCTGTATTTTGTATGTTTGTCACACTTAATGTTTCAGCTCATAAAGCAAATTTAAATATTTAAATCACTTTTTCACACAGGGCCATGTAAGATTGGATTTTTGTTTCCCACTTAATCGTAAACAACTTCATTTAGAAACAGCATTTTTGTTTTTATTTGCGTTATCTTTGTCTGATATTTAAATGTGTTTGATGAGCTGAAAGATCTAAGTGGGACAAACACACAAAAAAATTAAAAAAAAAAAAGAAGCACAACTGTAGATTTCAGTTGTGGCCTGATGATACATCCCTATAGTTTCAAGAGGTTTTATCTAACAAAACCAGCAGGACGGTGTATGCAAAAAGAAAACATTGCCAGCATTGTGTACTGTGATTTACAGTTCTTGTAGTGATGAGTTATTATTTGCACTGATAACCGTGTCACTTCAACATCATCAACATTGTCTCAAAATTTCTTTAGTACCTTGAATGTAGTCATGTTCCCTTTTTCTTGTACAGTCTTTGCATTACTTGTCTCGATGTGTGGATGTATAGGACGTAATCTGCATGCACATAATCTGTATGAGTGAATGTATTCTGTGTTTGAGAGGAGTCTGCAATACTGTTCAGGGCGTTACTTGCTTTTGTGATGTTGGTGAGCTCTGAGACAGCCCCTGTTGGTGCTGGAAGGCAGCGCTGTCAGCTATCTTCCTGTCAGCCCTGCCTCAAGTTCTAGAGCTGAAAGATGAAGCCTGAGACAGGTATCCACGTAGTGAAGTAGTTGGGGGAAATAGATATGCATTTATCTTACTCCCCATCTATAGTTATCTATATACCGTATGTAGCTACAGAGTCTATTTGTCTTCTTTTGTTTGTCTTTGTCTGTCTCCAGGGGTGCAGCATGGGGTGAAAGGCTGCTGTGTTTCAGCAGTGAAATATTCATAGTATGTGCAGGGAGTTTGACGAGGAGCACTTGACACTTCCATAGTCACCACCCTCATTTTCATTTCCTCTCTGGCGCTGGCACTTTACCTCAGAGCTCCGCTGGTCTTTCATTCAACACTGTATTATAGAGGCTCAGTACATGATGAAAACAAGCCCACAGCATGCTGCTTTCACATTTCATCGCTGAGTGAATGTGATGTTAAACAAAGAAAAATACTGCATATTAGTGAATATTTTAGCTGTAAATCTCAAATATGAATTTTTATTACTATTCTCTGAAGGTTTTCATGGTAAAATTGTTCATTGAGATGCTTTTTGCCATCCCTCTTGTGCTGCGATAATAGCAACTTGGGAACATTTTCAGTTTAAATTCAAAACGGATGATATATTCAACATCGGTTGTACCTGACTTCCAACATTTCCCTGTCTTACATCATCAGTCAAAAAACTCAGCCAAACACACCCAGTCGGATTACAGGTTTAATTACAGAATATCACGATAAAATAGAAATAGAATTCATATTAACAAGACAGGATTGGTCTAGTGAAAAAAGTCTGACCTCTTTCTAAAGCTGCATTGCACCTTGCCCCTGAATTATGGAATTATTGATTTGGTGCGTCTCTGTAAAGAATTCAACATTTTCTACCTTTTTATTCTCTTGTATAGTGATAGTATCTTAACAGCATCTTATCTAAATATAGGCATCTATCCCAGAAATAAGGAAGTAACTCAACCAAAAAGGTTTCAATATAAATAACAATTTTTCCAGTTTAGATTTCTATAAAAATTCATGTGAGAAGGTTTAACAACAACAAACCACAGGATCATAAGCTCTTTTTTTAAGGAATTATGTGCAAAAATCTCATGTCATCTTTCATTTTTTTATATTTTGCTAATAAAATGGAAACTACCTGCTGTGATTTATTGAAACACCTGAGCATCGACAAAGACTGTCGAGCAGATAGTCAAGTTCATACATACACACTTGCACAAACTTCTCATAATGTGCCTGGCAACTTCTCTCAGTCCTGCTACCGTTCACAAACACACACACTTCCTCTTACAAAGCTCTTCACAATAAAATGAGCCATGTATAATGCAAATGCTCTTTTAAATGTATTAAACATATTGCACTCCTTTTAAAAGGAATTGCAAAAAATTTTCTGAAAACTTTCATTGTGATTATTTTACCATTATTATTACAAATTATAAGTTGATTGATAAAAATAAATAAACCAGTTAAAGAACAACAGGAAGATGTGAAATAACAGATAAAAAACAAAAACCCACATATACTGAATAAATCAATAGCCTAACACATAATAGTTCTTGTTTGTTTATACAAAATCAGTATTCATATGCATCATGTTGAAAACAACAATGTTGATATTTGTAAATAAAAAATATTACATTTATTAATCATGTAAATTTCCTGCACCTGTCATAGACGTCCACATGATGCCCAAAAAAATTACCCAGTCCAAAGTTCAAATGTTGAACATCTTGATGTCGAGGCTGTGTCATGGTTGCATGTCCAAATTGCGAAGTTCGGATGTCGTCTAGATGTCCAGAATTGGTCATGGACCAACGGACACAATATAGACACATTTATCCAACGTCCATTGTTTAGCAGGTAGGAACCTGAGCCAATAGGTGTGCTATTTAAGCTGTTTTAGTCTGCTTACAGCTGCTGTGCATCTGCAACTCACTTTGCAACCCACTGCATCTGTATCTGTTGTAATCATTGTCACATCTGTTGTCACTGATGCCTGCTTTGTTGCTGCTGCTCTCTTTGCTTCGAGGCTTCCATGGTTTAACATGAAAGGCTGGTGAGGTCTGCTATCAGGACATCTTGTCAATATATACTTTTCACCAAATAAAAATAGCAGTCGACCATTCGCCTTTTGACTTAACTCTGACTTTTAGGTTTCCTGGGAACCTGTTGGGTGTCAAGTAAATATACTTCCAATTTAATTATATTTAGCTTCAAAGTTTTTCTGACTGTCAAATAATATTTAGTACAATAGTATTCATGTACACAAACAGCAGTATTACCTTTTTGACACTATCATGTTTTGCTAAGAGATGCTGTGCTTTTTTAGCAGGTGCTTTAGTCTTCTATCCATCCACTTTCGCTTAACAATACTCTCATCATTACAGGCAGATGTGAAATGTAAACATGAGATCCGAGGTTAAATGTCACATGATATTTCAATGCAAACTATAACGTGATATTTAGAGTCCTCATATATTAGCATAGTTTCCTTTTTTTTATGACTCAGATTAGATTTTAATATACAACCCCCCCCCCCACCCCCCCCAAAAAAAATAATAAAAACCACCCAAAAGATAGCAGAATGGACATTCCCAGTAACAGCAACAGAACAAATTGAGAATCAATGCATATTTCCATCCCCCCCCCCCCCCCCCCCCCCCCAAAAAAAGAAAGAAAAAGATGCCAACATTTCACATAGACCAGATTACAGCTATCCTATTTAGTCCGACCTTAACTACTTTAGCTGGATACGTCACTGACCTGTATGTAGAAAGTAGTTAGCCCACTTATCATTATAGTCGTCCAGTCTATTTAGCAGTCTATATGATAATCTTTCATAAGCTGCCACTTGTCCCAAAGAGGTATACCACTGAGAGAAGGTAGGAGTCGATGAGGCCTTCCACTCTTCCACCAACAGCTTCCTCCCCAGCATAATCGCCGTTTGTACCCAATGAGCAAGAGAAGTGGATAAGTGACTCAAAGCTGAAGGGTCTCCTAATACATAAAGACTGTTCATAAATGGGACCCCTTGACCTACAACCTTCTCTACTACAGTGTGAATATGAATCCAATAATCTTGGACTTTGGAGCACCCCCAGAGCAAATGTTAAAGTGTGCCACTTCCTTGCTGGCATTTCCAGCATGCATCATCAGTCGCTAGACCCACCTTATGTAACCGTGAGGGTGTCCAGTATACTCTATTTAAAATCTTAAATTGAACCAATCTTGAACGCAATTCGCGTGACATTTTTTTCAGATTCCTGAGGATGCCATTCCATTCCTCCACTGTAAAGTTGAGATTTAAGTCCATTTCCTACGTTCTTTTGAGGGACAGTGTGTTAGGATCAGAAGCTAATAAAAGCATTTTGTAATAAGCTGATGCCTCTTGTCCACGCCCAAAGGTTTTTTTTATTTCCTCCAGAAAGTCTCAGCTTAAAGGGAACTTTGCGAATGAACCACATGTATTGGCCATCAAATTTCTTAGTTGCAGGTATTTCCAAAATTCCTGTCTAGGTAAATCAAATTCTTCTGCAAGTTTTCCATGTGATTTAAATATACTATTTTTATAAAGATCCCCCAACACTGTTATACCTCTCTGAAACCAGAGCTTCCAAAAGAAGGGTAGTTTAGCAATAGAAAGTTGGGGATTATACCAAATACCAGCAGATTGGTTAAGATATGGATCAAATGTGAATAATTTGGACATTCTTTTCCATACTTCTTTCAAATGAGAAAGTGCCGGATGTGATTGGATACGGGGGGACAAATTAGTTGATAAGCTATATAATGGTGTAAATGGCGAGCAAGCAGTACTTTCAATGGAAAACCAAGGAGGCGCTTTCTCAGGGGGTAAGAACCAATGTGCCAAATGCCAAAGAGAAAAAGCATAATGATATAAAAGTAGATTAGGCATCCCTAACCCACCTCTGTCCACTGGTTTCTGCTGTTTTCTCAGATTCAATCTAGGCTTTTTATTATTCCATATAAATGCCTTACAGAGCTGGTCAAATTGTTTGGTGTATTTCAAAGGAACATGAATTGGTAGAGCCTGCAACAAATAATTGAACTTAGGTGTACATACCATTTTGATTACGTTTACCTTTCCCCACATTGAGAGATACATCTGAGACCAACGCTCAATATTAATTTTCATATCGCTGAGTAAAGGTTCAAAATTTATCTTTATCAGGTCTGACAAATGAGGCGGGAAGGTGATGCCTAAATACTTAATGCCCTTCTGAGGCCAGGAAAACATACAGGTTTGAAAAAGTGACCTAGGACAATAACTAGTTAACGGAAGGGCCTCTGATTTGGTCCAATTCACCTTATAACCAGAAATAGCTGAAAACGTATTTATTATTGCCTGCAAGGAGTTTAAAGACTTTTCTGGGTCTGATATAAAAAGCAAAATGTCATCGGCGTAAAACATCAGTTTATGACAGTCTCCCCCTATACTGACACCTGGAAAATTGGGCTCCCTACGAATAGCCACTGCCAGCGGCTCAAGGGCCAGAGCAAAAAGAAATGGAGAGAGGGGATCCCCCTGCCTGGTTCCTCTACCTAGTTCAAAAGAAGGCCCTATTATTCCATTTGTGAGTACTGATGCCTTGGGGTGTACATATATAAGCTGAATCCAATTAATAAAGCTTTTGGTAAAACCGAAACACTCCAAAGTGGCGAATAAATATCTCCACTTGACTCTGTCGAATGCCTTTTCGGCATCCAGCGAAATCGCAGCTATGGGAGAATGGCTGTCCTGAACCGCCCACATAATATCAATTAACCTCCTAATATTATCAGCTGAAGAGCGTGAGCTTATGAAACCAACTTGATCTACATGTACAAGAGAGGTTATTACCCGGTTTAATCGATTAGCCAGAATTTTAGATAAAATCTTACTATCATAGGAGGTCAGACTTATCGGTCTGTAGCTTTTACAGTCAGTGGGGTCATTATCCTTCTTTAGGATAAGTGTAATGATGGCTTCAGATAGTGAAGGTGGGAGCCTACCCTCTTGAAAAGATTCATTATAAGTGTTTAAAAGCAGTGGCGCTAGATCTTCTGGAAAGGATTTATAAAATTCAGCCGTATATCCATCCAGGCCTGGTGCTTTATCAGAGGGCAGGTGTTTAATAACTCCCACTATCTCTTCAACGGTAATGGGAGCGTCCAAATATTTCAGTTGATCCACTGTCACCTTAGGAAGATTTAAAGATAACAAAGATTTCTTTATATCACTCTCTGAAATGCTTGATTCCGAGCTATAAAGATCTTTATAAAGGTTACTAAATATTGTATTAATTTCTTTAGGTTTAAAGAAAAGACGTCCATTATTATCTTTAACAGCTGAGATCATAGCCATAGTCTCTCTCTGTTTAATATATATTAGCATAGTTTCCTAAATGTTGCCAATACAATCAAAGGCAGCTAAATTTGACGCATAGGTTTAAACATTTTTTGTTTTTATAAAAGTTTGACCTTATTTGACTTCGAAGATGAAATCAGAGGTCTAAAGTTACATATTTAGAGACCCCATAATATCATAATACCCCAGCATGCCTATATGCTGTCAATATAAATAAAATAGATAAATAAAATAGTTCTGTATAGCATTAATATCATGTTGACCTTTAAATCAGTCTGTTGACCATAAAGGGGAGGTCAGAGGTCAAATGTGACATCATACTTTAAATATTATAAGATACTTTCTTCATGTTGGCAATATACACCTGACTTGTAAGAATCATAGTTTTTAAGTCATAAAAAAAACCAATAAATCATTAAGCTAACCTTGAAGAAATTGGCTGTAAGCCAAATTTTAATGGATTGTTAACATGACCTCACTCGATATCCCTTTCATTCATAGCTTTTTGAGCTTACAGATAGACACACACACACACACACTTAAACGCTAACAAATCCTTAACCCACTTGGCAAAGGTAATAAATATAGAATTGAAGTATATAAACTTACATTAAATTTCTCCACGTGTCAAAAGCAGAAAACGAGCTTTCATGACAGGAGATTTGTTAAAATCCACGACTCTTGCTGCAAGATGGCATTGAACTGCTCTTTGCTCGCTGCATAATTCTCGCTGCATCGTACTACTGTAAAATTAGTCTCAGAGGGAAAAGTAAACAGAGCCTGGTAAAAGTTGAAAATCACATCGTCATTATATTTTTATGCCGCCACCCTCGTAAGTCATCCTCACAGAGTCCAGGCCTCTTGTTCTGAACACTGCAGAAATATCAATATGGATTTAGGAGACTCCCTGAAGCAAGGTCCTCAGCTAATTAAATCTGTAATCACTTTGTACTGTAAAAACACAAGCAGGGGAGGTGAACAGAGGGCTATGTGGTGGTTTAAATGCAGGCCGGTGGAGTTTTATTTAACAAAGACGGCTAATTGGGTCAGAGCTCTTTATCCTCATAAAGTTCCAAGGTTTCTTGCTATTTGGACAACTTATGGCACTTCTGACGACATCTAAGAAAGTGAGAGAAAAGAAGAGAGGTTAAGTCGGAGATGGAAAACAGCCACTGTTGTCAAGGCTACTGCAAACAGCTATTTGATATTGTCTTCGGGGTTTGAAGTCTGTTGTACAATGTAGAATGTAATGAAATACACAGGAGCTGCGTGGCAAGAATGCATTTAGCGGGAGATGTTACAGAGGTGTACAATATCATGAACTCCTTCCATCTTTAATTTCTAGAAGGAGAACCATTCAGCCATGTTGTAAATATGATCCAGTCATTATCAGGTCAGCTTCATTCAGTCTTCAGGCATCTCGAAATTCTCAAAGATTACTGCCTTGTGTGGTATCTGCATTTTATCACACCTTCTTTAATCACTTTATATGATGATATTTGTGCAAAATCAATGAATGAAATTAAAAACTAAAAATAAAGTAATAATACATAATCAAATTGACTGGAGCTGGTGATAAAGGTTTAGGGATATGAAGTATAACTAATTAAAGTATTTGAAACTAACTGATTAAACTTTGTTTCTCCTACTCGTTGACACTAGTAATACCTGCCTTGGATTTTTTTTTTTTTTTTTTTGGCCTTTTAACTGGCTTTATTGATAGAAACAGAGAAGATTGACAGGAAAGCGTAGAGAAAGAAAGAGGGGAAGATGTGCAGCAAAGAGCCACTGGTCGGACTTGAACCAGGGCCGGCTGCTTTCAGCCATGCGGTATATGGGCACCTGCTCATAACTGAGCTGAACCAGCGCCCAAAGCCATCTTCTTTAGCTAATTATTAATATCATCAATACACAGTAATAGTTAACTATCCACTGCAGTGCAATTGTTCCAGTAATAGGTTATAAATGAGGAATGTGGATTATGTAACAGGTGACATCTATAAAAGCAGCATGATTTAGCATAATTTTGATGTAATAAATATGGCTGTCTGCATAGACGGGCATAAAAACCGAAGGATTGTGTGAAAGCCTAAGTATTTTATATTTTGCTAACACAGAGACAGATTTTTAAAAAATGATCTTGAGCAGTAATCCTGCAAGCTTTGTGATAGTCTTTCAAAGTTTTTCTTCAGACAATGGCTGCTTTTTCACTTCTTTTCAATCCAGTCCTCGTACCTGGCCATTTTCAGCCATATGTTTGTTTGTTAAGCCACTTCCATGAAATATGTTGTTCCCATTTAGTTAAATATATTATACATGAGTTAAAAAGGCATAAAATATAATTTTTGCACCATGAATGTGAATCCCAAACAGCTATTAGCTGAAAACTTGACATGACATGCATGAATGGTGTGCAGTGTGTTCTTAAAAAATTTGAGGAATCTGGACAATGAGAACAGCAGATGAACAGTATCTGTTCTCACAGAAATAGAAAAAAATACAGCCATGACACAGAGCCAAAGAGATCCATTTGGCCTTTCAGTTGATCCATCTACTGTTTGTGGCTGAATGGCTGTCAAGGAGTCATTCTGAAGTCTTTATTTTAGAAGCGAGACAAAATTTTAGAGAAAAAATTCAAACAGTTCTGGAAAGAAGAGAAGGCTAGCTTTATGGGGATATTTAGTGTATCATGGTAGCACAAGGTATTCACAAGGTACTACCGTCTTAAAATGGACAGAAAGAAACAAGCTCTGCCTAGATTTTACCTTGTGCTCTACATATTACCATACTCCTTAACCATTTTGTGCTAGAGAAATATTTAAAATGGTTCCTCAAAGATGAGAATTTTCTTTCTTTTTGCATTTTACAACCAAAATCCAAAGCAAAGTTTCTTGTTGTTGAAGAAATTTGCAATTCTATGTAAGCAGTTTAGATATTAAACATGTCATACCTCCTGTTTACAGTAAATAGCTGCAAAGCACACTTCATTAAAACTTTAGAGCGAAGTCAAATTAAGAAACAAAAGGAGGCTCTTTCTATGGATGTTCTCACTATTTGCTCTCTTTTCCCTCTGAATTTTAAGCCTTAAGGAGTCACTATGTATCTGCGATTACCATTTGAGCTGCAGCTCTGAGGTGCTGACCTCATGCTGCCTCCATTCTCTGTGTTACTCACATTTGTGTCTGTCCCCAGGGCTCTTCGTCTAAAGAGCCTCGACTGAAGAGGCAGGCGGGCCAAGCACAGTATGGCGGGGTTAGACCTGCCCTGGAGAAATCTTTACAGCGACCTGATTTCACTCAGTTGCTCCCCTTATTCCCCAGATCTCACGCTCATATTCACCTGATCCTGTGTCAGAGCCATTTTGGGTGGAAAAACTTCTTTAACAACAGTTAAACTAGAGCAAGATTTCAGAATCCAGTGATTGTTCATGCGCTGCAGCCACAGTCCTTGTCCCCGAGATCTTCGTTTCTGTTTAATCTAGCACATAATTTCATTCATTGTTCGAAATCTTTCGTAATGTCTGAGAGATCTGATCGTGACCATTTTCACGAATCTCCCTCAAAATTGCACATTTTCAGTATCAGCCCAAAAGCAATGTGTTGAAAAGAATCTCTCATCCCAGCTTGTTACATGTATCTCACAGGGATCTGAATTAATATTAGCGATTGGTCCCCAAGTCACGTTCATCCCCATCTTTTCACTCTAGCATCTGGATTTAATTGGTGCTACGCCGTAAAGCCACAGCTGCTCTTCCTGTTAGAACAATAAATTATCCCAATTAGGAGTTGAACAAAAGAGGCTGTCTGACACAGCAGCCCACTGCCATGCCTAGAGATTGGACTGCGATGGAATGAGGCTTCTCGCTGACATGAAGCCGCACCAAAACACCTGCCCCATCATCTCTCTGATCAAAATACAGTTCCAGTCCAGGGAATATATAGAACAGAAAGAGACTGCTTTGCATGACTTGCAAACATGAGAGCTTCTTGTATATAAATGAAACAGAAAAAGAATCACTGTGTTTGAAATTAGTGAAAGGTATATTGTGTAATTGCTGGGCGGATGATTAATTGGTGTTTGGATGATGGGTTGTGGATACAGCCGGGTTTTCTGGCAGCTGCCTTCCATATCGATGGCACCAGTAATGAAGGCAATATTGACATAGGGTTCAGAAAGATGTGGAATGGGAGGAACAATAGGAGCATCTGTGCCTCTCAGTAGTTACGAGTATAATTGAGACCATATTTTAGCTTGCTCTTTGAAAACTAGCCTTACTATATTTCCCTTCTCCTTCCCTGACAGACGAGACATATTTATTTGCCACAATGTCACGTTCAGGAGCTTTGGCAACTCAGGCGATCTACCGTTTAAAAGAATGTAGGCTATCCACCACTACGATGGCGGCCTGTGTTGTGATTGACACTACTTCCACATGCTGGCCTGGCCACACCATCTCTTTGTCTCACCGCTTGCTGTGAACATGCCATTAAGCCAGTCAAAGTTTGACAAGAAAAATGAAGTGTGCCGGTTCCTGTGGCCTCGAGTGTCTCTCTGAATAATGAGCACATTGCCTGTACCCCCCTGTCTCCACTCCGTGCCATCAGTTTTACTCTTCCCCTTGAAGTTCTAGTCTGCTGAGAGAGTGAAGGGGTCTTTAGGTTGTCGCGTGTCCAGGAAGAAAAATGTGGTCATGCAAATCTGTCAAACTAAATCTGTAAAACCCAGAAAAGAAGCGTATGATGAATGAAGTATATTTTTATTGATATAATTCCCCCATTTCATTTTACGGCATTAGGACGGGGAGTTCTGTTTCATAGGAGCTGTCCAATATGAGGGAGCGTCATAAGATGTCGCAAACAGCTGCAATTTTGCGAGCCAAATTAGCTGGCACTGTTTTCCTTGTTGACTTTATTTCACTGCTTTTTAAAACACAACAAACGGCTGAGCAGCGCTGCTGGATCATAGCATCATAGCTGCCTTGCACAGCAAACACTGAGAAGAAAGGGCAGCTCCACTGCTACTTCCTTACCCAGCCTTATTTCTCCCAATTACCAGCGTGTGAGCAAACAGTATGACATGACTGACCTCCTCTCAGAGAGCTGTGGTCATGACTGCGAGGCTCTCTCAGCTTATTATGACAGAAGTGTTATGGTAATAGAAGGAAAGTCTGTGCCGTGGCGATAGCACCTCAGGAGCGCATAGCCTATTATCCTCCACTGTGTAGTGGTAGTAATGGTGAGACAGAGGGCATCCTATCTGTTATGGTGATGATGCATTTTGAATGGGTAGTGCCTATTATATATCAGTGGATGATAATGCCAGGAAAGAGCATCCTCTGGGTATGGTCATGATGCCAAGAAATGGGTGAAAGGGTCTGAACAGAATATACAATGTGCCATATCAGGTTTATGGTGATAGATTAAAGAGAATGGCAGGATCTTTTTTTTTTTTGAGCTATGAAAATTGGAGGCTAGCCCCTGTGTTCAAAGAGCGTGAATATCCAGGGAAAGGAAGACAATGAGGAGCATGTGTGTACGTGTGCATACAACAAACAAGAGCCACGCAGTCAAAGGAGAATCTTAGTTAGCTGTCTGCTTGGCGCTTCGCCGCCCCTGTGATGTATGTTTATGGCCCATCATCTCTAGCCAATTACCCTGCCTCAGTGTGGGAGCACTGCACCTTCTCATCACAGCCGTCAGTGTCTGAGTGTGGAGAGAGACGGTGACAGTTAACGTTCCTGGACATCTCCTGGCAAAGTGCTGTTTTCCTTAGGGGACTCTTGAGATTCATCTTTAAAAGTAAGCCACTGGGTAACAGAGTGTGTTGAGCCTTATAGCTGCTTTGGGAATTGAATGCTTGTTTATTGTATGTATGTTTGTGTGTGCATATGTGCGTGTGTGTGTGTGTGTGTGTGTGTGTGTGTGTGTGTGTGTGTGTGTGTGTGTGTGTGTGTGTGTGTGTGTGTGTGTGTGTGTGTGTGTGTGGACGGTGGGTGGGGGGTGCTAACGCATGTGTCTGTAGGTGTGCATGAGTGCTGTGTGGGTGCTGTAAGTTGGAACAGTATCTCTGTAAACTTTGTAAATCTCATGTTTCCCACGCACTCCTGTTTCCATCATTATGGCATTATAGGATATGTGGATAACTCACTGCTCTCTATATTGATGTGTGCATAAGGCTACATGCTGTAAATGATGTGTGAAATAACCTTGGCATTTTGGGTGTCTTTGTTTTTCCAGATATAGCTGAGGTAGACGTGCTCATGTATCCCGTCCATGTCAACCTGCAGACTTTCTCCTACAGACACATCTGACTTTTACAAGGTGCGTTTAAATGCCTTTTTTGTTTTTGCATGTGTGTCGCAAATCTGCAGTGTGCTTGTGTCTAGTCAAAGTAAATGTAAATCCCCTGCAGAGCAGTGACATTAGAAAAGGTAAAGCAAATCAGACTCGCAGCTCAGGAGCAATGAAGGCTAATTTAGTTTTAGGAGAAATCGGAAACATTTTTGGGAGTGCTTAAACTTTGTTTCGATGATTCCTTTGTAAAACTGAGAATGCACAGTGACAAGAAAAGGATTTGCAATGATAATATTTATTTATTTATTTTTGGCTCCATATTCATACTGTGTGACAGATTGAAGCTGCAAAGCTGTGTTTGCGTTGGCTAGACTAAGGAGCGCTTCTGCCCAGAGGGTTTATCAGGGAGAGAAAATATTGACCGCGAACAGTTGCACTTTGGTGGTGTTATTGCTTTTCACACTTGTGTGATACAGACAGCAGTCGCCAAGTACAACAATTGTAAACCCGCAGCCATATCGACGGTCGCATTGCTCTTCTGTACAGGACAACATATTCCACTTGTGGTGTTTACATTTTAGTTTATTTCACTGGAGTGCTTTTTGCAGATAGATGGTGTAAGATTACAGGAACCTGGTAAAAAGAAAAGGAAGTACTTATTGTTTAGGTGAAATGCAAAAACCCAAAGTGGCCTCTTAATTTGATTCTGAAATATGAATGCAAAACAACGTGACAAGACAAATCTGTGTTTGTGCACATGTGGTGTGATTTTTCATTAATATATACTGGGATTTCACTTGTTAAATCAGCTGTGTTTACTTCCTTATTATTATTATTATTCCTTACTGGCTAGTGCACAATTGAAGTTTATCACCTCAGTTTTAGAGTAGCATCGAGCTATTAGCTATCTCCACAGGTGTGCATGATTCTCTGAATGAGATACTGATGTTACTATGATTATATGACACTGATAAGTTTATTGGTACTGTAACAATGTGTACTCTACAATAAAAAAGCCAAACTGTTGCACCTAATTCTTGTCTTTTTAAGTGATATAATAACTGATATATGTACATATGCTATTACTAAATCTGAGAACCATTTAATGCCAAAAATTCATTAAACAAAGGCATTTTAACCCATTAATCATTCTTTAATTCTTTGTTATTAATTCTTTAATAACAAATCATGCTTCTTAATTGTGTGGCACCTCACATGCAGTATCAACATTGCTCGTTATACTTCAGAAAATGAAAAGCAAATTTAAATAGACAGATGTTAAATACGATATGAAAACATGTTACCACAAAATTTAGCATATTGTAAAATTAAAAAAAAGTATTATAAAATCTGACAAATTACTTTCCAGAAAACTGAAGAAGGATCTCCTAACCACTTCCTCAAGCTTATCTGGGGAAATGTTGAGCCAGTGGGGCCAGAGTCTACCATGGGTCCTGCTACCAGTAGGACATGCCCAGTCAGAACACCTTACCCAGGAAAAGCCCACTTCGGCTGCCTCCTTTCGATGTGTAGCAGCGGTTCTACTCTGTGCTCCACCCAAACGACTGAACTCCTCTTTATATCGCTAAGGGAAAGCCCATCCACCTTTCAGATAAAGCTTGTTTATGATGGTTGTCTCCGAAATCTAATGTTTAGCCTTTAATTGAAGTAGTGATAATAGTGTTAACAAAAAGGCCCCGTTGAGATTAAAGGATTCATGGCGTTTCTCAACAGTGATGCTCCATCTGGTGGCAGATGGCTGCATAAGATGAGAACACAATTATTTACCTGCCTTGGGTATCAATAAAAATGCAAAACAATTAGATTAAACGACTACTATGTCTCGTACCAACTACAATATATATATATGTATATATATATATATATATATATATATATATATATATATATATATATATATATATATATATATATATATATATATATATTAGGGGTGCAACGATACACAAAATTCACGGTTCGGTTCGGTTCGGTTCGATACTTTGGTGTCACGGTTCGATATTTTTTCGATACAAAAAAAATGTTCATGCATTTTTAATTTGTCATTTATTAAAATTATAAATATATATTTTAACTCAAAAGTACAGTTTTTAAATTTAACCCTAACCCTTGTGCGTGTTTTTCATTTTGACAGCGAATGCGCACCTGCGGACCACTTATGTGCAGCCCTGGTCATTTAGCTCATCATATTGCAGCCACAGAAATTCTTTTGTCCATGAAACCATAAAGCTGCACTTTCTTTTTGCCTTATAGTCTGATTTGTCATAACTTCTCCGTTTTGTGGTAAGCTTTTCTTTGGCTGTCACTTCTTCACCCTGACCTGTCTTATTTGGCTCAGCAGAACTGAAATGCTTTCACACACGCACTCACATAAGCTCAGCGATTCTCTGCGCGATCAACCTCTCACATGTTTAAGCTTGCTGCGGGAGATTTCACTTGTCATGTTTGCATAGTAAGCTAACGATTAATAAGACGATGTCAGAGGAATTGGTGCGCAAATTATCATCACTCACAGATCAGTGCTGTCGCTCTCTATACACAGTTTGCACGATTGCAAAGTGAAAGCAAAAAAACAAGCGCAAATTCAAACGCGATTTCAATATGTCACATATTGACAGTGGCTCACCGATGCCAATGACATAATTACCCAGCTACATTTCTGAAAGAATGCAAAAGCATTGACATATATTTTTCCTTCCTACAATAGCCCGACGGGCAGGGAAGAGATAGATTTTGGTAGCCCGACTGAAAAAATCGCTAGCTCCGGGACGTCGGGCTAGCGATATTGCGAGCCCTGTATCTGATTGAGGAATCACTCATCTTTGGAAAAGAGAGTTTATTACAGAGAAATGTCTCTTTCCAAAATAAAAGCTATACTATCCGCTTCTTCTGGGCTATATTCTCAGCAGCATAAGGAGAATCATGTGCTAACAGCTGTCTAAATGACTCGGCTAAAGTTAGTAGCATGCTTGTTGTTTTGGTCTTTGCACTAGGATGATGTCGGCGTAAATGTGCAGTCATATTCGTTGTGTTCCCACTAGTGCTTTCAGGTTAATCTCGTTGAAATGACCTTAACGCCACAACACGGCAAATCTCCGTTAACGAGCTACCGTCGATCGCTCCGGCATGGGGCTAGACGGCCAACACGTTAACGAGCTAACTGCGCTAACACACTAGTTCACACCAATGTAATTGAGCATTGCATGGCACATCCAACATACTGTTTTACTTTAGTCCATGACTCGCTTACCTTCAGGGTCATACGTCACATGAAAACCAAAATAATTCCAAACGCCAGATCTGAATGAGGTTCAATTTGCCTGTTGCAAGGAGAGCTTAACTTCTGTCTCGCTAGCTTGCCCTGCGCTCTTCCTTCTGACGATGCTGTCTGTGTTGAGCGCTCAGTGGATCTGCGCTCGACAGTGCAGCCTAGGCGGAGTAGTCGAACACAGATTCACTGAGCGCTCAACACAGACAGCATCGTCAGAAGGAAAGTTGATAAAATAAATTACAAATGTTGTATTGTTCGATACATATGCGTACCGAACCGAAAGCACTGTATCGAACGGTTCAATATCGATACGAATATCGTTGCACCCCTAATATATATATATACTAGGGGTGCAACGATACACAAAATTCACGGTTCGGTTCAGTTCGATACTTTGGTGTCACGGTTCGATATATTTTCGATACAAAAAAAAATGTTCATACCTTTTTAATTTGTCATTTATTAAAATTATAAATATATATTTTAACTCAAATGTACAGTTTTTAAATTTAATGTTGCTGAAACAAAAAAGTAATAAAAAAATAAATATATCTTAGGGCTCGCAAAATGTCAAAATCCTCGGTAGCCCTTCGGGCAGGGACTCTTCAGTTTTTGGTAGCCCAAAATAAATTTAAGTAGCCCGAATAAAAAAGAGAGCAATATTTTGATTGATGCTTTGTTTCCTGTTTTGTTTCCGTTACAATATTATACATTAAAGTATAATATTGTAACGGAAACAAAACATTAATCAAAAAATTGTTGATAAACAAATTACAACATTGTATAAAAATTACAATCATCAACTCAAATACTTGGTTCTAATTGAACAGAAATTTCTATGAACTTGTAAGAACTGTGTAGGACATGAATCCGTCTGTGTCAGATCCTGAATTTGAAATTTCCACTGAAGTCACAGGTAAGAGGCAAGTGGAACCAAGATCTAGGCCATTTGCTTTTTGAAGTTTGCAAAGACTGCTAAATTTTGCCATTGGTAGTTCACTCTTTGCAACATAGTACGCTGTTTTAAACTGATTTTCAGGTTTATTTTTAGTATGTTATTTGCAATTGGTGTTTTCAGATATTGCAGACTGAGCAATAATGCATTTCTTGCATTTCTCATGGGTTCTAATGGGGGCCTTTCTTAATGACTGGTCCCAGTAACAAAGGCACTTGTCGACTCAGAAATCGAGAGAAAACCAACAACACACCCGGCAGAACATTATGTTATTTACACGGATGCACATAGGTGGTCCGCATGTGCGCATTCGCTGTCAAAATAAAAGACGCGCACCAGATAAGAAGTTGCAACGCGTGTTTGCGTCCATATAAAAAGCACTGTTTTTGTCCGCTAGAGTGGGATTTTCACGGCACATTCCGCACCACATCTCTGTGCGTTCATCATTTGTTTGAAGCCAGCTCACCTCCTGCAACCACTTTTCCGAGAATACGTGCTTCTTTTGTGGTTCGGACTCCTTCTGACATTTCTTTGGAGGTAGAGGAACACCAAAGTGCTTAAAGGAGCTTCTTCGACATCTTTAAGAGTTTTAAACAAATGTCTGTCCTCCTCCAGAAAATCTTATGTATGCAAACACGCGTTGCAACTTCATATCTTGTGCGCGTTTTTTTTTTCTTTATTTTGACAGCGAATGCGCACCTGCGGACCACTTATGTGCAGCCCCGGTTATATAGCTCGTCATATTGCAGCCACAGAAATTCTTTTGTCCATGAAACCATAAAGCTGCACTTTCTTTTTGCCTTATTGCCTGATTTGTCATAACTTTTCCGTTTTGTGGTAAACTTTTCTTTGGCTGTCACTTCTTCACCCTGACCTGTCTTATTTGGCTCAGCAGAACTAAAATATATATCCTGCTGCTTTTACACACGCACTCACATAAGCTCAGCGATTCTCTGCGCGATCAACCTCTCACATGTTTAAGCTTGCTGCGGGAGATTCCACTTATCATGTTTGCATAGTAAGCTAACGATTGATAAGACGATGTCAGAGGAATTGGTGCACAAATTATCATCACTCACAGATCAGTACTGTCGCTCTCTATACACAGTTCGCGCGATTGCAAAGTGAAAGCAAAAAACAAGCGCAAATTCAAACGCGATTTCAATATGTCACATATTGACAGTGGCTCACCGATGCCAATGACATAATTACCCAGCTACATTTCCGAAAGAATGCAAAAGCATTGACATATATTTTTCCTTCCTACGATAGGCTGACGGGCAGGGAAGAGATAGATTTTGGTAGCCCGACTGGAAAAATCACTAGCCCCGGGACGTCGGGCTAGAGATTTTGCGAGCCCTGTATCTGATTGAGGAATCACTCATCTTTGGAAAAGAGACTTTATTACAGAGAAATGGCTCTTTCCAAAATAAATCTATACTATCCGCTTCTTCTGGGCCCCGTGCGTGGGGCTAGACGGCTAACACGTTAACGAGCTAACTGCGCTAACACACTAGTTCCCACCCATGTAATTGAGCATTGCGTGGCACATCCAACATACTGTTTTACTTTTGTCCATGACGCGCTTACCTTCAGGGTCATACTTCACATGAAAACCAAAATAGTTCCAAACGCCAGATCTGAATGAGGGTAGGGGAGGTTCAATTTGCCATGTTGCAAGGAGAGCTTAACTGCTGTCTCGCTAGCTTCCCCTGCGCTCAGTGAATCTGCGTTCGACTACTCCGCCTAGGCTGCACTGTCGAGCGCAGATCCACTGAGCGCTCAACACAGACAGCATCATCAGAAGGAAAGTTGATAAAATAAATTTAAAATTTTGTATTGTTTGATACATATGCGTACCGAACCGAAAGCACTGTATCGAACGGTTCAATATCGATACAAGTATTGTTGCACCCCTAATATATATATATATATATATATATATATATATATACGTGTATCACTGTACTGTATGTGCCACAGTTTGAGTAAACTGTTGTTGCTGTTGTTGCTTTGCTAACCTATAACATTTTTAAGTGGCGCTCTCCAGAAAATGAGGCATTTGACATTCTGAAATGGCAGGGACTTCAAATAGCTTAAATCAAGGATTGAGGTGATCCTCCACATTCTCATCTGTTGAAATGGCATACCAGTGTGGGTGTACATTAAACATTCATGCAAACAGCTGTTTCTTCTACAGGACAGCATGGCACAGAGCATGGCTTAGATTTCAAATCAGGCAAGTCTAGAAGAGCTGGGTTTGAAGAATATCACATGCAGTGTCGTGTATGAGGACAGGAAATTAACATATGCTTGGCTCTACTATCAGCAAAAGAAACACATTTTTTGAAACTGGCTGCAGGAATCCATAAATTTCCTGCAGGAAAGAAAATTGTGTTTACAATAGAGTTTGGTAAAACTGACTCAAATTTGCTAAAACAGACCAATTAAGCAACAGTCAACTTTATGATCCTCGGTGATTCTGATCTGAAACCACTGAATAAGTGAAACGTATTCATGGAAACACACATCATAGAGCCCAAATAAGTTATTTTCACAGAACACATTGCAATAACATTTTAATTCATGTTAAATTGATGCAACATGGTCACAGACAGCTTGAAAGGATGCCATAATTTCAATGCATTTCCAACACGTTTCAGCTGACATTTTAAGGATGTTTCACAATAGATGCAGTGATAATGAATGCTAGTTCTAGGCAGCTATGTTGTGAGTGTTAGGTATGAGGTACACATTCACAGCAAATGCATTGCTATCATCATGCCTTCTCTTTCTTGTGCCCACATGCACCCTTACTCTCATGATTACTCTCATATTTATTCAGTTTTCTGTCTCTGCGTGAAATATCTGCATCAGTAGCGCTAAAATCCAAACACAGCAAAGATGAAAGCACAAGGTGTGTGTTTACTTTTCCATATGTCTGCAATCTACTCTTCGTACCTCCCAAATGATCTTTAAAAGTGTACCATAGGTCACAAGCCTGATCTCTTCACAGGAGCTTTGCAGTGACCATTTGAATAGCACTGTGACAGACAGATTACCAATTTACAGCCCACACAAAACCAGCACACCAGTAAATCAAAGTGCAGCTCTGTAATGACAAACACACACAAAGAAAATACAGCTGGCTCCTGTTGAACATTATCTCCTTTCCCCCTTCTTCATCTTTAAAATTATACTGAGTGTGAAAAAAGATTGAGAATGTTAGTGACTAAAACAAAAAAGACATTGTCACCTATTACCACAAAGTCACACCTCACTCTAAACCACCCGCCATGCCAAATAATATGATGGCAAGCCATTCCTGCTGCATAGTGCAGGAATAAGCAAATTATCCGCTTTAGAAATAACAGCTGGTTGTGTTTTTTCTAATGGTGAGTCTCCATCACTGCCCGTCACTCCTCATTCATCAGCAGCTGTTAGCCATCACGCTCACCCTTCTGCTGGAGTGCAGTTTTTTATTGGCACATATCAGTTTGGATAAATGCATCATAACACAAACATTAAGGTGGATGAGGACAATTTCTGCACAAGTAGTTTGCAGAAACATGGCTACCTAGTCCGTTTCTAATAACAGTTGATCAACTGAACAAAGTAGCTGTTTCTGATGAGGTTATGAGTAGAAGGAACGGTATTGATTCCAGCTTTTGAAATTACATGTCTTTGTTAGAACGTTTTTATGCATGCTGAACCACCAGACATATTAGAAACCCTTAATGTTTGTTAAGCTTTTCATTTTCTAATTAAATTTGAACCCCACCAGGAGAATTCATAGCTTGGACATATAACATGCTTTCATTGCAAATTAAAATTGCCTCTAAATCTTAACATTCCCTTTTTCAGCTGAGTGAAAGTTACTCTTGAAAGCTATTTCTTTTTTCTTGCTTCTAATAGAGTTTTGTGAACTATTGTTCACTGACTATACTTAAATGTCTAATTTTTAGTGTCAGTTACTCACACCCCATGACTTCTGTCTTAACATATTTTCCACATTCATCACTCACAAAGACAGAAATTCATCATAAGAGGAGACAAACACATTTTTACATCATTTGCAACCTCATAGTCTCCTAATGATTGTGATAACATCTTAACAAGATTTGCTACTTTCTTACTTCAGTGTGTCTTAACTGCAGGAGACGGCCTTTTATCAAGGTTATTTAGTTTCATTTTAGAAAAATAATTTAACAATATCCGTAAGTGTTAAAGTTAACGCATTAAAGTGTGGATTTTTCTTGGAGGTGCACATCAGAGATGTGTAAAGCTTGCCCCTAGATTGTTGGAATGGCGCTATCTTTAGCGTACACCCACATATTTTTCTGCATGCTGGTAACCCTCTCAGCCTTCTTCATTTCTCTCAGCTCGGTGTGAGAAGAGACTTGACAAGTCAACCCCATATGAATCTTGATTCCCACCAATGCTCATTGACTTATGGTAGCATCTTGCCCCAGTGTCAGGAAAAAGGAGAGGAGAAACAGAGCGAAGGAGTGAAGACTATGAGCTTAATGTAGATCTGTCATCAGCTGGCTGCAGATCAAAAGAGCAGCATTGGCAGGCGGAGCACAGAATCCACCGGAACCTCCTCTCTATGCCAAGCTTCAGCTTCTCTGAGGTAGACTAGCACAGAGGGGCCTGGCTCCAGGCGAGGCGTGTGCATATCTGCTTTCATTGTGTTTATGTATGTGTATTTTAGAAGGTGGAGAGGTGTGGGCACATGCACGCTGTCTCAAGGCAAGGATCTGGCACTGTGAAAATGTTACCGAAATCCCAGAAACACACTAGAAAAAAGGAAGAAACATGAAGAGAATGGAGAAAGTGTGATGAGCAGACGCATTTGCTCTGGGAGGTGTGGGATTTGGAGACTATGAAAGGCTGAACCGTTCTCACAGAGTGGGAGATTGGGAGAAATAAAAACAATGGCACAAAGACAGAGAGATGCAGGCTGTTTTAGGCTATACAGTGTGCAAGTGTTAAGTGGATTCAAGGACGTATCTAAATTTCAGCCTTCAGAGGGTTGCAAGTGATTTCTTGCTTTCAACTATTGATATAAGAAATATCTTTGAATTCGCCGGTTCACTGTGCACTTCAGCGTGTCATTTTAAAATCAGACAAACCAGCAGATACGTTTTCTGTCTGGATGACCAAATTGATTTCAAATATTTAATCATTTGTTCATTAGCCAACTCTCAAATGCAATTTCTGTAACATAATACCAATTTGATACATCATCATGCTTCAGTTTTGCTGTGAGTGAAATGGCAAGGGGTATTTCAATTCAGTGCTTGAGTATTGCATATTGTGCCCATAGTGATCCTCAAAGCAAAACAGTGTGTAATTATGTCTTTCAACAAATGGATCCATTCTCATAAATTTAGAATTAATTCATTAAAAATACATAAGAGTGGATTTGCGGTTTGCGGACTACGCCATGTTCCCCCACCATACTGGAATACAGTGGATACAATAGGTCTTTCTTTCGACTAATCAAATTTTATGTGAGTGGCTAGAGACCAGCCACATATTAATAACATTAAAGATTGAGAAGAAGAGAAGTCATAGGAGCCGTGGAGGAACATTTCAATTTGTGTCTGCAGGAACGGAAAGAAACAATGCCAGCAGCAATAAAATCCTCTTCCTTCTCACCTCAACCCTCATTTCCTGATCTGAAGTGAGGGCTTTAAACAACAACTACAGCAAGTTATAAGCTAAACATTACGAAATTATAAGCATTATAAGCTAACATTATGCCAGCTAATGGTAGGCTTGAAGTCACACTTTCCATCTGATAAACCGTTTGATTACTTTCTCACATAGCATAGTTCATTCATTTAGTGTCAAAGTCAAACAAAGTTACATTCACTTCAAAGACAGTTTCACTAACAGCGGCTAACAGAGGCTGATAATAGCAAAAACAGCCGTCTTACTGACAGAAAACTTCAGCATATCCTCAGCTACTCACCTCACTATCGCTGTCATCATTTAGAAAAGAGGTAAACATTGGACTGACATCTTTCCACAGACAGGGAAAAACGCTGGAGCGAATGTAGATCTGGATCCAGTCTTCGGCTGCAGCTATCGGTTATTTTAGTTATCGAGTCTTTTGTTGATTATTCCATCGATTAATTGAGTAATCGAATAAGAAATACATTGGTCTTATTAATGAGCAATAATAAATATTCAAAAGAGTTTAAAGGCAGAAAACATCTGTAAAAAAAACAACTCAACCCTTTGAATGTGTGTTATGTGCTATATTAAATTTTAATGAAAACATTTTCTCAACATAATCTCAAGGACAGTAAAAGGTCAAATAAAATATAAGCAATCCAAACTAAGGCAGAAAACATTTACCTTTACTCTGACGTTAATAGGAGGGAAAACAAGTTCTGACAGTGTTTTTTTCTCCTGGATGAGGTAGATTGGTGTGTGTTCATGTTTATGAGTTTTTGTGCATGTTTTAGTGTGTAAGTGAATAAGTGAGTTTGTATCTGTAAACCTTTCAAAGATAATGTGGTGGCTACAATGAAGAAAAGTGAGGATATCAGCATTCTGAAGTTTGCCCTGTGCTTTGATGCAAAGTTTTTGTGTAGCTGAAGACATAAAATTATGATAGTGTAAATGCTAATGAATATTAATAATAATTCAATGTCTAATTTAACAACTTACTAGCAACAAGTTGTCCGTAGCTCATAATTACTGGCCCATTTACAATATTATTGGTTTGTGAAAAAGGTTTTTCACACACAATTTGTATTATGTCAATTTCAATCTGAAAAAGTTTACAAAAGCCTTGTAATTAACTCATTCACTGCCATTGACGTCTATAGACGTCAATTGAAAAACTTACGTTGACTGCCATTGACGTCTATTGACGTCAATTACGTTTTTCAATGGGAGGGGCTAGAATACATTTTATTTTTTCATATATTTGTAAATAAATTGTTTTGATAAAACAACCTTTCTCAGTGTTATTTCTGTTTTATAGAAGTGAAAAACTATTTTATATGTTAGAGGTGTCACAAAGCAAGAAATATTAGCACTTTTCTGCTTGAAATGTATTTTTCACAAAAAGCTCGTTTTCTCCCTTTTTTTGGTCAAAACAGGCATTTTTGGTGGAACCCACCTCTCTTCTACAGCTGATTACTAAAGAATGGAAAATGGTAGAAACAAGATTTTTTTTTTGGATGAAAGAAGAGAGTCTGTTCTTCATTTTGGTAGGTTCAGCGTTTATATGATCATAACACACAGTTTTCTGTGGCTCGTCAAAAATGAGTAAAAATGCTCAAAAACCCTGGCAGTGGGGAGTTACCTGATTTGAAAATGGCTGGCAGTGAATGAGTTAATAGGGTCTAGTACACCCCGTGGCCCCTTTAGACTCACCCCTGTTTGTTGCAGGTATCGCTTCCATGTAAAATAGGACGGCTACCGTGAGCCTTCAGCAAGCTGTATAATTTAAACATGGTGTTAAACAGTAATCTGTATAGTTGAATACAAATTCTGCCTTACTGCTGATTTTTTTGCTAACACAAACAGCGGTGGATGAAGCAGCTACAAAGTTCAGTTTTCTTCACGCTAGTGTTAGTTGATCAGGTGCTTTGATGAATGGCTCCCACTGGCTTTTTCCCAGTAAAGGTTTTAATGGCGATTTACAGGAACAGCTCTTTTGTTTTTAAACGCTAGACAAAAGTTTTCTTTCACTCTATCTGAGCTCACCATCTCGGTAACACATCCACCTCTTTATGTGTTTTTAGTTGCAAATTTAGGTGAAGCACTCGTGTTTACATCAAAGCAAAACGGCCACCAGTGGAAGAATAATGCATTTCATTTGGGAGGGGTGAGAAAAAATAACTAATTTGGCTGCTAGAGATGTCTAGTGGTGAAAAATTTACACGTTATAACTTTAAAAACAAAACGTTGGAATATTGTATTGTGAATTTGACTGAAAACAAGCTAATAAAAAACTAAAAGAACTTCCAGTAAGGTTTGTGTCTTACCTGTGAGTTTCTTCTTTATTATAGCAAGGAGGAATTGGATTATCTCAGGACTTCTACAACTGTCTTAATGTGAGATTTTGCAGAAAGTTGAACAAGTAAGGATGGAGTAAAATGGCAACAATTGAAATACCTAATTTCCAATATACACCTTTAATAATGATTACTTCAAATGAATATTTTTTATGATTTTCACACTGAAATATCTCAGAAAACATTTCATTTCAGAAAAAACTTACAGGTAAAACGAAACTTTTTAAGGCAATTTGTGAAAATTACAGAAAATCACTTTTCATTAACACTTAAGACATTTTTTCTGTCTATTGATAATATTTTGACTTATCCAGTTAAAGGAGGACATTTCCAAACTTCTCTCAGCAGATAAATGTAATTTTCAACAATCAGCAAAATGAAGCTAGAATTCTCAATCTGGCTTTTATTCATGGCCAGATTTCCGTTCTGCTCAAATGTAGACAAATGCTGCCTAATTTCCAAAAGAATGTTATCAGTTGAGGGTTCGAGTTAATGTTTGCTGTTGGCAATTTTCTGTTTTATTATTCCATGCAATGTGCATCTGTAAACTGAGCAAATAATCTGCAGGGATTTGAGCTCTTTTGTTGATAACGTAGATGTGCAGGTTAGGCAAATTACTACTGTAAGCAGCAGATACTAAAAGGGGAGAATCTGTGACAACAAAGATGTGTGAGCAGCACACTGTGTACATGTTTATCTCTGTAGCCTGAAGAGTTTTTAAAGAGTTGGTTGCTGAAATCACAGCTTGTCCTTACCAATCTTGCCCCAAAGTGTTAGTGTAAAGGTGCAACAAAGGAAGTGTGTGCGAGGGAAAATGCAGACATTTGTTTTTTAAAGTGTGTGTGTGTGTGTGTGTGTGTGTGTGTGTGTGTGTGTGTGTGTGTGTGTGTGTGTGTGTGTGTGTGTGTGTGTGTGTGAGACTCGTGTGTTCTGACGTTTACTCGAACTCAATGTCAAACCTATTTCCAAACCACTGATTCAGCTGGTTGTGGAGATATACAGTGGTGCTGCCAGTGCTAACCTTTAGAGATTACGGTGACATTAAAAGCTGCATATGGCGAGTGGTGAGACCCAACCACTCGGCACCTCATCTGATGCAAATGTCCTCTCTCACCTCTATCAGCAAAAGTAATTATGGCAAACCACTGTGACATCTCAGGCTGCACAAAAGAGGGGAAGTGTACCTAGTATAGGTCACAGAAATACACCCGTCTCGCTGGGTAAGGAGGTGACAATTATCTTTCCATGTGGAGAGGATAGAGGTGTGGAGGGAGGAGCTCTTTAGCCCTCCAACTCCATCATTTCTCAAACGGAAGTATCTTTTGTGCCATCAGCCTCGAAGGACTCTGTTGAGAAACTGACACTGATGCTAACATGCTCGGGGCTAAGAAGCTGCATCTGTATATTTGTACTTTCCCTCTTGGTTACTGGGGTTCATTATGTTGCCAACAAATGTATTAGGTTTAGATTTTATAATACATTTTTTTTTCAGTCACCACACAAATATGAAAATGGAAAGCACTCTGGCAGTGTCTCTGCTGCAGTAATCAAATGTTGAAAAAGTGTCTGAGCAGAACAAACGTGCATGTGGACATATCCATATGCAGCGACTTATCCATAAGAGAGAGAGAAAAAAGGAGGAGAAGAAAACAAGCTTATTAGATTTGCTGTTTTCTTTGCCTCACTTGTATCTGCTTTCTTTGGTATTGTATTTTCTCTTCAGCTTTTATTTGTGATAGAAAGTGTAAGTGGGCTTTTAAATCGAACATATTCAGACAAACAAAGCATTTATTTGTAAAATAGGCCACCTTTTCAATAGCTTCGGGCATCTTTTTGAGAAACCAATCTAAAAACAGGGTAAACATTTGCAGCATTTACTCATGTAAATTGTACTTTTTGAAAATCTTTCGTGTTTAAGCTGTGTGATAAATAGATAACAGATAAAACTGCACATTTTCCATGCTTGAAGCAGCCGTAATCCTCTTGAAAGGTTTTTTTGTTTTGTTTTGTTTTTTTGTTTTTCCCCCCTCCAGTTATCATGTTTGTGTTGCTTGTGTGTTTTTTGTTGGAGTGCTTTATCAAGCAGAGGGGTTCTACAGCCCCGCCGCTGACCTTACGGTTCAGAGTCAGTGGGCTGTGGTGGCCCAGAGTGGCTTACGCTAACCTCTAACCCCCTGGCAGTCGCTGCTGGCTTTGCCAAACAAGTCAGCTGGGCTTTGTGCCCGAAAGATCCGACCTGTGTAAGTGTCATCTGCCCCTGTGGCGAGATCCCCTGCACCTGAGGGTGAGCCTCACCACATTATCCAATTCACTCGTGAGACAAGGTGGCATGGTACTTTACAAGGCTGGCCTGTTCAGCCAGTAAATGTAAGTATAAATATATTATTTTTTTAGTCATAGCTACATTTAAATTAGTTAATGTTAATGTAAATGCACCCAGGATATATCATCTTTTAGTCCAATGAAATTGTGGAGAACTATTACATGTCTGCATTTATTTCAACCTCCTCTATAAACTTAGGACTCCTGCATTTATGCAGATTATACCTAAACTATCCTAGTGCTGGAAAATACTGTAAGCTTTGGTTTTCTGCCACTGGCTTTATGCAAAAAGTTTTGTAACCACAGTGTCGTCACCCATTGGTATATGGACTATAATCTTTAAGCATGAAATTGCAAATTTTGTGTGATTTATCTTGGGCTTTTCATTTGTTTGTTTTTATTTATTTATTATTTTTTTAAATCTGAGGTTTCAAGTGGCAGGGGAAATGGAGAAACTGAGAGCAAACTATGTTCAAATTTTCAATCACACTGTTGCCATGTCCTTAATTATACACGGTTTTATTGTGCTGTTATATTTTAAATCAAACCAGAATTTACAAAATGAACACTGTGCTGTAATAAACAAGACTCATCATTTTATTTTTCCATAGCTGTCAGTCGCTTATGAAAGCCCGTTTCCACCACTTGAAAACAAAAACAAAAAAAAACAAGTATCCATAACTCGAAATTTTGACTTATTAACTCAAAATTTCAACTAATTAACTCGAAATTTCGAGTTAGCCCTGCCAATCAGTAATCTACGTGAATGAGGTCACTTTCTTGTTACCCTGAAGCATATGGCGCAGAGTAACGCGCACTCAAAACCAGATCACAACAAATTGGCTCTTTCGCGAGTACATTGGCTGATAGTAACGCCATGTGATTCAGCTAATAATACAAGGATTTCATAATTTTTGAAGCCACGCTGAAAATACTCAGCAAACTGTGCATTCATGACTGGATGTAATACCGGTAGCTTAGCTGTAGCATTTGTAGCTGAGGGCTTCAGCTTCCGGGTAACAAGGAAATGATGTTATTCACGTAGATTACTGATTGGCAGCGCTAACTCGAAATTTCAAGTTTTCAAGTTTCAAGTTGCTTTAATAAGTTGAAATTTTGAGAAAATAACTCGAGATTTCAGGAAAATAACTCGAAATCTCGAGTTATGGATCCTTTTTTTTTGTGGCGGAAACAGGCTTCCATAGTCGCTTGTGAAATCAACTTTAGCAGCAATAATTTTAACTAATCCTTTTCTGTGAGACTTTGTGGCATCTCTGCCACTCTGCTTTTACGCCATTGCACCAGTTCATTGAGATTTGCACACATTCATTTATGCACGTCTGTCTGTCTTTTTTTTTTTTTTTTTTTCCTTTTTTTTTTTCTTTTTCCTTTTTTTTTTCTTTTTTTTTCTTCTTTTTTTCTCTTTTTTTTCTCTTTTTTTCTTCTTTTTCCTTTTTTCCCCTTTTTTTTCTCTTTTTTTTTTTCCCTTTTTTTTTTCCCGCCTGTCCCATTTGGTTCTTTAGCAATCCGAATTGTTGTCTGAAGACCAACAAGGATACCCAATGGATTTACTTTGCCAAATGGATCATCGTGGCATTGCCGTATTGGTCCATTTGGTCGATCTTTGTTTTTATTATTTATTATATTTTATTTTCAGATGTTACAGGCGGGACAGACATGAGTGAGAGATAGGAAAGGGAGAAAGAAAGAGGAAGGAAAGGAAAAACAGAAGGGGAGAGGGACAGTGGGAAAGGGGGGGAGAAAAAAAATAAAAATCTCCTGGATCACCTGTTGAGAGAAGAATAGAAAACAAGCAAAAAAAGACAAAAAAAACAAAAAACAAAGCAACATACTAAACACAACACCATCGCATTAATCTAGCTAAGTGTAAACAGCAGTAAATACTAAATATTCAATGTTGTTGTGCAGCACGCAGGACAGATGTGCTTCGAAGTAGCAGCCAAGAAAGGTGTAATTTGGGTCTACGAGCAGTGAACACCCGTGTGCATACCTGTGTGGATCAGCGCGCTTGTATTCCAAAGGTTTCTCCATGTAACGATCTGCTAGGGAGTGTGGGGGGGCCACAGCCCCGTCCTCCAGGGTATGAAGCAGGTATGGAGGAGATCAAAACTCCAGACATCCAGAGGCCCCCAGAACACAAGAAACCATGGAAGACCAACAGAGGGGCAGCCGCGCCACTGTTCCAGTAAGAGCTGAGGAGAGTCCCAGATGAGGGCTCACTCAGCAGCCGCACGTCTGTCTTAAAGTCCTGCCACGGTATTTCTGTCGAGTTGAGGTCTGGACTTTGACTTGGCCGTTGCAACAGCTTGATCCCTTTATTTTAGCCATTCTGTTGTAGATTTGCTGCTGCGTTTGTTGTTGTTGATCTGTTTAAATAACTCAGACATGTATTCAGTTTAATTGTCACTAAGCCAATTTAGACCAAGCTTTAGCTTTGAAACTGACTGATGACTTCAGACTGATTAAGCATAACTGAAGAGTTCATGGTTGTGTCTGCAAAACAAGCCCAAATCATCACCTCTCCAAAACTGTGCTGGATAGTCGATATGAGGCGTTCGTGCTAACTGGGTGTTTGATTTTTTCACCAAATTGTCTAAAGGACATCGTTGCAACAGTATTGTGGTTTGTTCAGTTTAAATTGGCAAGCATGGCAAATCTAGACCATGCTGCTGTTTTTCTAAGAGAAAAGTGCTAAGATGCACCTGAATGCTCCATACAAGAAAAATTCCAAAAGTTCTGTACTGATAGGTGGAAACCAGCTGATGATTGGTTTATCAAATGCATTCAATTAGCAGCATCTGGCTGCTACTCTTAATTCCTACAGAAGCAGTAAGGGTGCAGTTAGTTTTCACAGACGTGCACAGAGTCCTGTGAAAACTTTCTTTTTCACATGACTGTATATAGTATACTACAGCCATTTTCCTCCAATTCACATTGTTCTCTTTTTTTGGTAATTATATTAGTTGCATCATAGTTCTGCAATTTCATAAATGCAGTAAAAATATAATAAAATATTGTAAAAGTGCAAAGCACCAAATAATCATAAATAGCTCACTGCATAAAAAGATTTTTATTTTTATGTCTTAGTATAATTTATACTTAATAAGTTCTTTATTGGCAAAAGGAGAAAAAGTGTATGATCTTATTTTTTAACAACTAAGTCGTTTTTGTTTTATGCAGGGACTATGTTTCAAAACTTTTCTGCTTTTTCTCTTGCAGAATTACAATATGCAAAATGTTAATAAATGAAAAAGAAAAATAGTTTTATCAAGTCAAATAAAAGTTTACTTCACTAGTGTTTTTTTGATTTGTTCTGCATGATTTGCCCCATCTAAGAATAATTTGTTCAAGCTGGATATGGAAAGTTATACATTTGAAACCGCAGTTAATGCAGAGGCTCCCTGATAATAGATTGTGGTTAATCCGGTGTACTGTTGTGTAGAGTAAACACATATTTCTCATGTTCGGGTTGTCGGTTCCAAGTAAAACACTTGCCATATTAATTTTGACTGTGTTGGAAGAGTGGGGGCGTTCAGGCAGTCTGTCCAATTAGTTATTGCACTGAGTGAGGAAAAGCATCACATTCATTATGTGAAAATATGGCCACCATGAAGGAGCCTCTTGAATTGTAATGAAGGAGGTCCCTTGATAGCCATGAATTCACCAATTAAGGTTCTCATATAACGTTCAAATTATGTGCATTTTAACGACTAGTTTTGCCACGGAAACACTTGCGTTTTCCTTTGGTTTCAAGGAGCTTTCCTGCTCGCAATTGTACAAGTAATTAGAATAATTAAAGCTTTTGATGTTCCGCATAGAATGTGACGCATGACAATATAGAGAAAATGCAAAAAAGTTGTAATTAATTTTAAAGCTTTGTGCTCCTGTTCTCTCCCAGTAAAGCAGCTCTTATTGTCTGAGATCCCATTTTCATTCAGTGAAACAATTCTTATTAGTTGGGGAGAAAATGGCAGCTTCATTTTCCAGAATTAACAACTTTGTCTCTTTCACATGTCAACTCAATAGCTGAAGTAACTCTGTTAGAGGAATCCAAAGTAAATTGCTTTTCTTTAAACTTTTTTTTCTTCTGGGAATGTTTTATTTTTCTTATCTATTTATTTTTTTCTGAACACACACTTATTTCTCCCACTCAGGCCCTCTTGATATGTGGTTATATCATAAACACAGTCTGACCCCACTATTTCGCTGCTGACAGCAGAACAAAGCATAAAGTTTAGCTGTGAAACATCCAGTGCCAACCACAGGTTTCGCTACATGTTTTTTAACTCAGTTTTGTCCCTGATATGTCCTTATTTCCATGCTTTGTAACGTGATGGCTATTTTAAAGCAAGAAATAACATCTTCCTGAGATCAGCTGAACGCATGGGCCTACATCATGTATGCGTGATATATGTGTGAGAAAGAAAGAGACAGCAGAAAGAGGCAGGAGAGCTCCCTCTCTGAGTTTTTATCATCCTTAAGTATACCAAAATGAGTCTTGGGGAAAAACGAAGCTGTGTGTCTTTTGAAGAATTAATAAGCCTGTCTCATTTGAATGTGTGTAGCGTCTCGGACAGTGTGTGGAAGCCCCAGTTCCACACTTTCCTGACAGCGCCTTTGATGAGCACTGATAACGTACAACGACTCCCAGGGAGTGAGGCATCCAACAATGGGGGTAGAGTCAGTGGAGGCTGGCTGCGCTGATCCTGACTGAGCTTTATTATCTGGCCTCTCTCCAGCTAAGTAGTGCATTAGGTATTCCCGAGACAAAGTATTTGGTACAGAGTGTGTGCCCATTGTTCTCTGCTTCTACTCAAGGAAATCTCTTACTCTCACAGAGGTCATTGGTTTCCTCACCTGATGGGTGCTGTCTCTTTATCACATGGGTATTTGTTAAATCCTCTTTGTGTAGCATTGCATCCTTAGCATTGTTTGGGTTTGTCTTGAAGCTTTTTTGCAATTTGAAGAAAAAAAAGTCAAATTTTCTTTTTTTTTTTTTTTTTTTTTTTTTTTTTCTAAATGACATCAGAAACAGCAGTATGCGACATTACGTGATGGCAGAGCTTCAGTTCATCCTTTGTCATTTTTTTTTTTTTTTTTTTTTAATAAATAGGACAGGGGGAATGAATGAGAGAGAGAGGGGGAGAGAAAGAAAGAAAACCAAAGGGGAGAAGAGACGGTGAGAAGGGGGGGGAAGAGAGAGAAAAAAAAAAAAACTCCTGGGTCACCTGTATGGAGAAAAAAAAACAAACAAACAAACAAACAAAAACAAACAGAGGAGACAGCAAACAACAAAGAGCAACATAATAATAGAGAAAACAAAGCACCATCACAATAAACTAGCTAGTCATAGATATCAGTATTTACTAAGTAATAAACGATATTGTGCAGCACGCAAGATAGACAGCGCACAGTGTGCTTTGAGGCAGCAGCCAAGAAAGCTTTAGTCCGCGTCTGTGAATACCCATGTGTGCATACCTGTGTGGATCAGCATGCTTGCATTCCAAAGGTTTCTCCATGTAATGATCTGCTAGGGAGTGTGGGGGGGCCACAGCCCCGTCCTCCAGGGTGTGAAGCGGGTATGGAGGAGATCAAAACTCCAGACATCCAGAGGCCCCCAGAACACAAGAGACCATGGAAGACCAACAGAGGGGCAGCCGCGCCACTGTCCCAGTAAGAGCTGAGGAGAGTCCCAGATGAGGGCTCGCCCAGCAGCCGCGGAGCAGAAGTCAGGGGGAGTTGCAGTGACGCGCCCGTGAGCTCCGCCGGCCCCCAGCTGCGCCTGAGTGACCGAGCCCCAGGCCGAGAGGCCGGGGGCACCCCACCTCCAAAGGGGCCCGAGCGAGCCCCAGGCCCCAGGCCCCGACAAGCGGCCGCCAAGGAGTGAGCCGGTGTGCACCCGGACGCCCACCCCCAGACACAAAGAACCACCAACACACCGACACCTGAGGGAGTCCGCCACCGGCAGGGGAAGTGGTGGTGGGTGGAGATAGGCCTCCAAACCTTGGAGGGCCTGAGGTGTCCCCAGAGAGGTGGCGTCTGATACCCAACCTGACATATAGACACAGACATACAGGCACACACAGACACAAACATCCATTCCCACCCTCATATGCACTCACTCCACACTCAACCAACGTGGAGACAGACATAAAGAGACGCTGTACACACAATCACACTCCCCAAGCGTACTCTACAAACCGGGTCTAGGTACCCTTGCCCCTGGAGGGGGGAATTGCACCCAGACCCAGGTGGTGTTACCCTTTTCCCTGCGGTGGGGAGAGGCAGACCACCCCGACTCCGCAGCAGCAGGGAGGCCCCACACTCCAGACCGCAGTCGGACGGCCAACTCCTCCTACTAGCCCTCCCGCTCCAGCAGGCCGCAGAGAATGGGGGTGGGAGAAGACTCCAAACCTCCCTCCACCCGCTCATTGTAGTGTTGATGCATATGTGTTCTAAGGTGCAATTAAAACCCAGGAGGGCATGGAGCTACCTGCCAAGGAGCAGCAGGTAAGCGCATAGTCCCTCCTGCTAACCCTCAATGACTAAGTGTATTTAAAATTGAGAGGTGGGCAACGACGTCAGGGGTGAGGTATACACCCTGATGGTGATTTGGACTCCGTGATTGTGCCCACCCCCAAGATCCTATATGTATGTGTAATGAGAGTGTGAATAATGTGAATGTCTAAGTTGTGGGATAAAATTGAGGCAGAGGCAGCCAGAAGGGGACAGGGGGGGGGGGGGGGGGGGGTAGCCTCCTCTGCACCCTGGTGACATACCCCCACTCCAAGGCCCTGCATGTGTGGGTGGTTGTGGAGGAGCGGGAAGAGGGAGGCAGCTGGAGATGGGGAGGGAAGGAAGGGAGGGGCAGGTAACCCCTCCCTGGGGCCAGCTCCCCCGCTGACCCCAGTAGGCACTCCCACCCTCCGCGACCCGCCAGGGAAGGGGGGCCCAGGCCCATCAGACCGGGGCCCAGTGCCGTAGCGCCCCCCGGCTCCACCGAGCCCTGGACAGTCCACCCAACCCCACCACAGAGAAAACTGCACCCACCCCACCAACCACACATCTTCCAGACTACATAAGATGGTAAACGCCCAGGCTGAGATCTTCCTCCACCTCTCCTGTATCTCCCCCTCCTGCAGAGAGTTCCTGAGAGAAGAAAGCTCCTGCAAGATGTGACCATCCCCCCCACCAGTTGAAGAGCCCCCCAGGCGGCTCGATGCACCGGCGGCACCCTGCTCCAGGGCCGGGCCCCCATGCACCCACCCGCCCACAACCCCGGCAACACACCAACCAGGACCCGAGCCCCCGAGGCCCGGCCCGGGCCCCAGCCCAGAGACGGAGCGCCCCCAAAACCTCACGACCATCCCGGACCCACCCAGGGGCAGCCAGGTTGCCAGGTCAGTAACCCACGTCCGTCAGCACAGACCCTCCCCTAGCCCCGCTGCACGCAGCCGCGAGGAAACAGTCACCTGAGAGCCAACAGAGCCCTCAACCGGACGTGACCGCTACCCCGGGTTGAGCCCCCCAAGGAAGATGCCTCCGGGGAACCCCCCGACGCCCTAAGCCTGTCCCTACCCCCTCACCAATCACAACAGTGAAGGCGGGACCAAACTATGACCCCCCCACCCCCACTAGGTGATGGAGCTGATAAAAGGGGCCCAGAGCAATTGATCTAATGTGGTGGCAGAGGCTGTGTCAAGACTAATGTAATCTAATAGATAATTTCTATATTGGTTAGAATTAAGATTATTTTTATTTTTCCAGTTCATGAGGACTGTTTTCTTGGCTATGCATAGGGCAGTGAAGATCATATGGGCTATATTCTTTTCTGAAGTGACATTATCTAAGCTGCCCAACAAACACACTAAGGGGGAGGTTGGAATGTTACATTTCAGACATTTTGATAAGTCTTCACATATCTCGCGCCAAAACTTTTGCACTGGTGGACAGAACCAAAGAGCGTGGATGTAATTGTCTGGTGTATTGCCTTGACAGTGTGAGCAGTTGTTGGAAGATGTAAAGCCCATCTTGAACATCCGATGACCTGTATAGTGCACTCTATGAAGTATTTTGTATTGTATTAATTGCAGACTGGGATTTTTAATTAATTTAAAAGTTTTTAAGCAAATCTGAGACCAGAAGTTTTGGTCTAGGTTGACTGATAAATCTGCTTCCCACTTTGCAGTAGGAAGGGATATTGATTCATCTAATTTAGAAAGTGTTCTGTATATTTTAGATAATAATTTGGGGGATTTAAGAGTAAGAAAATGTGCCGCACTTGGTGGTGTTTGTAATTCAACTTGACTGAGGTTAAATTTCTTTTTTACTATGGATTTAATTTGTTGATATTCTAAAAACCTTGTCTTGTTGATCCCATATTGTTCAACTAGTCTGTCAAATGGAATAAATTCTGTTCCCTCTAATATATGTTCTAAGTATTTAATTCCTTTACAACTCCATTCTGGGAAATTAATCATATTATTGTTTTGTAATATGTCAGGGTTATTCCAGATAGGTGTACGTTTGCATGGGATTAATGAAGACTCCGTTATTTTTAGAAACTCCCACCATGCTGTTAGAGAAAAGCTGATGTTGATACTTTTAAAGCATTCATGTCTTTTGATGTTTGAGCTAATAAATGGTAGGTCTGAAATCTCTAGATCCTTGCATAGTGCCTGTTCAACATCTAGCCAGGGCTCAACTAAGAAGGTATGTTTTGACCATTCTGAGATGAACTGAAGCCTGTTGGCTAAGAAGTATTGGTGAAAATTAGGCAGATCTAATCCTCCTCTATCCTTGGTTCTTTGTAGCGTTTTTAAGCTAATACGCGGGGGTTTATCTTTCCAAAGGAATTTGGAAATATATGAATCCAGAGATCTGAACCAATCTTGTGATGGTTTGTTAGGGATCATCAAAAATAAGTAATTTATTTTTGGCAAGATCATCATTTTTATAGTGGCGACCCTTCCCATGAGTGATATGGGTAAAGATTTCCATCTAGTCAGATCGCCTTCTACTTTCTTTAGAAGTGGGATGTGGTTTAGTTTAGTTAAGTCTGAAAGCTTAGGAGAGATATTAATACCTAAATATTTAATATTTCCGGATTGCAGTGGGGCAGAGGAAGAATTATGGAAGGAGCAGTTAATGGGGAGAACTGTAGATTTTGGCCAGTTAATTGAATAATCTGAAACTCTTGAAAACCAGTTTATTAAAGTAATTACCTCAGAGAGGTTGGTTTGTGTGTTTTGCAGAAAAAGCAACACATCATCCGCATAGAGACTGATTTTATGTTCTATGTTCTTACATTTTATGCCCTTAATTGTTGTAGCCTGTCTAAATGCTGCTGCTAGAGGTTCGATAAAAATTGCAAAAAGTGAGGGGGAGAGTGGGCATCCCTGTCTGGTGCCCCTCAGGAGACAGAAGCTGGAGGATGTCTGGTCATTTGTTCTGATACGAGCCGTTGGGGAATTGTATAATATTCTTATCCAGTTTATGAAAGAGTTTCCAAAACCAAATTTGTGTAAAGTTGCGAATAAAAATTTCCAATTAACTCTGTCAAATGCTTTTTCTGCATCTAGAGATAATATTATGGCTTCGATGTTTTTATCGTATGAGTAGTCTATTAAATTAAGTAATCTACGAGTGTTTGTTGAGGAGTGCCGACCTTTTATGAAACCAGTTTGGTCAGGATGAATTAAGAGGGGGGTCATTTTCTCTAATCTCTTTGAGAGAGCTTTGCAGATTATTTTAAGGTCTACATTTAAAAGAGAAATTGGACGATAGCTTGAGGGAAATAAAGGGTCTTTGCCTGGTTTTAGCAGGAGACTAATGTTGGCAGAATTCATATTTGGTGGTAGTCTGCCCTTTTCCTCGATTTCCTGCAACATGCTGTGGAATACTGGTGCCAAAATTGTCCAGAATTCTTTGTAGAATTCTGCAGGGAAGCCGTCTGGACCTGGAGCCTTATTATTGGGCATACTTATCAGGGCTTCCTGGAGTTCACTTGGCGTCAGTGGCGAATCCAGTTCCATTGCTTGACTGTCTAGTAATTTTGGAAGAGTTACGTTGTCAAGAAACAGATCAATTTCATTTTTAGATGGGTTTATTTGTGGTGAGTATAAAGTTTCATAGAAATCCCTAAAAATGTTGTTTATTCTTCCAGGATCATATATTGTGTTCCCCGATAAATCTTTAGCAGCACATATAGTTGTTTTTTCTTTATTTATTTTTAGCTGGTTAGCTAGAAATCGACCTGATTTGTTACTGTGTTCAAAATTCTGCAAGCGAAGTCTTTGTATAAGGAATTGTGTTTTTTTATTAATAGTTTCATTTAATTCTAGTTTTGTTTTGCATATTTTGTTCAATGTTTCCTGATCTTGGTGGGACGCGTAGGCTTCTTCTAGTGATTTGATGTTTTTTTCTAATTCCTGAATATTTTTGTTTTCTTCTTTCTTTTTGTGTGATGAGAAAGAAATTATTTTACCTCTCATCACAGCTTTCCCTGCTTCCCATAGAACAGAAGCAGATATTCCGGGAGTGTCATTAAAGTCTAAATATGAAGTCCATTCCTTTTTAAAGTATTTAATAAAGTCTTCGTCTTTAAGTAGTGATATATTAAATCTCCAGTTTTTACTTGGCGTAGTATTATTCTTGTGCATTAGTGTTAAAGATACAGGAGCATGATCGCTGACAGCTATAGGATGAATCTCAGTGTCTGAAATGTCACACAGCAGTGAGCTGCTGACCAAAAAATAATCCAGACGAGAGTAAGAGTGATGAACATGCGAGAAAAAAGTATATTCCTTACTGGTGGGGTGAAGAGAGCGCCATGCATCGCAAAGACCAAAGTCGTTCATATACTGTTTGATTATATTTGTGGACTGCCAATTACGCTGAGTTCCTGTTGTGTTGAGCCTATCCATTTCTTCATTTAGTCCAAGGTTGAGGTCACCGCCAAGAATGAGTGTGCAATCAAGGTGTTCAGAGAGTGCACTAAAAAAACCGTGGAAGAATGGGGGTTCATCAACATTTGGACCATATATACTAACAATACATAGTTTTTTGTTCAATATTGATAGTTTAATAATTAGAAATCTACCCTCTGGATCTATAACTGTAAAAAAGTCAAATTTTCAAAACAGAATCTACTTTGACATGAATTTAATTGGATGGCTTTTGCAATTTAAAGGGTGTTTTGGCACACTGTGTAGATTCAGAGGCCCTCTCCGTTATCTATTCATTTCCAAATTATAGTTCACATCCAGTGTTGAGTTTTCCCACTTGTCATGTCATGTCTATTTAGTGTCACATTAATGTGGTTTGAGGAAGGGTGTGATTAGTGCTATTGTGATAAAAGCTACCATCCAGAAAATTTCATAAAGCGCGATGAGTCAGAGGCCCAGAAATGGGTTTCGGCAAACAAAATGAGTGGGCAGAGGTGCCACTGAAGCAGGTACATAACTATGAGCCCTTGCCAAGTAATTTTCTACTCTGTGACTCATAACCTACAGGAAATGACAAAAAGCATTATCTGCCTTTGTTGGGGACAATTTTGTGATTATGGGGTTGATAGGTACATTTTGCCATTTGATAGCAGACACATCTGCTCATTTTAGCTCTAGTTTGGCCAGCTCTTTTTGCACCAGCTTCACCCCCCAAAAGTGCCCCTCCATCCTTTCATCCTTACATGTTTGTTACTCTAATTACTGCTTTCTGTGTTTAGAGCATGATAAAGTAGCCAGAGGAGAAGATTCAGCTTAAAAGTTTTGAAAAGCACAATTTCTTTGATGTGAGGCTCTCGGTGAAGCTGCACTGATGGAGTTTGTGCATCTCCAGTGTGTTTATCTGTATTTACTGTACATGTGGCTAGCTATATAATTTGGGCGGTTTTAATATTTATGTGTTCTGACTTCCATATAGTCTTTGATGAGCTGTGACGATAAGCAACAACGATTTGATCCAGTTTGGAAAAGCTAGAAGATGTGCTTGTGTGTACATAAGAAAACACATTCATTGAGTACATCTGCTCAAGTTTCTTCATCTATGTATCTGAACTCCACCAGGTTCTGGCAAAAATACTAATGAAAGCAGTGGGGTATTTTCCCAAGGTCAATTAAAGTATATCTGCATTTAATTTACTGATGCAGCCAGACTCTAAATATGATCATTTCTGAGATGGTTCGCTGCATACATTTCAACCTCACCTGAAACATACTTGTTACATCAAAACGAAAATTTGACAAGGAGCCCTGGGCAAAGCTAGCCTGTGACCCTGTTTTAATATGTTGCCTCGGGCAATTTCTCTGCTGCAATAACATTCACTCACACTGGTAACTTGACAGGTGATGTGAAGGCCAAGGAAAAAAATGCAATCTACCCGCAGAATGCTGGGAACCATCCATAGGAGAAGGACAGTACATATAAATAAGCCTTGAGGGACATTTTTAAAGAACTAAACTTTCTAATTGACCAGAAGAGGGGAAAAGTTTCCTGTCTGGCCAGATACTTTAACATAAAGCTGAAGTGAGTGGCACTTGTTGGTGGCAAGGTTATTATAATAAAGTAAAGTAAAAACTTACTTTATTTTAGTTGACTAAAAATCATTTTAGTCAACTAAAATATGTTAATAAACTATCTGAAATCATTTTGTGAACTTGGAAAACGAACTAAAGTAAAATCAAAATGTAGAGGAAATATCCTTTTTAGTTTTAGTATCAGTTAGTTTGGTAAACACTAAATTACAACTTGCCTTGATGAAGCGTTGACTGAGATGTTTATTGGGACTCTGGGTGTCTAAAAGACTGATTTCAAGAAGTTGTGTTTTATTTGAATATTATGTGAATACTTATGCAGATTTTTCTAAATCTGTCCTCTGATATATTTCCTCAGGACAATAATAATTAAAAACTCTAAACCTAACAATGAAAGAAAACTAAAACTAAACATTTTCAAACAATAAAAACAAAACTGAAAAAAAGGAAAACAAACTCTGGGAACTAACTGAATTGAAACTGAATTAAAAACAAAAATTCACAAATTAAAAACAAATACAAAACTATGACTATGTAATAACTCTTGCTTACTTGCTTAAAGTAATCACGCCATTCCACAACTTGATAACCAGGAAGTTGTTATCATGTAAATGAAAATAACATAACCAAAGGCCTGGATAATGGGAAACAGCAAGTAGGCTTAAATGAAAGTGAGCCATAAGCAGGATATTGACATGAAGAGCAAAATTGGAATTGATTTGTGGGGAAAATGGGGTTGCCTTCTTCTAGAAGCAGCAGCTCCTATGAATTCCTAATCCAGCAGAACCGGGCTCCCATTTCTCTCACAGACAGTCCTGCAATCTGTAGGAGATTGGAAGCTTGACAAGCATCAGCCTGTATTAAGATTCAACCCCTCTGCGATGTTGGCAGACCACAGGTCTGACAGGAGTCTTGTAAACAGGCAGCTCACCAGCGGGCATCTGGGTACAGAACATTTAAAACTTAAAAAAAGAAGGGAAAAAAAGAAAATCTGTCCATATAACTCATCAGCAACACATATTTGCTCTGAGCTGTTTTACTTTGCTGTGTTTAAATGCGGTTTTCTGTTTTGCTGATGAATATTTTTTAATAATACACATTGAGAAAGACTCAGTGGAAAGACTGTTCTACTGCTTTGTGTCAACATCTTGCAGAGACACGGGCCCTGCTACTCAGCGGAAAGTTGTTTTTTAATCCCTCGTCCCCTACAGTGTTAATTGGGCAGCAGGTCCACAACAACAGACAGAACTCCCACCGCAGGAGCTTTAGTGCAAGGCTGCAGGGAGGCAGTGAAATCTAAACTGAAGTGACACTGAGTGACTGGGCCATGGGGAAGGGAAAATGAGCTTTTCCTGGAGAAAGGGGAAATCTTTGAATAGGCAGATTGACAGGTTGAGCAGTCGGAGGAGATGGAAAGCACTTGTTGCTGCTCAGATGCACCGAGAGGTCAGATGCCAGGGTTGACAGCTTTGCCGGAGTGGCGGCCGTTTTCCATGTGACATTCTTGTCAAATGTTTGGCTGCTGGATCTCTCACAACAAACACAGCGGTAAGCTGACGGTTAATCTAATTTCAGCGGCCACAATCATGCGCGTGGCCTCAGGGGGTTGTTTTGCCTCGATAAGATGTTAGAGGGGATGTAGACAGAAGTCTCGGCTGTGCTGTGTGCTTGGCGGTGGTTTGTTTGAGAGGAAACCTTTAAAGTGATACGAGGAAGTATATATCAAAATGAAAAATTCACCTGTTATTGCTCCTGTGTGTCAGACTGCGTTGATACGACAGAGAAAATTGCTTTTATCATGGAAACACCACAAGCAATACAGTGCAGGGAACAAAGAAAAATCATGACATATGTCACTTAGAAGAGAATAAAGAAAACCGCTGTCAGTGCTAGTGGCAAGCTGCACTCAGAGGAGGTGTCGGGTACGACTCCAGTGTGTAAGAAAGGACTCTTTAAACTAGGAGATGGGATTTAAAAGCAAAAAATCCCACATTAAAGTGCGTTTTGTGGTTTGTGAAAAGACAAATTAATTTTTTCCTGACTGTTTGTCAGTAACCCAGCAACATCAGTCAGTACTGTTGTATCTAACAATGGATCAAAAAAAAAATATCCTCCATTAGAAAATCAGAGAAAATCACTAAGAGACATTTCCGCATTTTGATGTCAATACTTAACTAAAACTTTACTAGGTACACAAACACAACAGTCAGCCACATCATTAAACCTATTGACATGGCACTGCCCTGGCTTCCCCAGCAGGCTATTGCACCAAAAATGAGAGAAAAACTACTCAAGAACATCATGAAGAACATGACAAAGTGCACAGGGCTCTGTCTCAGCCTCCAACCCCCCCACTAATTTAACCTCTGCTGGAATCATGAGAGCACAGAAATGCCACCCCCTCAAGACCAAAACCATCAGTCGGAGAAGGGTTGATGACACAACAGAGACCCAGACAATATTAGACTGGTGGTTTTTGTTGCGGCTCGTTTGTGTGTGTATTGGAGCCATGTGTCTGCTAGCTTGTTTTAGAGCTACAGGGAGTGCAGAATTATTAGGCAAATGAGTATTTTGTCCACATCATCCTCTTCATGCATGTTGTCTTACTCCAAGCTGTATAGGCTCGAAAGCCTACTACCAATTAAGCATATTAGGTGATGTGCATCTCTGTAATGAGAAGGGGTGTGGTCTAATGACATCAACACCCTATATCAGGTGTGCATAATTATTAGGCAACTTCCTTTTCTTTGGCAAAATGGGTCAAAAGAAGGACTTGACAGGCTCAGAAAAGTCAAAAATAGTGAGATATCTTGCAGAGGGATGCAGCAGTCTCAAAATTGCAAAGCTTCTGAAGCGTGATCATCCAACAATCAAGCGTTTCATTCAAAATAGTCAACAGGGTCGCAAGAAGCGTGTGGAAAAACCAAGGCGCAAAATAACTGCCCATGAACTGAGAAAAGTCAAGCGTGCAGCTGCCAAGATGCCACTTGCCACCAGTTTGGCCATATTTCAGAGCTGCAACATCACTGGAGTGCCCAAAAGCACAAGGTGTGCAATACTCAGAGACATGGCCAAGGTAAGAAAGGCTGAAAGACGTCCACAACTGAACAAGACACACAAGCTGAAACGTCAAGACTGGGCCAAGAAATATCTCAAGACTGGTTTTTCTAAGGTTTTATGGACTGATGAAATGAGAGTGAGTCTTGATGGGCCAGATGGATGGGCCCGTGGCTGGATTGGTAAAGGGCAGAGAGCTCCAGTCCGACTCAGACGCCAGCAAGGTGGAGGTGGAGTACTGGTTTGGGCTGGTATCATCAAAGATGAGCTTGTGGGGCCTTTTCGGGTTGAGGATGGAGTCAAGCTCAACTCCCAGTCCTACTGCCAGTTTCTGGAAGACACCTTCTTCAAGCAGTGGTACAGGAAGAAGTCTGCATCCTTCAAGAAAAACATGATTTTCATGCAGGACAATGCTCCATCACACGCGTCCAAGTACTCCACAGCGTGGCTGGCAAGAAAGGGTATAAAAGAAGAAAAACTAATGACATGGCCACCTTGTTCACCTGATCTGAACCCCATTGAGAGCCTGTGGTCCATCATCAAATGTGAGATTTACAAGGAGGGAAAACAGTACACCTCTCTGAACAGTGTCTGGGAGGCTGTGGTTGCTGCTGCACGCAATGTTGATGGTGAACAGATCAAAACACTGACAGAATCCATGAATGGCAGGCTTTTGGGTGTCCTTGCAAAGAAAGGTGGCTATATTGGTCGCTGATTTGTTTTTGTTTTGTTTTTGAATGTCAGATATGTATATTTGTGAATGTGGAGATGTTATACTGGTTTCACTGGTAAAAATAAATAATTGAAATGGGTATATATTTGTTTTTTGTTAAGTTAATAATTATGCACAGTAATAGTCACCTGCACACACAGATATCCCCCTAAAATAGCTAAAACTAAAAACAAACTAAAAACTACTTCCAAAAACATTCAGCTTTGATATTAATGAGTTTTTTGGGTTCATTGAGAACATGGTTGTTGTTCAATAATAACATTATTCCTCAAAAATACAACTTGCCTAATAATTCTGCACTCCCTGTAGTCTGCGAAACCGTTACTGAGAGGTTTTTGACATTATTAAGTTGGTGGATATTAATGGAGTCACATATTGTTTGGGTATATAACATATTTGCAAAAATGCAGTCACAAATGGTGTCACTCATTTGTCATAATTGGGTCAAATATGCCCTTGGAGGCAGGGCAGAGGAAGAACCTAAACAAAGTAATTATGTTTTAGTTTACTTGGTCGTCTGCTTTTCCAGCAGAGCTGCCAGGGGATGTTTGATAAACAGCAATGAGACGACTGCTCCAGGTTCATTTGATACAGCGCTGCCTCAGCCTCTGAAATAAGCTGATAGTGGGAATGGATGCCGTCCTTATAATTTATAAAGCCTCCATTATGTTGTGTTCTTGACAGGATTTACCTTGAAAGTGTTCCCTTGGCGCTGCACGGGAAGTTGAAAACCTACTTTTTAAATGACAAATATTCCCAAACATGTAACAGTATCTCTTTCATCTTTTCGTGCTCACAGTTCAATGTTGTACACCTAACTCTTAATCCAAACACAAACAGAGGACATAAAGGGAGGAAGAAGAATATTTGTTGCTCTCAAAGTGCATTAGTGACCCACTGATACATTAATCAAAAGCATTAAAGGAAGGAGGTCTTTATCTTCCACTGAACTTACAGTTTATTTAATTTGCAAACACTGGAGGCATACAGCTCTGTATGAAATCGCTGTTGAACAAAAAAATGTAAAAAAAAAAAAGATTTGATAGAGCATATTTTACATAAAAGCCATAGTGCTGAGAAATTTAAGAATTAATATGCATAACTGATGCACTTACAACATCCCAGATTGGCATTTTAATTCTCCCATTATCTGCTGAGGGAGAGACAGCTCCCATGTGCAGCTGATCTTGCTGACTTGCGTAAAACTGCGTGTGCTAATGCTGGATGAAAAGCCAGAAAGGCAGAAAACAAATCATGAAAAATCGTTAATTAGTAAATAAAACAGAGTGCTTTGAGAGTTTCAAGCATAAGAAAGTCAAATTATTGTTATTTAGAGAATCCACCACTGATCCAGTGTCTCAAATCTGAACAGACTCTTTGCAACAGTTAGCAACTTTAATGGTCATCAGGGATCCACAGTGTTTCCATTCAATCCAAGTCAAATGAGCTATTACAAAAGCATAGGCTACAACTGAGGCATTTAACAGCACAATTAAATTCCAATGGCCTAGTATCTATTGAGCAATTAACCTTTGGTAAACCAATTATTATTTAGTGTATGATGACAAAAGTTAGGTCCTGGAGGAGCCATGTCCTGTTTTAATAGACGGTCTTATGCCCTATAAAAGATGGAAATGTGGAGCCATTTTAGTACCCCATTAGCTTAGCTGTGCTGAAAAGCTGCCAGCTTACTTCAGCCGTAAGTATTGATTAATCGGCACAGAACGTCTCACTGTCTGGGTTGGCAGGAAGGAGACAATGAATAGATTAAAAAACACACACACAAAAAAACGTCCAATCCACCCAGAGCTGGTACAACGCACCAAACTCTTCTCATTCCCAAGGTAACTTATATTGCTATTTTGTTATAGCTTCTGCCATCTCTGATCCATGTACCGACTATTGCAATATTTGACAGCGACACTTTGAAAGTGCCACCAAGACTCTATAAGACGGCATCAGTCAGCAAACTGTCCTCCTCGAGACTGTAGGTTCCACCACCTGTTTTTACACTTAGTTTGGTTTTATTTTCACTTGCTTTTTACTTTGGATGTCATAGTTGTTGCTTGGTAAGACATAAAATACATAAAAAACCATGTACACTGAAAAATATCACAATGCAATAAATTGCTGCCAAGGGGGTCTGACCAAGTGTCCATATGTCAGTTAGGAATAAAGTTGACCAGCTGTTCTGTTGTCCATCAAGGGCCGTCCTGTTAAGTAAAGTTTCCAAAGCCTCTTACATCAAGTCTTTGGAAGCAGCTCTGCTCCCCTCTTGTCTTACTGACAGCAGTTCCGTAAGTTTGACAGCTCTCTGTACAGCCCGTCTGTTCACGCAGCATTGTGTAAATATAATGCATCGACTGCCATTACAGCACACTTAGTCATTTGAATGACATTGTAAATGACGTTGTTGATTGTCACTGGAGGGTCATTTGTCATTTTAGTTGTGACTCCAACAATCTGGACAATTCCCAGCCCGTTATATCCCCCATGGAACATGGAGGAGCTCAGCCATAAATTTATCACCAGCAATGCCATTACCTTTAGCTTGACGGCCCTCAAGCAATGGCAGTGCAATAATAGAGAATAGATTTTATCCCGTACGGAGCCAAGGCTTTCGCTTGTGCTTTATTTCCTCCTTCCAGCCTCCGAGATAAAGGAGAAAATAAGGTAGCCACTGAAGTGTTATACCTACCTTAATGAAAGGTTTTAAACTGATACTGATATTGACTCAGAAGCCCCAGGAGCATCCCTGTATATCAGATTCAGTGTCATAAATGAAGATCAAGAATCCTGTTAACTTTCCCTTACACTAACCTAAAGGAAAAACAAATCAAGCACTGCACTGATGAGCCTTCTAATTATATTTTCTGTTGCGATACGCAGTGATTCTTCAGTGAGATCATAAGAGACGATGAAATGCCTCACATCATGAAAATGTTTAATCTCGTGATGGTCTCTGACAGCTCACAAAATCGCCAGCAAACACAGCAACTCAGATTTCTTTTATATAAATGGACTTAAATAGCGGTCCCCCCTGATTTGTCTTGTAGATCGATAATGATAATGGAGGATGATCAATAGCTAACCGTTGGGACTCTGTGTCAGAGTTGATGTCGATTTGTGATGCATTGTGTGTGAGACGTCAGCTGGGATATTGATATGAGTGCTCATTTCCTGTTTACCACCAGCACTTTGGTGACGATATGAGCCGTTAATGAAAAAAATCAGTGGAGCTTGTCAACTGTCATCATGACCAAATGAGGCAAAAAAGAGGAGTGAGAGGTGGGGGATTTAATAAAGCACACATTTTCCTTTTAGTCCATATATGTAGCATAATCTAGATATTTGTTTTAAAAAATAGAATTTAATAATGGATTGCATTTATATAGCGCTTTTCGGGGCCCTCAAAGCGCTTTACAATTCCACTATTCATTCACACACTGGTGGAGGCAGCTACAGTTGTAGCCACAGCTGCCCTGGGGCAGACTGACAGAAGCGAGGCTGCCATATCGCGCCATCGGCCCCTCTGGCCATCACCAGTAGGTGAAGTGTCTTGCCCAAGGACACAACGACCGAGACTGTCCGATCCGGGGCTCGAGCCGGCAACCTTCCGGTTACAAGACGAACTGCCAACTCTTTGAGCCGCGATCGCCCCAATTTGTGATGTTTTTTTTTATTTTTTCAAGTGGAAATCGCATCAGAACTTTAAAGAGAACCTGCTAAGGCACATATTTTTCTGCCAACACAAATTACGACATCTAAGGTTACAAGATATCCTTTCATTGCTTTATTTGATTTTCTGGGTTCTTTTTTTCTCACATTTTTAGGCTGACTTGCAAAGAGATTTTAGATGTGCCGTGATTACATGATTATGTGGTTTCTGAGGACTATGCGCTGATTATTTTTATAGGGGAAATACTGCAGCCACTCCAGACCATTTTCTCCAGCCTGTTAAATGCTTCTCCTATTGTTATCTCTATCTGCTGTTTTTACTCCTAGCTTGCTGTTCGAGATAGCAAAACTCCTGCTGTACTTCCCCAAAAACTAATCTGATAATGTATGTGGGCAGGAAATAAGACACTGTCCACTGGCCAGACTCAAGAGCATAAGAACGTGCACTCTCCATGTCACACTTCTTGCTGCCTTATTAGCATAAATTCATTTGTTTCTTGTTAATTATGCATTAATCTCAACCTACTAATGAAGGCGAGGTCGAGGCACTGGTAAAAGATTCCAGCAGTGAATACACCCAAAGGAAATTAAGAATTTCAAGACAGGGAATTCTTGAATATTTCTCACATTCGGTGACTGCTCAGTACCTTCGAGTGCAGGCATCATGGGATGATAGGTGTGCTCGTTAAAGGTTGCATAGAGCTACCGGGCTCGCTGTCATCACAGCGCCTGTTCTTCCATTCCTCTCTCTATCTCTCGTATTCTTTTTCTCTCAGTCTGACTGAATCTGAACCCGGTGCAGAGCATTCGATGCCGTGCCCTAGCCTGAAAACAGCACGGCTTCTTTCCTCGCTACACCTCTACTCCCTCATTATCGGCCACCATCTGCCCGACCTTAGCCGCACATCACCCCCCCACCCCCATAGCAAGCCCATCAACACTCCCCTCTCACTCTCCACTGGCACCTTGGCTCACAAGGCAGCCCCAACTGCCATTTCTCTCCCAGTCACACATTTGTCCTCTTCAGCCATGTTTTTTCCCCTCTGTAATACCTCTGTTTTGAGACCCTCATACGTGAACAAGCTGTTTGTTCTAAATTAGTCTTTTTGTCAGTACTTACATTTTTACCCTTCAGCCTGAAAGGCTCATAACCCCACTGGTTGGATGGCCAGTTGGGTGGCTTTTACACCAAACTCTGAGAACACAGTAACTTGAATAAAAGGCAATTTAGGATTTTGAAATTAATAAAATAGCTTAGAGGCTAGAGCTCATTTTACTAAATGAGTCCCTTATGGATAAATTTTGACTTCTAATACCTATAAAGAAAACCTTGTGAATAAGTTAAGTACATTTCATGAACTCGATCTCTAAAACAAAAATAAATAAATAAATAATTATTATTCAGTGTTTCCACTTTTAGCTAGTCTAAATGTAACACACGGACAGGTTATTTTCATAAAGCAGCACAGCCGGGTGTCTACAGTCTAAGAAATCAATCTATAAACGTACAGAAAATGTATGTAACAATCGCTGAAGTCATGGAAAAAGTCGTATCTGTTGAATGAAATCGTATATAGTCCATTGATTCATCCATGATGAAAACCCACCTAATTCTTTGTTTTTTGATGGTGTGTCTACTTATATTGGTGTAGCACGGCAGGCCAGTGATGGTTTCTTTGACAGTAAGAAGGTAAAAATGATGAAGATTCAAACCTGTGGACCATCAGTTTGGACTCTGATGACATGATGTATTCTTAAGGACAAAGGCCAAATACATCTGTGACACCCCCATCACACATGTATCTACTAAAAACCTTGGAACACTTTTTTCGGTGGTCTGGGCGTCAACGTTAAGGCTAGAGGTCAAGTACTACTAAAAATCTTATGAACATAAAAGCTTGAGAAGAACGTCCTGTGCTGTCCTGGGTAAGCCACAACTGACCAAACTTCTTGGCACAGCCACTTTTTCTATCAGCCCTGTCTTTCTGTCTTCATGTTGTCTAAGACTTTGTCAACCCAGAGAGCTTACAGGCAGAACTGGGAGAAAATGGGGCCCTACAGCCGCTCATCCTGACAGATAAACAGGATTTTGTGCCTGGCAAGCTGAAGATTGTCAGCTCCAATCTCTGCAGAGAATTACAACCGGCAGTCAATGCTGGGACACTGGCTCAACAGACAGAGCATCAGACCCTGTGTACCAACGAGTGGGAGACGCTGACTCCTTCATCATGATAGCACAGCATGGTTTATTCATGGCTGACAGAGCCAAGGGTACAGTTCACAGTATCAACATCTCTGTTTTTCAGTGCCCAAACGGCCCTTTTAGAAACACATTAGAAAAGGACAGAATGTAAATGTCACCGCGTTTGTGTAAAAACTAATAACTTGAGCTTGAATTCAAGAGAACAGGTAGCTGACAAGGTATCGCAGCTCATGCTTCATGATTTATGAGCTTTTTATATTTTAACCTTTCATCTGCGCCTCTTTATCTTCAGGCACCGTCTACTGTGCCACCTAGTAGTCTATACAACACTGGCAGTGAAAGAACAATGGCTTTAATTGCATAAGTAGCATTAACGTTTAACAAATAGCCTTCACAGTCAGAACTCAGCTTGTGAGCGCTCGAATCCAGCTTTTGACCCCTTTTTCTTTGAATGGAGCCCTGGAGGTTGCATTGTTGTCTTTATTAAATGCCAGCAGTTAGTGTCTCAAAGCAATGTCGGCAGTTTAAACTATGCAGGGTGGATAAACGCTTGCCTCTGTGTCACTGAGTGCTTTAACCAGGTTGTTGCTTCCTTTCATAAAGGTGGTGAGTTTTTGATGCTCTCTAAATCAATTGGAACCAGTTGGCTGCGAGGCCCCTTTGGTGTTGAGTGGCATTACCCAGAGATAAGGGAGCTCAGACGTGACAAGCAATGTTAACCAGAAAGCTCTCCTCCCAGTTGGATCATTGCTGTGCAGCTCGTGTGCAGGAGGGAGCCTACTGTCTAATTGAACAGTCTGAATTTCTGTTGACAAGACTATAATTTCTACATATCAGCAAGGAAAACACTTGTCTTGTTTCTCTGCTCGTGCGCCAAGGCTCTGATAAATGTGGGCTAATTTCTATTTGTGAAGACATACCTCATTCACGTCAGAAACAAGGTTTGGTTCGAGATAATTTACTGGAAAGGGTAAGAGGACTGTGGATGGGGGCTAAGCGGATCTATATCCATATCTTTAGCCTACCCAAAGCTCAGATGTTAATCTAATTTGATGTCTGGGGGGGAGGAAGCACAGACTAGACTGGAGGATGAATTATATCGGATGTCATTGGGAACATGACACAATAATTTCGTTACCAACGTGTGGAATGATATTTATTGGATTGTGACAGGCGTTTTTTAGAAAGAGTAGTTAGTACCTGTCTGACCTTCCACTGCAAAAATGTTTATTATGAGGAAGCGAAACAGTCATGAAAGCAAGGAAACTTCAATTGAACCTCAGTTTTACAGCATTTCATAAGACAGTTGCTTCTTGTCACCCATGACCAGCTGTTCTGGTTGTTTTGTTGTTCAGTTCACCAAGCAGTTGGTGTCATTGGGAAGGAAGAAGCAGGGAGGGAGGGGCAGCCATCGGCCGTAAGTGGTTGGAGGGGAGGGGAGGGTGAAAAGGCAAAAGAAAAACTGTGGAAGAGAGACAGTTTAACAATAACAAATGATTAAATGCAAAGTGGTGTTTAAACACGCAGAGAGTTCTGGCTGGACGCTATTTGTTTCTCCTGTTTTCGATTGAAACCTGGATGGATTTTTTTAGTACATCTGTGTGTGCGTCTATGTGCGTGTGCCTGTGTGTGGGTATAAAATATTATTTTTCAATTTTTAAGATTGTTGTGCTTCCTCTGAAGGTTTTCTTCAAATAATTAACGTAATCAAAGCATTTATGGTTGTTATTCACAGTTCAGTTCGTTTGCCAACACATTTCATTCCTAGGCATCACAATCCAGTCGATTATAGTAAAGTCAGTCATAATCATTTGCCTGCTGCTGTTGTCGTCTGCTAGCTTTTTATGATGTAATTTATGAGAGCATGAGATTTTTCACTCATCCACAGAGGTGTGGTGCTATTTGTTTGAGTAGCGGAGTGCATCGGTCACGTGCACGCCCCTACACACGCGCATGTTTGAGTTGTAATTTGTTTCTAAGGCTGTTTCCTCACAGTGACAGGTTTACAATATTCAACTATAAGTGAGCAAAGTGGTCAAATGTCAGTCTGAATTTAAGAACATAAAGATGCCTTCATCAGCTTGCAGCTCTGTCCTCCCGGGTCTTCTTGGCGCTCGTCTCGCTCCTTCACTTATTTTCTTGTGAATTTTGAATTTTACCATTTTTCACAGAGTTAACGTCACAGTTACAGATATATCTGTCAGCTGTGGTCGAGACAGGATTTATCCAGAGGTGAGCTGCTTTATGACAAACTATTCCACTGTTTAAATCCTCAAATCTGTGTTACAGCTGACCTGTGCAGGGTGCTGCACGTTGTTTTGGTGTCTGCTATTTAAACTTTTTCACATTGTCTTTATGGGGTATTGTGTGTGTGTGTGTGTGTGTGTGTGTGTGTGTGTGTGTGTGTGTGTGTGTGTGTGTGTGTGTGTGTGCGTGCGTGTGTGCGTGTGTGTGTGTGTGTGTGTAGGAGGGCAGTTTTATAAAAGTGCACAGTCTCGTGTGTATGTAGTGTATATTCAGAGAAGTGAATAAAAAGTCTGATGGCCACACATCCACAGCCTGCTTTGGGTCACTACACAGTTGTGTGTGTATGCGAATTAATGTGTGAAGTCCTTGCTTTAAAGCTGTCAGGCTCAGGAAAGAAAGCTATCAGCACCATCAGACAACTGTGTCTACAGCAATGTTTCAATATTTTGCATGCTCTGCCTCCCATATGGCGTGCTATTTCCTTCATGAGGAGCCCACCATGCATATTATTGTCTTCTGTTTTGAGAGACTCCCCACTGTGGAGTGTGTGGAGTGAAATGTAGGGGGTTTTACCAAAGTCTGTCCCCACCAGGGCCAGCCCTACAGCAGCTGTGACTGATAAAGCGGATCCTCTCCACAACAGAAAAAAACTTGTTCTCTGCTCCCACTCGACTCTCAACCCACTCCTCCTGTCCTGTCCCTGAGGCACAAACGTCCAACTTCCAAATGCCAACTCAGTCAGGAGTTATTGCCACCATTTCCCAAGTGAAAAATGTCAGATGGATGGTGATTTTCTGCTTTATGATTTCACAGGAGGGGTGACTGTACAGTGTGAGGGAGATACTCTGTCCCAGTTTGATAAGTGGGGCATAATAATGAAAATGGCTTTTAGACAACTAAAGTAAACCTCATTTAAGCTCTGGCAGTGGTCATCTGAAACGGTAAAGAACAGTGTTTACCACACATTTCCAATTGTTAGCCTTTTTTTTTCATCCTTAATACTGCGTGCACATTTTTGCTAGGATGTCATAAATATAGCAGCGGCCTTCTCTGAGCTTTGTTGTCGCACACATTGTTCGTTATGGGTATATTTCACAGCCGGTGAGACACAAATGAAACACAGAGCAGTCCATGGCTCAGCAGCCATTCTCACTCTTCCTGAACACAAGGCAATAATCGCCCATGCATCCACAAACTCGAGACGAGAATAAAAAGGTGAGAAAATAAGTCTCAAGGCACCACTGCAGGGGGATGAAATGTGAAAGGATACTCAATGACACGCCTTCTACATTTAGCATCACTGCACTTGTTAAAAGTTATATATTTCGCAGTTATCCGAGCCCAGCAGCATTAGGACCCTAAAAACAAGACTGCACTTTTCTCCTGATGGCTATGCGGAGTGAAGTGGTCACAAAGTGAATACAGTGATTCCAGTGTAGGTTAATATATACTGTCACAGCGGAAGCTACCTAAAGCTGTTACAGTCAGATCTGACTGCTATTTGTCACGTTTCTTTTTAAGACATGAATGGAGCACAGAGAAGAGGCTTACTGGGTATTTTTAGACTCTCTTTGATGGCTTATTAGCTGGACTGGTATGCTTCGACTTGCTTAAACCCACATATGAATATATCAAAATGATGGAAAAGGACCAAAAATAAATTACTATTTCTGTGACTGTCAGCAGAAGAAGGAAAACGAAGGAAATGATTACTTCAAAATTAAAAGAATTTCTATTCTCTGTGATTGCAAGACCACTGTTAGCCTTGAAACACTGGTGTATTTGATGTCCAGTACATGCCATTTTGCTTGTTTCAGTGCTTTTTAAAAACCTTTAGAATCTTAAGAGCCCTTTGGTCTCCTAATTCACAAAGGTCTTCTCTATCCACGACTTACATTGTAAAAATAATTCTGGATTCACTAGCAAAGACCCCTAATCCCAAGTGCGAGTGAAAAATATTTGTTAATAATGAAGCAGCGAGCTTGGCCGGAGGCTGCGGTTTGAGGAAGGATCATTGAGTATCCCTCTGATACCTTTGAGACAAGTGAACAAACAGAAAAAAAGAGGATGGACGAGTGAGCGGCAACAGGTTTGTGTCCAAGTCTGCTTTTATAAGGTTGGGTTGACCATCTGCTGCTTCCAAACGTATAAACCTTTCTTTAAAGTAAGGTTTGTTACATTTGTGTGATATTGTTCCATGGTGACTTGTACATCCTATACATGCTTGGAGATGGTGGAAATTGATGGTATTTGTCAAGGCGAGGTAAAACTCCTCTGCTTAGGATTAAGACTGTCACATATTTTTTTTATTTTACCTCTATACCACAGTGGATTTCAGATAAAACAAATAAAACAATCTGGAGTGCACAATTGCAGATTTAATTCAGTGGTTTAAGAAATGTATTGGAATAACTTTTAAAGAATTTACAGCCATTTTTATACATAGTGTCCCATTTCAGATGTAAAAGTAACTCAGCAGTTGACTACCACAGGGGTCTCCAGAAATCTGGACCCTATATGCAAGTATTCTCTTTGGGCCCCCTTATTAAAGTAAATGAATTTAACAAGAGGGAATTTTCCACAAGTTCAGTTTTATTTATACAATGCCCAATCACAACAACAGTCGCCTCAAGGTGATTTATATTATAAGGTAGATCCTACAATAATATTGTAGCAAGGACCACGATCTGACACACTGTTTCGTGTTAATTCTGTCAATTTTATTGGTGACGATACTGTTTTTGCTGTTCTTCAGCTCAGCACCTGCTTCAGCTTTTCAGCTGGCCTCCAGCACACACGCTGTCTCTTCTCTGGGCTCCAGCTTCACTATATAAGGGAGAAACATCATCAGTTTGATTTTGTGCCCCTTGCACCGCCCCTTGAGTTAACTGCACCACCCCTCCCCTGCAGCTCAGCCAGGGACCACACCTCCACCACTAATACATGCAGAGAAAAACCCAACAATCACATGACCCCTTATGAGCAAGCACTTTGGCGACAGTGGGAAGGAAAAACTCCCTTTTAACAGGAAGAACCCGGCTCAGGCAGGGGTGGCCATCTGCCATGACCGGTTGGGGTGAGAGAAGGAAGACAGGATAAAAGACATGCTGTGGAAGAGAGACAGAGGTTAATAACAGATATGATTCAGTGCAGAGAGGTCTATTAACACATAGTAAGTGGGAAAGGTGACTGAAGAAGAAATACTCAATGCATCATGGAAATCTCCCAGCAGCCTACACCTATTGCAGCATAACTAAGGGAGGATTCAGGGTCACCTGATCCAGCCCTAACTATATGCTTTAGCAAAAAGGAAAGTTTAAAGCCTAATCTTAAAAGTAGAGATAGTGTCTGTCTCCCGAATCCAAACTGGAAGTATCATCATATAACTTTCTTTCATTTTTTAATAATGGACAAACTGTCTTTGTGATATTTGAAACTGAAATTTCATTGGCAGAATGCACACTGACTTCTTCAAAATACCCTGCTTGTTTCATGACATACTGTTTGAGACCCACTGGTTTAATATACAATGCTGCAGTTGTGTTCTATCAGGGCAAAGTCAAATCTAAAAACACATTAGTTAAACATTTCAAAGTAAAGCAGTTTAGCTGTTGTCACTGAAAGCTGTGCTTGGTTGTGCGACCGTGTCCCATTAATGATGACTTGAACTATAGGCGAGCTGACCAACCAGCAGCTTTTTTCTGGTGGTTTGCGAATTCACATTGTCGTTAAACTTGGAGGAAACTGATGGTAGACCAGCGTCCCAGGCAAGCTGCCTTTGGCTCTGCTTTCACTGCTCGGTGATCAGTTACGTTCTGCGCTTTGTATGAAAACAGAGCTAGCATTAGCAAGTAAATGGGATCCAGTGATTTATCAACATCACAGATGACTTTCCACTTGCTAACACCAAAATGTGTGATGTAGAAAAAATGGAAATTTGTGTGATGATAGTATCTGAAAAAACGGAGGTTCAACTGATACTAATTGTCAGGCCACCTGCCTGCTCAACTGATCTGCTAATATTAGCTATTTCACGATGTATTAATAACAGGCTAAAAAAAATTTAAGTAAAGAAACAAGACGAGAGAAAAAACACCCTTCAACTATGTCATGAGTTATGGTGCATAGTTTGTCTAGCAGAGGGTATCAGCAGCTTCCCTGTTGGCAACTGATCCATGCAGTTACACAAAGTGTACACAAGTTATCCACAACTTTAAACTGTGTTGTAATATTATCTAGAAAGAACTCATAAATAGCTGCATAAAGCAAATGTTAAGGAAATCAGTTTATGTTTTGTGTGTCAGAAAGAAACAAAATTAGAACTAAGATTGAAAATTTTTAAATCACAAGATACAGGTATCACTTTAATTCTTGAAAGTTCTATAGGCCACAGCCTGTTTACCTAACCTCCATCCATGAGCTCATCTCTAAAACAAAAAGAATGAAATAATAAATTACCCACCTATTTTCCTGTTTTGTGATTGTGTTTCTAGTATTTATTTTGGTGTAGCATGGCAGGCTGGGGAGGATTTCTTAGTGAGTAAGAAGGCTGTAAAAACAACAACAATTCAAAACTCTGACCCATCAGTTTGGACTCTCATGACTTGATCATTTCTTCAGCACAAAATGCAGTGAAGAGTTCACATTTACACCTTACTTCATACTTCTTCTTCACAATTTTCACATTTTTACTTCCTTTTCACAATTTTCAAAGCCATCTACTGAGCCGCCCCGGGCCATATGTTCGACACCCCTGCTACTAGGCAACCCCTGAAGACCTCTCTCCACCCTGTAATAGATACACGGTAAAATACCGGAGCAGTCCAACTCTATGCATTCATTTTCATGCACAGATCGCCCAGTACACTCTTATTATCTCTCATTTAGTGAGTGTCTCCCTGAATACCAAGCAATCTGGAAAGAGTACAAGTCAGATACTGTAGCATAACATGCGGTACTGAACCACCCAGTGAATGAGAGGTATGTGACACTTTTCTAAGATGATGCAAGAACACCTCCCACAGCTATTCAAATCTGCACCCTTTATGTTCTTTTCTTTCTGTGAGGGCAGGTGAGGATGCAGTGCCTTTGCACAAATGCATATACAGACCACACAGCAACAGAGTAGAAGTCATGAATATTTGAGGTGGGAAGAATAAAGCTTTGAGAACTTTAAGGCGAACTCACTGGTCTCCATGCATATTTAATCGGGTCTGTCCCTCTTGTTGGACAGCAGGAAAAGGATAACTGCGGGGACCCAGAGTTTGAGAAAGTGGTTGGCCCTCTCCACCTTGATGAATAAGTAAACACATTCAACCAGGCAGAGATGGAGTCAGCAGCCTTTGAGTCAATAACAAGTAGATTTGTTTTCTTCTGAAAGCAGCATTGTTTACAAGCTACCGATTAGCCCTCAAATTTGATCCATCTCTCAACAGTTTTAGTCCAGCCGCCTTCTCCTTTCAGCTTGTCCACACGGCAGCATTTGAAAGGTGTATTTCATGGTGCAATAAAAAAGAAATTAGGTTGCAACTTCTCTGAGCTCGTGTTTATGAGGTTCCCATAAATATTTTCTGTCTAAATTCGTGTCAGTTCTAAAGCTGTTTCCTCCTATGGAGACAAACTTGAATTTCTGGAGCCAATATAATATTCACAGCATATACTTGAGATGCACAGCGCTCAAGGTTATTTTCAATAAATGTTAAATGTTAAATCCGTCTCTGCATAAACTGAAAAAAAGAAAACTTTACATACAAGTGTGCATTTCTACTCAAGTAACAATAACCTCTGTGAATTGTAAGCTGCACAATCCAAGTCAAAAGGCACATTTTCTTCAAGTCAGACATTGATAAGTGTTTTATTTTTCCCAAAATCCAATTCGTTCCATTGCATGCATGTCATCAAACAAATAAACAATAATGTTTACCAAATGGTTTTGTTGTACAACATACCCGCTTATTAAAATGGCATCTCATTAGAAGCATTGAGCAGCCGTTTTACATGAGATTAATTGGGTTTTTTGAAAGCACTTTCTCCTCATTATCATTCTGTCTTGCAAATGGATTCACAGCAAAGGCAATGCATATTCATTTTACAGGAAGCTTGAAAATTGTTCAGAAATGAGCCAAAGGTGGAGCTGGGCTGGTGTGCAGACTTATGTTGAATAATAAACCACTAGAGCCTCTGCTCTGGAGGTGAACGAGAATGGCTGTCTGTAGAATATATTTGTGCTGGAAACACGACTCTCCCCTTCTGTAAAAAGGTTGCAGTTAATGTGCTTAAGCCTTTATTTGTGATAATTTTATCAGGCCTGATGTGATTTTAACTCATTATTATTTAGAATACAATTGTGTACGTTGTAAACATTCGTGAATTTTAGACTCAAAATGGTCAAAATGTTTGGTTTTTGTTTCGCATGAAGCCCAAAAAAGATTTGGATTCAAGGCATATTCTTGGATAGTTCTTTCACTATACAGGCATTAATAATGCAGACAGACAAGCTTTTAGTGGATTCTGATTTGCTTTTTCAAAAGGCAGGAGGAAATGTGCGGCATCCTTTTTTGATAGAGTAGGAGTTGCACTTTCATGATATGAGCGGGGTTGTTTCTGTGCCTCTCTCTCTCTCGTTGACATACTATTTTGTATGTGCAATGTGTATATTTCAACATCAGAGGAGCCCACTTGGTTTGAAAACCTGCCCGAGGCAAGGAACCAAACAAAAAGTTTTCCTTTTTGCCAAGTTATGGACACTTTTACCTGAGGCAAGATGAAGTACTTCAAAGGTAAAGGGCATCCTTTGTCAGCATCTCAAAATGACAGAAACAGATCCTCCTCAAGAGTAATTGTAGACAACTGCTGTTTAAAAAAACACTCCCATTGGCTCCACATTCATAAACAAGAGGCACAATTTGTCAGAACCATAATGCACATTTATATCATAGATGCTTGACCTCAGCAGGCTCGGTGAAGGCTCGTTGGTGGGAAAAGGTCATTTAATAATACTCTCTGTAAATTGTATGAATTAACATGCTCACATGCATGTCACCATCCATCCATTCTCCAATTCAGGGTTGCAGTGGGGCTGGAGCCTATCCCCGCTACTATAGGGCAAAAGCAGGATACATCCCGGACAGGTCCCCAGTCTGTCACAGAGCTAACAGACAGACAGAGAACCATTGGCACTCACTGCAGGGCCATTCAGAATCACCAATTAACCTAAGCCCACTCACTGCATGTCTTTGGACTGTGGGAGGAAGCCAGAGTACCCACTCACACACGGATAGAACATGCAAACAGCACACAGAAACACCCTAGGGAGGTGGTGGATTAGAGCCCTGTTTGTATGATTGTAATACAATCATACAAACAACTGCACTGAGAATTTTAAATGCTCTTTTAACTGACAGGATGGCCTTCAACCTGAGTTGAAAAACGAAAGGAATCAGAGCTAGAAAATGTACCAGTGTCTTCTTTGTGGAGACATCAATGTTTAGTGCTTTGCATAAATGTCACTGAACAGTAAAACTCATTAATTAAAGTGTAATTGTGTTACAGTTGGTTCGGTGCCTCGTTTACTTCGATCTGATTATAGCCATAAACTGCCACTATAGTTTCATATATGACTGACAAAAAGCTTTTGTGTTAGTGTGTAACAAGGGATGCAGTCAAATAATCAACATTATGTTGAATCACACAGGACTTCGGGTTTCTTTCCTCACCCCCTTAGAGGCTTTGATGCATTTGAAGTCAAATGATATAAATTAATAAGAGTGGCTCGACGATGACCATGCTTTTTCAGATTTCAAGAGAAACTAAATCTGGCAGGGGAAATGTAACATTTTTCCATATTATTTCACAGTTTTCCACTCTCACTCTTTGTAGATCGGAAGAGCTGCGTCAGAATAGTGGTGAAAGGTGCTCTATATAAGGATCGTTAAAGGCCTACAGAATCTGTATCAGGTTTTATGAGGGCCTGTAAGCTCATTTCTCTCAGCAGAAATGCCAGTGTTTTGCATAACCAAGGTTATAAAATGATGGGAAACAAAAGGTCTGAGGAATGACTGCAGGAATTTGCTGAACATTCTGCAATGTTGCTGTAGCACAAACAGGGTCGTTGAGGTTGAATGAGTACAGACACAAGTCCAAGAATTGCTAATTAATAGACTACATGTGCTCCTGAAGACTCGTGGGAAGCCAGACAGCAAACACAGGCGGGTTAGCTGTACAATAATATACGTCTCACTTTTACATTTCCTTGGTAGAGAGAAATATGAATCTAACATTTAAAAATTAATATGTCTCATCTTTGTATCAAGTTTGAATCCTAATGCATTCTCAGTCTTCCATGCATATATTATAGCAGTATCGCTGATTCTCATGAAAAGGCCCTTTTTTCATCCATGAAACGTTTGTTTTTGATTACCAGCAGAGAAGCTCAGCAAGGGCTGCCCAGTCATGGGTATTGGAGATAAACGTCTTTTAGTGATTGGCACACACATCCCTCATCAAATATTCATGATGGAGACTTGGGAGAATTCAGAGGATGCAGGGATATGGGATATTCTCCCATCAGTCTAGCACTGGGATAGGTAGTCAATTGATCAACAGAGAGCTGCCTCCAGGAGAACTCTGTTATTCAAGACTGGTGAGGCTGGCAGGAAACATGTGCTTCTCTGCTCAGGTAATGTGCTGTTCATCTCACTTTCTGCTGGTTTTTCATTCTCTTGCTTTCAGGAGGGAAGAATTTGTGATTTGCAGGACTGTGGAGATTGCTTTTGAAGTTATAAATCTTTAAAGATTACAAATTTCTTGATTCATTCCTTGATAAAAACCGCTGCGTCAGCCCACTGTAAGGGGTGATATTTTGCTTCCACAATCCACACAAGATGCAATTTACTCATTGTGACAATAACAGTGTTATCAACTGAAGAGCTATTAAAGATTTTATTAAAATGTTGATTTTTTACATCAAACTGCTTTCACTCCAAATGATGTTAGCTGCTTCAAATGTATCTGTATGCTCATTAAAAATGAACAAGTTCCCATCACCTTTAAAGCTGTGTTGATCACAGAGATTTGCCATGATTTATTACTCGCTAGCTAATCCCGCAGTTGCTCAACAGAACATCAGTTAACAATGAGGAAGATGCTGGAACACTGCAGCCTTAATTAAACATGACTAGTACAACCTGGGGGTCATCTTGTAAGTCAAGGTCGCAATAAGCACTTTTTGGATGCTACACAAGCTGAAAAGGAAGAGCTAATATTGCCCATACAGTTGCTGCGGCTAATAGTTTAGCAAACAGTTATCACTTAAAATGACATTCTGCGCCACTTCCTCTGTTTAGCTGTTTGTCATCGGCTAATTATAAATATATCTAATTCTCTAGCTTTGATGCTGCGTTATGGAGTGAGTGTACAAAGTGTAAGTACAGTAGAAAAGAAGAACCCTAAGAGTCTGACTGTGCAAGCACAAGATAAGACCAGTATTAGATGACTTCTGTTAAATGATATATGGCTGATATTTACGGTGGCCCTTAAAGGTCAAACGTATAGCTTAGGAAAACACCAGAACACAAAAGCACACAAAACACAACGGAAGTCACATAAAAAACAAAAGAAATAGAAAAATTGCACCACTGCACAGCAGAAGTGTCCCCAACGACACTGAAGAATCCTCCGCTTCTTTTAAGCGTGTCTCAGTGCAGTCTTTCATATGTTTTGGTTTCATCAGAGTGAGGTGATATTGCTTTACACACAATAGACACTACTGAGTCACACATTGATTAAAGCAGTGACGTCCATCTGCAGCTATTACAAATCACTGTGGGACTCCAGGTGATGCTGCTGTTTTGTGCAAACAGGGCTTATATGTTATGGGCACATTTTATGAGTCACAGCTGCAAGCCCTGTACTTAAATAGGCATAATTTTGTTGGTATATATTTCACAGAAGTTCATGAGCCCCCAATGTCAAGAGATAATTCAGCATCAATGGCCCATTTCCAAACACCTGATAACATCAATTCAGGTTTTACTACTCCAATTTGCACCTTAGGGAGAGAGTGGATGTTCACTCTATGCGACTCTGAGAATTTCAGTTGAGTTCTAGGATTCATTTCCTTAATGGTAACAACAGCTCCTGACTTAAATTGAAGGACAAGGATGTGGCTTTAAATTTACCTGAGTGATTAAATGCAAAAACCCAGTTGTGTGAGCTCACATTCGGCTCTTTGGCTCTCCACTATCTGCTTGACCAAAAGCCTCATTCTCTAAGACCACTTCAATGTATGCGCTGTCATACTTGGTGAAAGTGGGCCATCTTATTGTGTCTCCAGTCCTTATTTCAACCTCTTTTGTTTTGAAAAGTCTGCCAGTGCCTCATCCTCCACTGCACTAAATGTGTAGGGGAAAGATAGTGCATTCTCATGTTATCTGCTGCTGGCCTATTGCCCCTTCAGCTATTTTCTCATTTCACAGATTTGACCAGGAGGTGACCTTGGTTTTTTAAGTGCTTTTAAGGCAGAGCCAGGTCTCCTTTTTGCTGTCTCCCAAATGGAGACAGAGAGAGGGGAGGAACGGGAGAGGGGGTTTCTTCCTGGTACTTTTTTTTTTAAATGGCCGTTTTCCCTCTATTGTTTTCCATTCTCCGTCTTGCCCTTGGCACAGTCCAGTTTTTTTTTTGTTTTTAAGAATAGACACGATGACAGGATGCTGTCGGCTAATTCACATGGGTCTGTGTTTTTAATGTAGAAAATGGCCTCAGGGGAGCAGCAGCATATGTTTATGACACATGACGTCAGGCACAGAGGATAGATGTGGAGTTTGAAGTCGAGATGCCGCACGGTCCATTAGTGGATTGCGGTATAACAAAGAACTAATTGAATATCTTTGCCCTGGAGAGAAATTCACAGTATCCAAATACTAATCATCTTGTGTTACAGATAGAGATACTACGTAATACTTGATATCAAAAATAAAACCAGTATGCAAGCGTCTGCATGTGCTCAGGGAGTGAACATATGTCAAGAGTGTTTTCTTGTGGAAATAAGCAGACACTATCGTAGTCCTCCATTGCCATGCCTCCCAAGTGCACCTCTGACAGAGTGCTAATCTAGGTCAAAGTGCTAAGTGGTTAGAAGGGCCTAGGAGAGACCAAATTATTTCTCACACTTCACTGTCCTCTTTATGTTCACTGCCTCTGGAACCATAAAAAGCTTTTCAAAATTCCCTCTAACCTTACATCCCGAATATACTTCAAATATACGCTGTTTAACGTAGCTTCAGTAGGAGCCATACATCATATATCTCTGTGTATCACTGTAGAGTGTGAGTGCGTCTATGTCATGAAGCGTGTGTATGTTGCCACCTTATCAGCACATTACGCTCCTTGATTGCACTCAGTTTGTGTTTCGTGATAAATGCAGTCTCCCTTTCACAGTGCTGCTAAAGTTAAGGGTTGGCTGCACAGAGATGGCACAAGTGGATTGAAAGCTATAAAATTATGAGACGCCTCTTCTCCATCCAGTAAAATAAATAATTTAAACAAAATATATATGGACCGATCTGATGAGGCTCTGCACAATCACATTTCAGTTACGGACCATGAATAATCTGCACAGTTGTACCGCGGCAGAGCGAGTGCCAGAGCTGTTTGTTCCGACTGTTTTGATGCTTGATTGCTCTGAAGCTAGCATCAATGGGATGCGCATGCTTAACATTTCATGAGAATGTATTCGAGTAGCTTGCGCCACCTGTGCCAGTGCTGATGAATTGAAAGCCTTTACTGGCGTCTCCAACATATACTGGAACTAGAACAATGGACTGGCCTCTCATTGTGTGAGCTTACAGAGGCAAGAACACGAGGGTGGGTGTGCGAGGGCTGGTGGGCTCTTGGTGGAGGCTGGAAATATTCTAGTGTCAGAGCACCTGACAGGATGACGAGCTGAGACCATTTGGGGTTTTTAAAGCGTCATGGCTTGTCTTGCACACCAGCTCTTTATGAGGGAACAGCTGGAAGTGCCATTGTCACTGGTCTGCATGTTTCTCCCACGAGGGCCACGGCGGTGGTAGCAGTGGCAGTCGGTGGTGGTGGGGGAGGGTGGCACACTTGGACAGTATGTCCACGGGGAATGCATCACATTCAGCACTCACTCTCCCCTCTGCTGCCACCGCAATACTCAACCCCCCCCCCCCCCCCCCCCCCCCCCATTAGAGTGAGTGAGCTCAGCCTGCTGACAGCAGTGACAGGCCCAGCACAGGGAGACAATGGGGGGAGGGTAGGGCTGCCTCTGTGCTGGGGTGTTACATCTGTTTGGATCCTTGGCATAGCAGCCTGGCAAAGCGAACCGTCTGACTCGGTTTTATGATCAGAAATCTGCTTGGCAGTTTACAGAGGGAATATAGGAGTGTTCTCCCTTTGGAAGAATACCTTTGTGGAGATGACAGGTTGTCAGACGTGATTGGCTGTTGTGATACGCAGGGTTTGTTGGAATTACATTTGCATCTCGATAATTAAGATCATTTCTGTGTTTCCCTAACAGCCGTGGCTCTCTGACAAGGGTCTGTGGACTTTGTAGATGACAGATTCCTTTCTCTGGCATGCTGCGAGAATGCAGTAATTGGTAAACTGTTTGACCAGTTAGATTAATAAAAGACTCATTTCATAATAAACAGATTTATTATTCCACTGCATGCCACAATTTTGTTATCAACAAAAGCCTCTGTTACTCTCGGCTTTTTATCGAGAACGAAAATCCATTGAAAGTGGCTGAAGGCCTGACACAAAGCAACTGCTGAATACCTGCAAATCTCCCGGCTTAATTGATTATTTGTGCAGAGCTGTATATCTGCAAGGTGCAGGATACCCAGGGGAAATAATGTAAAACAGATAACAAGATGAAATGTGGGAGAATTGCTTTCTGCTGCCCATTTTATTAATCTGTTCCCCTTTTCTTATTCACAATAAGTTTCCCATTTAGGTTTTCCCATTACAGAAATGCTTCTTCACTCTTCTAAAAACGTGGCCTAAATTGAATGTTGAAAGTTGATTCAAGCTGGCAAGAAATGTGTTTGTTAAGAGGTTATTTTGATTTTTGAATAGCACGTGGAGGGGCTTGCTGCTGTGTGTACCTGAGATTCCCAGAGGAGAACATTTTATTTTCAAATCTCTTCTTCATTATTCGGCCTTTTCCCAGTTCGCTGCCTGCATTCAGAAAAACAAATTCATTAAGCTGATAGTATACACCAACTATGTTTTGGTTTTTTTAAAGCTATCCATTCAAATTATTCTCAAATTCAGGTTAGCAGGTGTTACGCTTCAACCAAGCTACGTGTCCTCCAAGGTGCAGTGGTATCGCCACAATGGAAGTGACTTTGATAAAACAACCTCCGGAAGATGGGATGTGAAATTACTGTGGAGCTCAACTCATGTTTGTGTCACTGCCGCTCTGCACCGTCCTATACCTTGTTTCATTTACTCCGGCCGAGCTCTTCGTTTTCCTTTCACAGCACTTGACAAAAAGAAAGTGGTATCGTTGGCATGCAGGACTGCTGCCACTCTGCACCAATCAAGCCACTGCAAATGGAGGAAGACATGAAAGCCTTTTGTTTTTGTTGTTTTTTCTCTAGTTTTTTTCTTTCTGTTTTTTTTTGCCATCATATCGAAAGCTTGGCATTAGAGCTGCACATCAGGCTGGACCACACAATTGCCTTCTTCGCGCGGGGCAGCTGCTTGGTTTCCATTTGCAGTTGGCCTCTGTCAGATTTCACCATTAGAGGATGTGGAGGATGGGGGACAATTTCTGAATAAGTCATGTCGTATGCACTGCCACAGAAACGTGGAGGACGTTGAGGATGAATGCAGAGATTGCTTGTCAAGGTAGTTTAAGTCTAGATACATGAAAAAAGGGATATCGCTTACGAAACATGTAAAAGCTCGCTTTAAAATTCTCGCCCTTCATGATATTGTTTCAACTAATAGAAGTGTTGCATAATGAATCTGTTATTTGTTATGTGTTTTTTTTTGTCTCTTTATTGTGGTAAATTTTACAACTTTTACTTAGACTGTGGATTATTATTATTATTATTATTACTAATATTAACTCATTCACTGCCAGCCATTGGCAGTGAATGAGTTAAACCCATTGACTCATTCACTGCAATTGACGGCTATAGACGTCAATGGCAGTGAATGAGTTAATATTATTATCCTCATTGAATAAATAAACCAGTTCCAGCCTATAAGCCTTTAATATTACTCTCCATTAACTTCAGTGTATCGATGCTCCCATTCAGTCAAGATTCACTATATGCTCTCGATTGTTGAACATAAATTTTTCATCTTCATTTTGTGACCGGTTCACATTAGAGGTCTTCTCATAATTTTCCAAGCCCCTTTGTTTACCATTTTTTCTTCCTCTGGTGATCATCTTTCTGCACAACAACATAAGCTTCATAAGCTCGCTGTGACGTCAAAGATTGATGGGCGAAAGATTTCCAGCTGAGAGCCATTTCCAACCCCTAAGGCTCTGGTGTGATACAACCAGGTGATAGTTTCCTTGGAGGATTTTTGAAGGGGCATATTTTCTATCTTATCTCATCCAGGAGCAACCGAAGCATCGATCTTAAAGGATTTTTGCAGACTGCTTGTTATAGAATACAAAGCAAAGTATGCTGAACAAAAATTACAAGGCTTGAGAAGTTTTGATCACGCTGAGCATTTAGTGGCCTAATGCCTAAATCAAATTTGGGAGGTCTTTACGGCCAGAGTGCTTGGCTTTTGTGACAGTTTTGTTGCCACCGAGTCCTTTATGCCTGTGTAACAGGATTTAACTTCTTATTGAGAGCACGGTTTTCAAAAGGCGTTTGGGACAGGCAGTTGATGCGACTTCAGTGCACAACGCACTGCTAGGCAAAAGCAAGCAGAGGGGCGGTATTGTGGTTTATTTGGTCCAGTTCACACACAGCGCATAATGGATATTTAACAGCCCCAGCTTGCTGGAAGTATACTGTGTCCCAAAATGGTGCTGAGGACATCCGAGGGGCTGTGTGACTGCCAGGATGACACACCCATTAAAATACACTTAGTGCATTTCACTGCTGCAGCTCCACTCTGGATTCATGCCACAAGAATAAACACAACAAGCCGCACATCCCACCCACTTGTTATTGGAAGCTATCGGTGAATTCATACAGCATGCCAGCGTATACCTGGTCTATGTTCTAGTGAATTCTCAGAGTAAGGAGGTGACACTGTTTTAGATGTTCTGCTGTGTAAAATAAAATAAAATAAAATAAAGAAGTGAAATCTAGGGTAGCAGAAGTGAGCATGTTTCCCAGCTGTGCCTGTGGCAGGAGGAGGATCTCAAATGTGGGATATACTATCCCACATTTGTGAGGAGAATGTATTTGTGGGTTGAGCAGCAGACTTGAGTATGTGGGTTGCGCCCATTAAAACCTTGCCAAATCTTCTCTGTCAATGCCAGCCAACCTATTCTGTGACCAGAACAACCACATTGGCTGACTTGCGATAAATGCTGGTTGAAAAATGGGATGCCATCCTACAGCAATGTGTGACCGAGCTGGTGAGCAGCATGAGGAGGAGGTGCCAGGCTGTTTTGACTGTGTATGGTTCTTCCACATGCTTCTGAGGTCCCCGTTATTTAAGTTAGTAAAACCTCAATCATCCGGTCCAATAAATAACACCAAACAAGAGGCAATAGTAGAATAAGCAGGTTGGCACTGACAGATAAGGTTTGGAAAGTTTTACATACTCAATATATATATATACAGTGTGGCAAAAAAGTATTTAGTCAGCCACCGATTGTGCAAGTTCCCCCACCTAAAATGATGACAGAGGTCAGTAATTTGCACCAGAGGTACACTTCAACTGTGAGAGACAGAATGTGAAAAAAAAATCCATGAATTCACATGGTAGGATCTGTAAAGAATTTATTCGTAAATTAGGGTGGAAAATAAGTATTTGGTCACCTCAAACAAGGAAAATCTCTGGCTCTCACAGACCTGTAACGTCTTCTGTAAGACGCTTTTCTGTCCCCCACACGTTACCTGTATGAATGGCACCTGTTTGAACTCATCATCTGTATAAAAGACACCTTTCCACAGCCTCAAACAGTCAGACTCCAAACTCCGCCATGGCCAAGACCAAAGAGCTTTCGAAGGACACCAGGAAAAGTATTGTAGACCTGCACCAGACTGGGAAGAGTGAATCTACAATAGGCAAGCAGCTTGGTGTGAAAAAATCAACTGTGGGAGCAATCATCAGAAAATGGAAGACATACAAGACCACTGATAATCTCCCTCGATCTGGGGCTCCACGCAAGATCTCATCCCGTGGGGTCAAAATGATCATGAGAACGGTGAGCAAAGATCCCAGAACCACACGGGGGGACCTGGTGAATGACCTGCAGAGAGCTGGGACCAAAGTAACAAAGGTCACCATCAGTAACACACTACAACGGCAGGGAATCAAATCCCGCAGTGCCAAACGTGTCCCGCTGCTGAAGCCAGTGCATGTCCAGGCCCGTCTGAAGTTTGCCAGAGAGCACATGGATGATACAGCAGAGGATTGGGAGAATGTCATGTGGTCAGATGAAACCAAAGTAGAACTTTTTGGTATAAACTCAACTCGTCGTGTTTGGAGGAAGGAGAATACTGAGTTGCATCCCAAGAACACCATACCTACTGTGAAGCATGGGGGTGGAAACATCATGCTATGGGGCTGTTTTTCTGCCAAGGGGACAGGACAACTGATTCGTGTTAAGGACAGAATGAATGAGGCCATGTATCGTGAGATTTTGAGCCAAAACCTCCTTCCATCAGTGAGAACTTTGAAGATGAAAGGAGGCTGGGTCTTCCAACATGACAATGATCCAAAACACACCGCCCGGGCAACAAAGGAGTGGCTCAGTAAGAAGCATTTGAAAGTCCTGGAGTGGCCTAGCCAGTCTCCAGACCTCAACCCCATAGAAAATCTGTGGCGGGAGTTGAAAGTCCGTGTTGCTCGGCGACAGCCCCAAAACATCACTGCTCTCGAGAAGATCTGCATGGAGGAATGGGCCAAAATACCAGCTACTGTGTGTGCAAACCTGGTAAAGACCTATAGTAGACGTTTGACCTCTGTTATTGCCAACAAAGGTTATGTTACAAAGTATTGAGTTGTATTTTTGTTATTGACCAAATACTTATTTTCCACCCTGATTTACGAATAAATTCTTTACAAATCCTACCATGTGGATTCATGGATTTTTTTTTTCACATTCTGTCTCTCACAGTTGAAGTGTACCTCTGGTGCAAATTACTGACCTCTGTCATCATTTTAGGTGGGGGAACTTGCACAATCGGTGGCTGACTAAATACTTTTTTGCCCCACTGTGTGTATATATATATATATATATATATATATATATATATATATATATATATATATATATATATATATATATAGGGTGCAAGATGCTAGCAGGCAAGGCATACATGGAACGCCATAACCAAGTGGCCGGCATAGTGTACAGGAACATCTGTGCCGAGTATAACCTGGAAGTCCCGAGGTCAAAATGGGAGATGCCCCCAAGGGTGGTGGAGAATGACTGAGCTAAGATCCTGTGGGACTTCCAGATACAGACGGACAAAATGGTGGTGGCTAACCAACCGGACATAGTGGTGGTAGACAAACAGAAGAAGACGGCCGTAGTGATCGATGTAGCGGTTCCGAATGACAGCAATATCAGGAAGAAGGAACACGAGAAGCTGGAGAAATACCAAGGGCTCAGAGAAGAGCTCGAGAGGATGTGGAGGGTGAAGGTAACGGTGGTCCCCGTGGTAATCGGAGCACTAGGTGCGGTGACTCCCAAGCTAGGCGAGTGGCTCCAGCAGATCCCGGGAACAACATCGGAGATCTCTGTCCAGAAGAGCGCAGTCCTGGGAACAGCTAAGATACTGCGCAGGACCCTCAAGCTCCCAGGCCTCTGGTAGAGGACCCGAGCTTGAAGGATAAACCGCCCGCAGGGGCGTGCTGGGTGTTTTTTGTTTATATATATATATATACACACATACACACACACACACACACACACACACACACATATATATATGTGTGTGTGTGTGTGTGTGTGTGTGTGTGTGTGTGTGTGTGTGTGTGTGTGTGTGTGTGTGTGTGTGTGTGTGTGTGTGTATATATATACACACACAGTTATGGCTGAACCACAGTGAGGTGAAAATTGCAGAGAACAGGCCGGACAGATATGTTAAATTTAGTTTTCAAGTGTGCAAAAAGAGGTATTGACTAGTCAAAACCCCAGTGAAGCTGACTCTTGGTGTGGGTGATTGATTTGTACGTGGTCATTGAACTGAGCTTAGAGGTAGTTTGTATTCTATTAGACATCTCATGGGCTTTGCAACAAGGGAACAAAAGGGAATGCTGATGCCTAATTGCTGGCAAACAAAAGGACAGACACCACTTGCATCATGTCTGTGGACTGTTACTTCTGCTGCCGCTGTTTATAGGCTTTTTCTCCCTCAGTAGGTTTCACTTGTACATGTGCTTTGAGAGCTTTCTGTTCCCGTTGTGACTGAAGCTAGTGTGTATGGCTCTGTTCTAGCTGAAAGCTGTGTTTGATGTAGCTTTTATTTGTTGAATTGTCCATGTACCAACATTACACAAACTGTGTTCTGTATTTCTTGTACTATTAACGTCGGCAATAGAGAAATGCCACAATTCATACAACAAAACTGATTTGTTGAACGGAGAAACTGTGTGCGGAACAAACAACACATAAGTATAACTTAAGCTTCTTAAAAGTCATATTTAGATATATATTACATTTGATTGCACAGGTCTATAAATGGTGCTATATTGTGCTTCTCCTCTTCCTTCATAATCCCACTGTTGTCCTTGCACCGTTAGTAATAGTAGTTAAAATAGTAGTTAAAAGCAGACATTGAGAATGGCTTACAGGATTCAATAAAGATTGTGAATGTGAGTGCTTGCTTGGCAACCAAGGTCACCATTTCCTAGTTCATCATAGTACTAAAATAAAACCTAAAATGTCTTTATATAAAGTTATAAGTTTTTGACCCGAAGCCTGAGATTTCGTAGATAACTAGCAGTTATAATAAGTAATTGTAACAAGACAGACTGATAGATAGATGTATCTATAGCTTTTAAAGGATGAAGAAACTGTTTTGTGCATCACCATTAAAAATTATTCAGTTCCTGACGCGTCACTCTGGGAACCCATTGGCTAATCTGTTAACTCAGCAGATTTTGGGGGCTTTTGGGCCAGTGTATCCAATCCAGATTTGTTTTTTAAGTTCACTAGTTAATGTTTAGGAATGTATGATGCTATACGCATGTGCTGCTTTAAGGGTGGCTGTAGCTCAGGAGACAGAGCAGGTCATCCACTAATTGGAAGGTTGGTGGTTTGATCCCTGGCTGCTCCACTCTGCACGCAATTTGAACCCCAAGTTGCTCTCTGATGTGTGATTGTTAGATAGAAAGCACTTAGGTGTAGAAAAAATTGCTTTAGGTGAATTTGGGAAGGTTGTATAAAGTGCTTTGAGTGCTATAGACGAACCAATCCATTTACTGCATGCAACCAAAGCTGCCTTAAATCTGATTGGTTAATTGAACAAAACCAACAATAATGTCCTTTGGATAAAAACCAGTAGTAGTACCAGTAACGCAGAACAGAAAATGCAGTGACAGTTCTAAAATGTTTTGACTTTTTGCCTTTTTTACAGATTCAGTACTTTTGAATTTTGCACTGACTTTACCTACGATGGGAAGCAAAAACACGTCATTGTAGTTAATAGAATTAGAATAGAATAGAATAGAATAGAATTCAACTTTATTGTCATTGCACATGCACAGGTACAGGGCAACGAAATGCAGTTTGCATCCATCCAGAAGTGCTTTAGTGATATAGATATATTACAATATATATTAGCAATAATATAGATATGTGAGTATATTACAGAAATGGGTCTATTATGGTATGTTATAATGTACACGGTATGAAGTATGTTGTGAATATTCTATAACTATAAGTATGTACAGGCTGTAGTGAGTACAAGCTATGTACAGGATATGAACAGGATATAAATATGAAAAACTATACAGAATATGAAATAAATAACTTTACAGAATCTGGGATATACAGCTATACAGAAATGGGAACTATGCAAGTTGTAAACAGTTGTAGGATTAAAGATTATCGAATGTACAGAATGATTATTTACACAGAGCTATACATTAGTGCAGTTAAGATAAGTGAGGGTGTAGATAGTTTCTACAGAGGCTATATAAAGTGCTAGTGGTTGTAAGTGGTGGTTCAGTCCATGTTATTATTGTGTTTGAGGGTACAGTTGTCCATTGTGGGTGTGTGTATGTTCAGTCCATGAGTTTAACGTGGGTCAGATGTCAGGAGGCAGAGTTCAGGAGTCTGACAGCTGTGGGGAAGAAGCTGTTCCGGTACCTGGTGGTCTTAGTCCGGCGGCTCCTGTAGCGCCTCCCAGAGGGCAGGAGGGTGAAGAGTCCATGTGATGGGTGACTGGGGTCTTTGATGATTTTCCCAGCCCTTTTCAGACACTGCTTCCTGTAGATGTCTTTTATGGCAGGAAGTGGTGCTCCGGCGATGCGCTGGGCAGTTTTCACGACCCTCTGCAACGCCTTCCGGTCCGAGGCAGAGCAGTTCCCATACCAGACTGTTATACAGTTGGTCAGGATGCTCTCGATGGTGCAGCGATAGAAGTTCACCAGGATGTCTGAGGACAGGTGGTTCTTCCTCAGAGTCCTCAAGAAGAAGAGCCGCTGGTGAGCCTTCTTGACCAGCTTGGAGCAGTTGGTCGTCCAGGTGAGATCCTCGGAGATGTGGACTCCCAGGAACTTGAAGCTGCTCACACGCTCCACAGCCGTCCCCTTAATGTGGATGGGTGGATGTGGGTCAGCATTCCTCCTGTAGTCCACGATGAGCTCCTTGGTCTTCTCGGTGTTAAGCAGCAGGTTGTTTCTGTCGCACCACTCAGCCAGACGATCCACCTCCTCCCTGTAGGCGGCCTCATCGTTGTCACTGATGAGGCCAATCACCGTGGTGTCATCTGCAAACTTAATGATGGTGTTGGAACCATCAGCAGGTCTGCAGTCGTGGGTGAAGAGGGAGTAGAGGAAAGGGCTCATCACACAGCCTTGTGGTACACCGGTGTTCATAATAGATTATTGAAAGTACTTATTTTTTTGCAGCTTTAGAAAATACCTATGTACTGACTAGCTATGAAAAACCTTTCACCCATTTTGCTCTCTCTTCTTTTGCCCTCTGTGTCTTTTAATTTCTTTCTTTTATCGACCAGAAATCGGAAATAAAGAGACATGATTGAAAATTGAATTTTCCTCTCCTCTTGAGTGATGGTGGCCTGTAATCTACAAACATTATTCCACTATGAAGGAGTTTGCTAGCTGATGAGAGCAGGCAGAAGCATTGTTTTCTTTGACCAAGAAAGCACTGAAATGTGTGCTGTCAGAAATGGCATGAGCCTTCATCACTGAAGACCTAAAAATAGATTAAAGGGGAACGGGAACTGAACAAATTTACTGCTCAGTGTATATTAATGTATTTGTGTACAATAAAAAAAACATTACCCATTACACTTGTGGGGGATAATAATACATGAAAGATGGTCTTATGTTGCTAAAATCTCACAACAGTCTGCTAAAGGCAAATTATCTGCAGAATCGTGGCTGATGAAATTCCAAGCATACACTTCTGTCTTGTGTGATGTGTTTTTGCTCATGTTTATTTCGTGCAGATCTCAGCAATACTGTGTAGAGCATGAGGCTGATGTGGAAATCCCTGGACAAGATGAGATGTCTGAGGAAACGCTCCACTATTCCCTTCCTCGGCTTCCTCATCACCTTCCTCCTCTTCCTGAACCTTTACATTGAAGATGGCTACGTGCTGGTTAGTCAATTGTTCTACGTATGCGCATTTGCAGAAGTGTTTTTACAGAGCATTAGACACTTTATGTTTGTATTTCTTCTGGATGTCTTCTTGATGCACACTTGACCACATTTCCAGACGTGCTTCCTGTTTGATGTGCAGTTGCTCTTTTGTAAGAGAGACATATTTAAATGTTAATGAGGTGGACACATTGAGATCATCTTTATGATTTATCATTTATTCATGATGCCAGCAACTCTTGTTGATCTCAGTATATTATCAGTGTTTGTTCTTTAAAATATTAAGGTGGTTTGGCGGCTTTTTCTCCTCACTGCCTGCAGGGGTTTAAACAAACCTTCTGAAATGGAGGTTTAGTTGTGTCATGTCAATAGATTTGATATCAATATAAAGAAAGAAATGTGTTTTCCGAGGCAACACTTGAGAAAATAGTGTTTTAAGCTACTTAGCTAAATTTGAATACTTGAAAAAATGTATATAATATGAAGTTTCACAACACAGGGGTATGTCTGCTGAGGATGAACTGCACAAAATAGTCAAATGGTCCTGGTCAAACACAGATTTGGGGTGTGTGAGGGGCTTCACTGTCAACTGCAATGTTTTTCATCAGTTTAAGGCTGTTTCAGTGGTTCTGTATGTTTAGAAGCCTTGTAAAGTTTTACCCAGTACTGAAATGATCAGCAGTATCCTAATATACACAAACCCTAATACACATGCTATACATAGCTAGTTTTCTCAGCTATCCATCAACCTGGCTCTTCACAAAATGAATCTAGTTCTTCTTCTTCTGATCAGGAAAATAGGAAAATAGTTCTTTTAATTTTTGCACATAAAGAAGCTCAATTACAGGATAAAAGTACTGCTAGCTACTAAGCTATACACTTTAAAAACACCTTGAAGCAACTCTTGTTGTGATTTGGCGCTGTTGCGATTGTACATAAAATTGACTTGAACTGAATTTAAACCGAATACTCTGAAAATCAATAGATGTTAATGCATGTCATAGAGCTTCAATAATGATGGGAATGGTTTCAGTCTTAAACTTTACAGGCTTTCCATGTTTTTTGCGGAAATGTTTAAATATGTATAATATGCCAAGACACAAATTTTTTACTTTTCATTTACTTGTCAAAAGAAACATCTGATGTCCACCTTATTTGATGCTGAGATGTGAAATACTTTATTTATTTGATAATTGGGAACTTTAATAATTTGCATAATTAGATTTTTTTTCCAGATTTTTTTGTGTGCATCAGTTGATAATGTGTTTTTTTTTATGTTTTGCTCCAGGAAGGGGATAAAAGGCAGCTTAGGGAAACATCAGTCCACCCTTCAAGCTCAGAACGATACGTCCACACCTTCAGAGACCTGAGTAATTTCTCTGGATCCATCAACGTCACATATCGCTATCTCGCTGGTACCCCACTGAACCGCAAGAGTAAGTTTACTGTTTCTTTTTAATAGAAATTTACATTGAGTCTTTCATGGGCCGGGGCAAATTACAGTGAATTGTATTTGCAAGAAGAGGATGCAAAATTAAATTTAAAATCTGTGACATTGGGATTTAATGCATAGCAATAAACAGAAACTGCTCCACAGGGGCTTCTTTACCTCAACATTAAATTCTTCTTTAGTGCTTTGTGCTTTATTCACAAAGCTTTTATGTCTATTTTCCCTCATAGACAATAACTGTGTGCTGTTAAATAAGTGAGCACTGAGCACAATTGTTTATTCAGCAAAAATATTTAGAAAATGCTTTAGAAAAATACAAATGCATTTAAAAATTTGTATTACGTTTATTTTCTCAAATAATACTGGTGGACTTTGACATAGTTTGAATTCAAAGTGACTTTCAACTACGCTGGAACTTTGGTCATGTGATAAGGGCTGATTGTAAATAAAGATCAGCTGATGACCATTTGAAGGCTCAGGAAGCAACTAATAAGCAGACCTTGAAATAAATTTACTTAAACTCTAATTTCACGTTTACAATTTTAGGAGTATATTTTCTCAGACAGCGTTGAAACTTATGCAGTTCATCTGAAACCTGTCCTTTAAAGATGTTTTTGGAAATAGTGATCAAAGTTGACATTCATATTTTTTATTCACAGAGTATCTCACCATCGGGCTCTCATCTGTCAAAAGAAAAAGAGGAAACTACCTCCTGGAAACGATCAAATCCATATTTGATCAGTCCAGTTACGAGGAACTGAAAGAAATTGTGGTTGTCGTCCATCTGGCGGACTTCGACCTGGTCTGGTGTGAGAACCTGGTGCAGGAAATCACCAGGAAGTTTGCACACCACATCATAGCTGGACGTCTCTTAGTAATCCAAGCTCCAGAGGAGTACTATCCGTCTCTGGACGGATTGAAAAGGAACTACAACGACCCAGAGGACAGGGTCCGTTTCCGCTCCAAGCAGAACGTGGACTACGCTTTCCTGCTCAACTTCTGCACAAACCTCTCCGACTTCTACATGATGTTAGAGGACGATGTGCGCTGCTCCAGGAACTTCCTGACGGCACTGAAGAAGGTGATCACCTCCAGAGAAGGTTCCTACTGGGTGATGTTGGAATTCTCCAAGCTGGGCTACATCGGGAAGCTGTATCACTCCAGAGACCTGCCGCGCTTGGCTCATTTCCTGCTCATGTTCTACCAGGAAATGCCCTGCGACTGGCTCCTCATCCACTTCAGAGGCCTGCTTGCACAGAAGGACGTGATCCGCTTCAAGCCTTCACTGTTCCAGCACATGGGCTACTACTCCTCTTATAAAGGTGCCGAGAACAAGCTGAAGGATGATGACTTTGAGGAAGACTCCATAGACATTCCCGACAACCCCCCCGCCAGCCTTTACACAAACATCAATGTCTTTGAAAACTATGACGCCACCAAGGCTTACAGCACAGTGGACGAATACTTTTGGGGAAAACCTCCCTCCACTGGAGATTTCTTTATTGTAGTCTTTAACAAATCTACCAAAATCAGTAAAATTAAGATTGTTACTGGGTCTGATGACCGGCAGAATGACATTCTTCATCACGGAGCTCTGGAAGTAGGAGAGAAATTAGTTGGGACTAAAAAAGGCAAACAGTGTTCCTCTTATATCACATTAGGAGAGTTTAAAAATGGCAACATTGAGGTCCATGACGTAGACCACAAAATAGCCTTTGACATTGAGTGTGTACGCATTGTGGTCACAGGCAGCCAGAAAGAATGGCTCATTATCAGAAGTATTAGTTTATGGACTACGCAACCCCCCAGCCAATGATGACTATACAGAGACTTTTAATATGTCATAAAGGCAAAGGTTTTTATTATTATTTAGTAATGTATGTATTTCCAGATTTATTTATTCATTTTATATGTATTTATTGATACTCGTTTTGATTGCCAAATCAATCTATAGTTTTTTACCTGCAAGTTGTACTCTTAGTGGAGCATCTTCACAGTCATTCTCAAGGACTGTTCAGCTGACCTCAAAGTGTTCATTAACACATGTTGAAGTGTTACAGGAGTTTATCCATTTCAGCTTTTGATAGCGATCCTTAATACACGGCTGGGTGATAATTCACTGTTATTGTTTAGCAGCTTTAAGTAATATCATGTCACAATGTTCTGATTGTTGGGTTTTTGTTTAGCTTTGTTTTGACTATTCTCCTGCCCAAAGGAAAATATGGTTTACAATTTCAGTATTTTGTTTCTGTAACAAAATTCCATGAAAAGACTAAAACATACTATTTTGTACTCTCTATCTCCAGTGTGATATACAGCATGTTGTTTCTCAGTGTCGTTAAGCTCAGTTATCCAAAATATCATTTTACCCTGTTTCTGCTCTTACATGGTTGCCAAAGCACTAAATACAAAATAATGTATCCTTTGCTTACAGCGCCCAGCAGTAACAGCACTGGAGTTTTTGGAAAGTTTTGAGAGATCGAGCAGAGTTTTTGTGTTGGCTTTTTTTTTTCATGGGATTTGTTGACAATAACAAAGTTGTGGGGAAATTCAGTTGAAAGTGTAGTCATTAAGAGTTTTTCTTCATACATTCACACATTTAATATGCTCAAAATGATAACTGTGAAAGACGAGCACCGCATTGAACACCGTCAAGGTCATAAATGCATGATTATGCGTCCATTTGGTGTACAGTATCATTCATATTTAATAACTGTCAAATTTTAGAAACTGTTGAGCTGATACTACGCTCAGTCATCACACCCACTCACCCATTAGTAATTCAAATAACTATATATTATTTAGGAATGTTTTTGAAAGCTTTTCAGGAAGGCACTTCATGTAAATGATGAACACAAATTTTATTTGTAGGACACTGTACTACTGATTTGCTGCAGTTTTTTGTTTCGGAGTATTATGAAGTACTAATTTATAATTGAAGGACTTATTATTAAGTGTAACATGGTATTCTTTAAACAACCACCTTATTGAAAATCCTGTAGGGTTTTTTTTGTTGTTTGTTTCTTTGTTTTTGTTTTTTTTTATCATGACGGACAATGAACTGGCAAAAGTGTAGCCCTTGGATTTCTCTCTGAGGATGTCCCCTCTTGACCCTTAATCATTTTCCAGCTCGAAATCTCATCAGGAAGTGTCAGAGGTCATTGTTGCCTTGAATATTCATCAAGTAACACCAGATTTCTCTGCTTTAAATATTCTTTCCTGTTTAATCGTCTTTTTAGTTACGGGTAAGGCAGATGTGTGACTGAGTTGAGCTCTTTTTCAAACACTGTATATCCTGTCAGCGCTGCTGACGGGAGAGCACTGTTTGTGTTCGCCCATCTTCTCCAAGAGCTGAGATTAGATTGCACAGTGAGAAATGGGCCAGGTCTGCTCATACGACTCTTTCTTTTTTTTTCCTTTCTTTTTTAACAACACAGTTTTCCTCCTAGTAAATTGGTCTGTGTTTGCCTCACTCTCTACACCAGCAAAACAACATCTTCCCTGGAGCTATAAGATCTCAATTCGTTCTTTCCCCAGTGCTGGGCTCTCACTCCTTCACTGTTTCTGCTCTTACATGGTTGCTTCTCCGTGATCTTTGATCTCTGTTCATACAGTTTCTTTTGGGGGAACTTGCTTGAGTTTCCCCTGAAGATGCTTTTGGGCTCATTGCTCAATATTGTTAAACAGCTAACCTTCTAAGAATTAAGCAGACACATGGCATGTTAACTTATCATTGCCATGATACCCAAAGCAGTTCAGTACCATGCTTTAAAAGTAACCTTGTTGTGTGATCAGAATCTGCTATATGTCACATTAGTTTCTAAATTGAAGTGGTGGCAAGAAATGTTTACATTGTACCGATGTTCTTTAGGAACATGCAGCGCACGCAGGTCATCATTAAGCATGCTGGAACAGTTTTGTACAGCTTTGTTCCGCTTGTGTGATAGCCACCTGTTTCGTGTTTTCCCTCAAGGTCTTGTTCAGTGTTACAGATTGAGACCTTTCACAGATTGGCTTGTACTGCAATCTTGAAATTCTCCCTGAGCAAATCCCCCATGTACTATCTGAAATGAAATTAGAATGCCCACCACCTTACAATACAGCTTATTGTTTTTCCTCAACATTTCCCTGGGAAAACCACTATTCATTTTAGTAAATGATTCCAGGACCTGCATGGATCAGCTCCTTGGAGGGGATGTTGTTTGAATGGATGATGCTTGGAAGCACAATTTACATTGTGCTGTGCGTGTGTGTGTGGCATTCTTCGTGACACACATTGCGGTGCCAATTCAACCTAGTGTTACCTGCTTATTACCTGCCTATGAGCTATAAACACATGATGTTACCACAGGGCAGTTAGCTGTTGCACAAGTGGTAATGGATAGCTTTAATAAGCCTCATCTCCAAGCAGTGCAACCATGTTGTGAAGGTGATATTTGTGGAGGAGAAATTGCTGTCTGGTCTTTATATGAAATAAGATGTCAGCTAAAAGTAGCCACACACTGCAGAATTATGGACAGATTTACATCTTGAGGATCAACAAAGCCTGAATAAATTCCTCAAAAGAATATCAGCAAACTGCTGTGCAGAGCATTCTTTGCTATTGGCAATATGTTTGGAAACCTGAGTTCATACTATGGCCTTGGGTGAACCGCGTGAAAAGGATCCATTATACATTTGTCTTAATACTTAAAGGGCCCTTTAATTTTCTTAAGGTTACAATTGTCTAAAATCAAAGAGTAACTGCATCAAACCTCACCGGACCTGTGAGGGAAAAAGCAGAACTTTATGATTCACCTGCAGGAAACTAACTATCTAAGTTGTTCAGTTATATTGGCTTTGAAGGTCTAGTCCCCAAAGCTCTGAGCAAATGATGACTGTGTGAACGTGATGTGTGGGAGTTATATGAAACGTGAGCTGTCTTCCAGTGGAGCATGTACAAAGTGCATGAACAAAAGCATTTTCAGTGGATAAAACAACTCCTTTTGTATGTAAGGATCTATGAATTATTGTTCAGCTTCTGCTAATGAAATTGTTCTGAGTCTGTACGTAGAAGCCTACCATTCACCAAGTTTAGAGTTGACATGTTGTATATTGTTAAGTGGAGCGGGTGTGTTAAGATGTTGTTTCTGTGTCTGTTTTACTTTCCATCGTTCTCTAATTGGTACTGTATTGTAAGATGACATATATTTTTTTATACATATCATTTCAAATGTTGTATTGTAAATGCTGTATTTAAAAATAAGTTAGATTAAACAAATGAATGCTTACTTTGTTGTGCACTGACTTCTAAGACACACCAGTAAGCTCAATGGATCACAACATACTGAATATATGTCTGCAGTGTGTCGGGGCTTGAATCGTTGCTTTGAAAGCCCAGCGGATAACTAAACAGCATTTACATGACTCTAAATCAAGAACTAGTTTTGCTTCAGTGTGAAGAACGACATTAAAAAAAGATCATACTCTTACAACATACATTTTCACTAAAACTAATAATTGACATTTGAAGTTTCTTTAAATTTGCAGCAAGAGCGAGCCTGCTTTACTCAGATGCAGTTGTAGCTTAAAGCAGAAAACATACATTATTCATTTCAATATTCATAAGCTTTCTGCTCTTTTTCCTGCATACTTAATGAAAGTGTACAGATGATCCCAGAGAAATTGGGGGTGGTGTGTGAGGGGGTACTGTAACGTGTAAAGCTTTGTGCTCTTGGGCCATTGGTCAACACGAGTCACATATTTTCTGAAAATGCACTGTCAGGCAAAAATGCATTCTGAAGCAAACAGTGTTGTTAAAGTGGGACTTTATACAGTCTAACATGCTGTATAAGTTTTATGGCCGGTGTAAATGGATACATAAGCCTCTGTACGGTAAGTGTCTGTTTAACATGTGCTCAGTGCATTAAAAACAACACCATCTTTTATATATATATATAAATACAGGCATTTTACAATTTACAGTGTTATCAGCAGTGTTATCTCCACTTAGTAGATATACACTTAAACAATCTATTTAAACCCATCTCTTAGAACATTTTTATTTTGTAGAACGTTGTACAACAAAAGGTACAAATTATGACAAAAAATAAAACTAATTAAATAAAGAAAAACTCCACTCCATGTTTGATTATATGAATGGGTGAATGAGGCATATTGTATAGGGTGCCTTAAGTGCTCAAATACAGTAGAAATCCCCATATAAGAAACAGCCCATTTACCATTTACTATGGGAAAATAAACAGGTTTTCCAACAACTATAAGATTAATTGCCAAGAAGCACTGTTACAACAACAATGCAAGAAATGATCAACCCAACATAAATTCCTTTACTTTTTCTAAGTTCATATGAAGAGCCAAGATAATATTGTTCAATGATAGCAGGAATAACAATGAGACCACAGAAGGTGGGCTGAAAACATTTTACACATTCCTAGGCCATAAAATGATACATCAGCACAATCTGCTGATTCTACTTTTTTATTTTATTTTTTATTTAGAAACTAAACGTTTATGTATGTTTATACACATGCATACGTACAATAAAAAAAATCAAGTTCAAAGTCCATTTCCCTTCACTTCAAACAGAGTTTAATTCATCAAATGAAGACAATTAGTGATCATCACTTGAACAAAATATGGAGGTGGCTGTCATGAACATTTATTATCTCATATGTATGTTTTTTTATGTATGTGTTGTTGGTTTTGGGGGGGGGGGGGGGGTTTAACCAGAAATTAGTAATTTCAGAATTCAAGAGATCACTTTTTTAAACAACACGTTTAAAAACACGTTTAAAAAAGTGTTCTTGGGGGATTTTCACTTTTCTGCAAGAATCCGATGAAACACGAGTGACAAGGTTATTTCCCAGCAGTGCGTGAGTGAATGAACATTTTATAAAGTTTTACAAAACCAAAATGAACAATGTCACTCTTATCTATAAAACCTTTCACTGAATCAGTGAGAGTCCATGAAGTTGGGAGATACAGGGACTGCTTTTAAAATATAGAGAAGCATAACATATTAATTAGAAGGAGTGGAATAATTCTCACTGACAACTGGAGTTTATTTAATCAGGAACGTCAAACAATGCTAAAGATTTAGATTTCAAATTTGGATGCAAACTAACTTTTTTTTTTATAGAGGAATGGTACAGAATCAATAAATATTAGGAGTTTCATGACATGTTTAATAAAGGAGTTGGGACTTGATAGCACTGGCTCTGTTTCAGAGCCTCTGAGTGTTTTGTCACAGTCGTCTCTGTCTCGCTCCACATGCTGCCCTTCAAAGTCATCCAGAACCAAATGAAAGGTAAGCATACATGACGACCCGGCGCCCGAGAAACCACGGCTAATACACACCATGAAGGAGCCAGGGAGGCAAGTAAAAAACCAATATCCCACATAACAAGACCTGCGCTGTGCACAGTGGGAGACATCGGCCAATCAATGCTGTGGTTGCCATGGTGCTGCCAGCACGAACCTGCACAGGAGGAAAAACCCCACATGATATCAAACTGATATGGATTGTGTGGATTTCCTCATTTGCCTCTTGATCTGTCCTGCACTCTCTGGGAATTCAACATTGTAGATGGATTTTAATTCCACCTCACATGTCTATTAAGAAGCTGCAGCAATGTGTTCAGCAAATCAAAAGAACAATGGGCGAGGCTTGTTTGTTATTTTGGCTGCTTCTTCTCTTAAGGTGCAGATGCAATATGCTGTCATGCACACAGTAGTGCAGCATCAAAGCTTGTATATAGCTTTTGATTGGGTCCATTTTGTGCCTTGTGTTTTATGGAGCTCTTACAGCACAGACCCACGAGCCAGGTGCACTGGCTGAGGTTGGGCCAAGCTGGGGAAATGGTGGAGGAGAGATAAAAGACATATTGAGGAAGCTGAAAAGAAGTGTAATGAACAGGCAAATGGGCAAGTACGGGGGATTTGAAAGCATTGAATTTGAAGCAAAGCTTAAGGTAGAGAAACACAAAGCAGGCCCAGATGATGAATGACTCGTAATAACCTGGCTAGCAACCTGTGATTGTGTGCCTTTCAGTGATGGAGGAGTCCCCGAGCATTTTGGTGCTATCGTGTTGATGAGAAGCCAGTTACAATAGATGCTGAGATGCCTGAGCCAGCCTGTGCTGCTGGTTGTGGAATCAGAGTGCATTCCTAACAGCCAAAACTATGATGAAAACGGCTGAGGGTAAACAAAAAAAAACATATGACGCATTTGATCATCTTTTGTTTTCAGATGGTGGAAAAGCGAAGCAATGAGAAGTAGAATCTACTTGTGCTGACTGGGGGCTTCAGCTTTCATCAGCAACTGTATGTAAACAGCAGTATACTGGTATTCTTAACATGAGAAGTACGATTGATTGACGGCATGAATGGAAGGAGTGGTGGAATGCATTTATCTTGCATGTAAAGTTTCAGTGTACTCATACTTTCTATGCTATAATACTTTGCACTATATTTTTGGATGCAAATATTTCACTTTCTGACCTCTGTGCAGATTATTCAGACCTAAATTTGCTGCTCTTACACTGACGTTTGTATCCCAGTATCAGGTGGGTCTCCCACTTTGGATATGACAGGGTAGCATTAGCAATTTATAGCCATGAGACTGTGTTGTTTATGTTCTTTATCTTTCTCTGTCACACCAACCCTCTGCATATCCTCCCTCAATACATCTATGACTCTTCTCTGTGATCTTCCTATTTTCCTTCTGCCCAGCATCTCTATATTCAATACCCTTTGTCCAATATATCTACCATCCCTCCTCTGCACATTTCCAAACCATCTCACCCTTGCCTCTCTAGCTTTGTCTCCAAACAGCTCAACCCTAGCTCTCCCTCTGATGTACTCATTTCTAATCTTGTCTATTCTGGTCACTCATGGTGAAAATCTTACCATCTTCAGCTCTGCGTCCTATCTTTTTGTCACCAAACTTAGATCATAGCAGGTCTAGCACCACTATTATCTTGTAAAACTTCCCTCTCACTCTTGCTTCTGTCCTTCTGTCACAAATCCCCTTTGACACTCGTCCTCACCCAGTCCACCCTGCCTGCACTCTCTTCTTTCACCTCTCTTTTGTAGTTGGTTTGGGTGGTTGACCCCAGGTATTTAAACGTATCTACCTTCATGACCTCTGCTCCTTGCATCTCCACTGTTAGTCTCATTCGCACACATGTATTCTGTCTTGCTTTGTTTCCTCTTATCTGCAGAGCATACCTCCACCTCTCCAGGTTCTCTCTCACCTTCTTTCTACTCTCAGTACAAATCCCAAAGTCGGCTCCAAACCTCAGTACACAGAGACTCCTGCCTGAGTCTCATACAATACTGTTAATATACAGTTTCATCACGTGAGTTCTTTATGCAGTTCTCTGGAGGAGAGGAGTAGCTCTAGTTTTGTTGTTGTTTTTGATTTTTAAAGACTCGTTTATTTCTGCTGTGTATTTCACATGTCATCATGAGAGTCTGGAGTGGTTGATTTGCTTTTAGAGCAAACTTCAAGTGACCAGTTGAGGAACTGGCTGTCACACATGGGGGGGGGGGGGGGGGGGGGAAGTAACGGCATATAACTGTGTAGGTCATGAGTTTAATTACATGGGCTAAGCCACAATCTCACTGCATAGATTATCCATTGCAAGGGAAGGCAACCTCAAGAAAATTCTTTTCATTTGCCGTCATGATGTTGAACATTAACCACGAACCCGCCCAGCAGAACACTGCGTGCTTCCCTTTAACAACTCCCATGGCATTTACAGGGTCTTCTTGAGGAGTGGAGATAAAAGGGACTGTGCTGCAGGCGCTGCTGGAGCCAGCTTCTGCCTCAAAGTGTATAGTCCCTACGGCGAATGAGAGTTTAATCGCTCCCAATTGCTTTGCTTCACAAAGGTGTGACCCCCCCGCACCCCTCCCGTCCCCCCTCTCCTGTTCCCACCACCACCCTCCCATCTGTCTCTCATTGTTGCCAGCGAATAAATCTTGCCGCAGGGAGATGTGCTGCTACTTTTCCTCAGTCTCCTCTTCCCTAAAACCTTCACTTTCAGTTTTGTAATGCTTTCATCCAACTGGGAACAGGGAAAGGAGTAATCAAAACAATTACCTAAGTCCCATTTCGTTTCATATGAGACTTGTCTTTTTTCATGTGAATTGTCTGCCAGGATGAAACAGGTTGTGTCTTGGGGACTTTTTGTGGAACATCACACAGGCAGCAGCTGTCACAACACAAGAACAGCTTCAGTGGCATGCTGGTTTTACCAGCAGGTTTATCACTTGGCTCTTTCGACAAACAATTACCAAAAACAAAATGAAAAAGAAGAAGTGCAAAAAAAATTCACTTTAGTTATCAGAAGACCTTCATGGTAGAACTTATAGCACTGTGTAGAAAACAGACAACGACAGTGCGCGTTTCACTATTATTACCTCTGGGGATTGTTATCTATTTTCTCAAATGATACAAAAAAAAGCTTCCTCAGTGACAAGCTTACCTCATAGTGTGCCTCATGATTAGCCAAACAGATGAGAAAAAGGAAAAAAATAAATAAATTTTAAAAAGCCAGGCAATATTTTGGCAGATCAACAGAGCTTTGACTTTGATGAGACAAAATGAGCTCACCACAAGATATAACATATTTCCTGGCCCTCCCCACTGCTCATATCTATCCACTACAGTATAACTCTCACACTCTCAGGCATGTCGTCCGAAATTGTAAAGGCCTTAATTAAAGATTAATGTCAGGGTTTCTTGCATGCGCCGCTTAGATAACACATTTCCCAGGGCGCAAAGCTTAAAATCGCACAGGCTGGACACCAGATTTTTCAGCTGTCAGAACAAAAGCTCTCAGTTCTCTGGCCAACCAGATCTTTTCAGTTGAAGGACAAGCAATAACAGCTCCGCTACTGTCTTTTGCAATGCCACCAGTGTGACTGAGGATGGGGGGTGGGGGGGGGGGGGGGGGGGGGGGTTTAATTATCATAGACAGTCACAGTGACACAATCAGCCAGTTGAAGACCCACTGCACCAACCGCACGTCCCTCTTCCCCCTCGAAACAATTACTGATCCTTGTCTTATTCATGAAGCCTGCTTATAATGCCAGGGCATCCTGCAGAGTGGAGGGATCTGTCTGTGAGAATCAGCCTTGTGAATGCCTTTCCACACACAATGGCGTACATGTATGCACAGGAAGCAATTCAACCACATGTATGCATGTGTGCTTATGTAAACATGTGTTTCAGCACTGTCAGACAGATGTAGATGAGATCTGACCAGCTCCAGTGGAGCGCCCCGCAGTGCCGGCAGTGCTGCAGTGGGGCTTGTTGCTTTAACTGTCACCTGACAAACAACGTCTTGTCCCATCATCTCTTCTTTGAGGACAATAAGATCCACAAACAGTGTCACAGCAACCACACAGGGACATAAACGTACATGTTCAAAATCAATATACTAAGTCTTATTGTGAGAGAGCTTGTGTAGGTGCAAGTGAGATAACTCTGATGGTTTGAAAGCCATGTAATATAGCCCTTTCTGAACACCTACACTGTAGCCGTCTCTAAATAACAAGTGTTAAAAGAACAAGAAAGAAAGAGACTTTCATAAAGTAGTGAGAGAACTCTGCAATAACCAGCAGCTGTCTTAGCCATAAGATAACAAATAGTTCTGCAGCACAGAGTGTCATATTTACTTAACTTTTCTGGAGTTAGAGAGACTATGTTACTGCCGACACTTTTACTGTGAGAGCACATCTTGAGCCTTAAACTTAGAGTGAATGCCAGTTTCAGTCATTAGTTTAGTTTGGTATCGCCTTTGTAGCTGTTAAGGTGATGGTTCAGTTTGCCCCGTTCAGCAGCGACTTCTGTGTAGTACTGGCATAATTATACAGGTGAACTATGAAACTGTGTCAGTGATCATACAGTATCCATAGCTGTAGTTCTATGGAGAATGCATATACATCGCCAATTTGCTTGTTTCATTAGCAATAACACCAGGAATAGAAAAGCCAGAGATGGCGTTGAATGGGTGAGGTCCATTGGTTTCCTTTATCAGAATGTGTGAAAGGACTTTCTGATAAGCCACTGACAATTACCAAAGAAACAGAGAATAGCCTTTGTTTAATTAACTCAAGTCAGATTAGCAAGAACATTTACTGAAAACGTACCTAGTAGACCCTGGTTGTGTTATCCTTGCAAAAAAGACCGGATTAACACTCTGCCAAGCCAAATACCCATGGCTGCCTAAAGCTCAAAACTCATTATCTGTGAACTGCTTAATTCGATTAACATTTGCTTAAATTAAACATTTAATTAGTTATAGACATGTGATAGTTGTAGACATATAAGACATCCTGGGTAATATGTTATCCAGGCATGCAAACAAACATATCAGGCATTTCTGGCAGGCAGTTACCCCCTTTCCTCCAACAGTGCCATGAGCAAGATCATTGTCTTGCTAATCATGTCAGTCATGTCAAGTGTCAAGTTTCTCCTAAGTATTAAAGCTCCTAATCCCTTCTTAGCACGTCTTAGTAACATCGGTTGAATTCAGTTTTATTTATACAGCACAACAGTCGTCGCCTCAAGGTGCTTACAGTAAAAACCCATTTGGCAAGGGTGAGAAGGAAAAACTCCCTTTTAACAGGACGAAACCCCTGCCAGCCATCTGCCGCAACTATTTGGGAGTAATGGATAACTATAGGCCAACCTTTAAAGGTTCTGACTGCCTCTGTTAACTTAAATAAATGTCATGGGGTTTTTGACTTGGCATTTTGTTTGTGTTCTCCAGTGGTGGCGAACACTGAACTGAGTCTCTTAAGCCTTTTTTTTTTTGTTGCCCTTTGTCTCTGTCTGCTGTCTAACTAACCAGGGAGCATTATTCACAACTGACATTGACAGCCTTACCTGTGACAATAAACTGCATTGACATGGCTCTCCCTTCACTGCCCTTGCTGAAGGCTTCGGTAATGCAGCCCATATGCAAGCCCTAATTACTTTCTCCGATGGCCCCTGCAACAAGGTCACACTTGTTATGCCACTGTCCCATCCACACAATCAGATTTTTTACAAAGGAAGCTAATCTCATTCCTTCACAAGCCATTATCTTGATCGGACTGGCTTTTTACGCAATTTGCAACGCTGTCCAGATGAGAGAATGACTTTCCTTTAGGAGTGAAGACGCTCCTATCAGCATCCCAGTGAGAAGCTTCAAGCTGTCAGCCAACATCCACCAACTCCAAATTGGAGTTAAATTGAAGAGGCGTTCGGCTGGAGAAAGGCCAAGACAAGCAGGCCAGCGCACTGCTGCAGCGGCAGATGTCGATGAAGGTTTTTAATGGAGTTGAATTAATTCACGCAGGGTGTAATTTGTCCCGTGGATGTGGGAGGCGTACTAAGCCTGAACTTTTTCAGGGTCACAAGAGTCGTTATATTGATAAACATCTGCTGAGGCAGCCTGCAAATTTGCAAAAACTGACAGATCTGTTCTGATGTTGAGATAATGATAAATAGCATTCCTCCAGCGCGAGGCTTGTTGTAAAGCCAGAGCTGCACCCTCACATACTGTATGTTTGCTCAATACTGAGTAAATAGAGAGCGTTAAAGTAAATAACTGCCGATTTACTCTCCTAGTTAATTTTCCAAATTTAAATTGGCCAATTTATTGTTGAGTGAATTCTGTGCACCATACCGTGGAAAGGTTTTGGCTCTACAAGTAAGGAGGATTTCAAATGCATGTAAATGAAAGAGCTTTAATCTACCAGTTGTTAAACAGCAGAAGTTCTTCTAAGCAGTTTCTGAAAGTGTTTAGCTTTTAGCTCTCTAACTGTCTAACGTCAGCCACCACACTTCTGTTACAGGAGTCCTTGTTCTTGTAGTTGAAGATAGTGTATGACTCTGGTTGTATATCTCGAGTCAGTGACGTCCTGTAGAAAATTACATGAAGAATCTGATCATCTGAGGTGCCAAAAGCCTTTGCATAGTACTTTATCTTTATATTAAAGCTAAAAGTCCAATCCACATTTGTTTTTTCTATTCAGAAACATTTGAGAAAGGTTGTCTGTCTCTATTTGTTAGCCCTGCAACAGACTGGCAACCTGTCCAGGGTGTACCCCGCCTCTCGCCTTATGGCAGCTGCCGTGTTCCCCTCATGTTTGCTCACCACTCTTTTTTTTTTTTTTTTTTTTTGTGGTGTACATATTGTGGAGCCTTCCCGTCATCCTTTGTCCTGTCATCCACACTGCCTTCTGTTTCCCTTGCTCTGATTTCTCTGAGTTTCCCAAGCGTGTGTGGGATGTTTGGATTCTTTGTTATCTTTTGGATTTGGAACTTTGTAATTTTCTGGACCAAGGAGCATTAAAGCTTGTTTTAAAGTTTATTCCTGCCACAAGAGTCAAGATTTGGGCCCATAAAGGTTTGTCAGCCTTATAGTGTTTCATGGCACTGCACAGCAGTCAAGTGTCTGTAGCATTTATGAGGCTTGATGTAACAGTACCAATCTAAAGAGAATTTGTAGAGCTCTATTTGACACTGAAATAAAGTTCTCATTCTTTCCTAATAGTTGGAAGCACACTGTTGCAGAATGTGATTAAAATGAACCAGTTGTAGTAATCACTGGAGAAAGACAACATTTGTTTATTAAGAACATTTCTTGTTCATTTGTTGTGTGATTGTTAGACTTCTCTTTCTAATAACTGCAGGATTTGTATCTCACAACATACATGCCTTGAAATGGCTACTGCTGTTACCTGGCACTGTGTGCATAAAACTGAATTAACTGAATAGAACTGAATTAAAATCAAATGACCATTTCAGGATTCTGACTAAAATCTATTTAAGCAGGAAATTATTACTAAAGAAGAACCAAAGGTCAGTCTTGAAATGATTCATGTCATCTTCTTGCCTCTTCCCACACCAGTATAATAAGTGGTCTGGATTAGCTTTGTGATGTACTGCCATCTGCTGGTAGTGAACGTGCATGTGCACAACTAACAAAATGAAACATTTTGATTTGTTTACAATCCATCTTTTGAAATACATTTTTCCTGACTGGAGCTAGGTTGGAGTATAGTAAACCAAGAAACAGACCAGTTTAATATAATCATAATATCTGTTATTATGTATCATGATGGGTAAAAGCCTGCAGGATATTGCTATTGCTTTTTGAACTCCTAGTTTTACAATATCCACAACTAAATCACTTAAAAGGTTTCCTTGATCGCAACACAAACAAGAAACACTGCACTTTGACATTTTCACTCGTTTTATTAAAAATAAACATGCAGTTAAAATGTGTTGCTGAATGTAAGTCGCAAGAGCCTTCACAATTGTGAACGTAACATCACAGGGTCATTTCTTGCATTGATATGACTTATTTTGTTAAGCTTTGAACATTTTTGTTTATACAGAATATTCAAACAAGTATAAGCATGGTTGTAGACTTAACTGATTTCCAGATGTTAACAGCTGTGAGGCTGTGAGGCCACAAAACACCACAATACTGCCCTGCTACAAAACCTGTTTCAGTTTAAAGCTACAACTACAATTACAGAATTGTGTTTTCATTGACGTGTCATAGTATGTGAAAAAATATCATTCCAGTTTTTCTTAAACAGCATATACTTTTCTGTTAAAATTTAAAGTTGACCAAAAAAATCCCAATGCTCTCACTTTATGATGCAGATTTCTACAAAGATTTTGTGACTGTTCTTTCTTTTTTCTTTTTTTTCTCTTGATATGTGACTCTTCCCCCTAAAGGTATACTTGAATTTCTGACAGCAGCCATTCACACAGTAAATCTGAAGTAGTTACACAACACCGCCATCCACTGCCCGTGATGGGCGCATCCAGTGTTGGTGGCCACTGACTTGAAAAGAATAATAATGAAGGTTGTCTATATGATATATTTTTAACCTTTGTTCATGCAAAGTTTGACCTTTCCTTGTTACACCTGATGTATTTGATGTATTCAAATGGAGCTATTTGAAACATTCTGGGGCATTCAGCTGTGCAGAACTACCTGGTTTAAAGGTGCGCCGGCAGTAATTTTGGTATGAAAGTTTAAATGGCAGCTTTAAAACTAACTGACTTGATAAATACCTGCAGTAACTGGAGTGAATGAAAAGCTAGAACGATGATGGCTGCATATTATTTCATCTCAGCGATGTAATTTAAGTTCAGAGGACCTTTTACCTTTTTTGTGTTACATTCAGAAAAAGATACCAAATGAACTCAGTTGGTAAATATCATAAAAAAGAAATTCAACATCCACCTGTATCCAGGAGCACAGTTAGATTTCGTTTCACATGTGGGACTTTGAGCTATCTGTCTCTGATATTTCATCTGTCACCCCAATACAAAGGAGGTGAACATCATTTTCCTTTTAGGTACTCAAAAATTGAGAAATTACATTTGAAGATTTTCTTGTAACCTTTCCCTGACAGAGAAATGGTTCCACTGAAATATGACCACATCGGGGTCTGGGGATTATCCCTGTTATCCGAAACGCTTTTTTAAAGGAGATAATGAGTCCATACCCAAGTATGACCCTTTACTATCAGCAAGGCTGGACATAGCTGTCCCGCTTAGAAATGCAGTTTTGCTTTTTGATTCTTTTTCGTACGGGATTACGTGTTGTAAGCATGTTTTGAGGGGACTGAGTTCAGGTGAAATATCAGGTGTTGATGGTAACATGAATTTTTTGTGCCTGATTTCTCACTTACCTTCATCTCAAAAAGTGTTACCAAAACTTTTGTAGAACAAAGAAATCCTTTGTACCTAATTGTTTGGCCCAAACGTGTTTTGAATAAAAACAGCTTTTCCTTTGCGTCAAACTCCAAATCTAATCTTCTCACATCACCTGCTCTCTCAGGCAACAAGATGAAGCCATCCCAAATGCGTGTTTGATTGTGTGTTGCACGTCATCCAAGTGCTTTGGCTGTCAAGGTTAAGAACCAAGTTTCAAAGAACACCAAAGCTTTTTGATTTAGAGAGGAAACTGCCATTTATTAAGGCCAAGACCTCTCATTCGCTGTAGTAAAGGTGTATTTCATCTGCTGAAGTCAAAGGGCCTCTGTGCTCCTTTGAAAAATGCTCAGCATAGCACATGCTATTAAGATCAATGTGTTGATATTAAAGGCGCCACAAGCTGAATTTTAACATCAAGAAATCATTACGGCATCAGTGTTCAGACCTGACTGTAGTTGCAAGTGGATCCCAAGTCAAAGAGTGGCAGCATTTATTGGGCTGTTTTTCATTATATTATAGATTTTTCATCAATCTATAAAAGTTATAAAAGGAGACAAACGCCGTTAATAATAAATTACATTGCAACAATGCTGCTACCGGCAAAGTCTACTATTTTTTCCAAATTATAAATGTATTTTAGGATATGTAAAATTCCATCACTGATATTTGTATAAATGACTGATTTGAATTCCAAACAAAAAAAGACATAAATCAAGATCTCAGATTGCATTATTATACATAAGAATGGATGTCTAAAGAACAAGGTCATTCTATATTTCCATACTAAGAAATATAGAATAACCTTTTTGGTCTTATGGAAGACCAAAAACCAACAGCATGTTTGTACTTTTTCTTTTTTTTTTTAAAAAAAAATGATTAAGCATAGCTAACATTTTAGGCACTATTTGTGTTTCATTTCTAATTTGTTGGGATTTTTCTAAATGCATATCAATCCATATTTAGGATCTAGCAGCCCAATTGTGCATAAAGAAAAGATAACTTTTATCTTATCTTTTTGCACAATTTTATGTACAATAAAGTACTGAGTCCTAAACTAAACTGTGTTCATTGAGATTAAAGTTGATAAAGAATGAGGACAGATGAGAAATTAAAGCGAAAATATGGATCCTGGGCTTAATGCCGTGGGAGCAGTTTGATTTCACAGTATGGGTCCACAGAGACATTTTTCTATGCTGATGAGAGTGATCTTTTCCAAGATGACAAAACCTCTATCCATGGCGCGCAGTGGGACTGAATTAATGATGAAGGTGAATAATATGCTGTGGCCTTTGCAGTAACCAATTTTCAACCGGTTGAACAGTGTTGCTTCTACTCTGTGTTTCCATGCATGTCAAAGTAGAGTTGCAGAGACTTGGAGAGTTTGTGCTAAACCGACTGAAGCTACTGGTGACACTTAGGGAGACATAAAGTGTCTCCTGGTTTTGTTTGGTCAGAGGAGTAATTTGTTGTAGGTTGTGATCCTGTGAATGCTAATTAAGTATTATAAAGGATGAAATATGACACAACTTAGCTAAGTCATTACATAAATAGAAAAAGCAGATTGTGACATTGCGCTGGTTTTGTATCATGAATCCTTTAATTTCTGAAACAAAATAGATTTATTTTGCAGTGAATAAATAGCATACATAAATACAGTTTCTCAGAGATACACTATTTCTTTGATGCTAAGGATTTTATTTTCAGGAGCAGGATAAAGACAGGCCTCTCTGTTGGACATACAATCAAAGGGTCTGATTGGATAAAAAGGAACAGGAAAAAAAAAAGACTGCATCTACAAGAAGACAGAAAATAAACACAATCACATAATTACACAAAACATGTGGTCCGGTCCCTTAAAATGGTGCTGCGGTCTCTGGGATGTCAGTAAAATGTACTTCGTTTTAAGATGTACGGCCGCCGAGTCTTAGTGATGTGCCCCACTTGCCTCTTCAATATGTAGGGTGACTTTCGTTTCAGTGGAGCGTCGCTGTTCTCCTCTGAATACTCTAGAGAGTCTTGGAGTAGCTGTGAGGAGTGAAGGGAGACACAGCAGAGGATGAGTGTCACGCAACATGAGGGAGTGTGAGGGGGGCGGGCGGCAGGCAAACATGTTTTGGTACTGACTGCTAATCTGCAGGTGTTGTGTTAACATTTAAAAAAAGAGAAATGCCACAGTGCGAGGAGCCAAAAGTGGAGAGAAAAACGATGACAGCGAGTGAGGAAGAGATGAGGAGGCGAAGTGGGGGAGAGGGGAGATTTAATGAAGTGTGTTTGCTTTAGGGGAGAACACACATACTCCTGTGTGTTCTGGCGATGTGAGTGAGTAAGTGTGTATGTACACAAGTCTGTGTATTTGTTTTGACTGGGCTTTTGGTTGACAGTTACTTCTCAACAAGTAGCTTAGGTAGGAGATTAGGACTTTTGAGAATTTCCTTAGCTATCCATAATTTCCCATATGGAAAAGAAATAGTAAAAACTTATATGTGATTACTTATGAAAGTGGCCACTTTCTCATTACTTTCATACATTGTTTTAGTAAGTATCCAAAACATACAAGTTTCATTATATCATTTTTCAAGGGATCTTATATCTGTTTTCACACTTATATGCTTTTCATACAAGTTTCACACAAGACAGATACAAACTTTATAAGATTTATATATATCTTTTCCATATGGGTATGCAATGTTGTTATTTGAAAAGTAGCCCACACAGCAAAAGAAAGTAAGTTAAAGATGATTGTCTGACCCTCTCCTCCCGGTTCTGCAGTACTCGGCAGATGTGTTGCAAGTTGTACATTTCATCCAGCAGCTGGAGGCTCCCCTCCCTCAGACCCCCATCCTCCTCCTCCCCACTCCACGCCTCCTGGCGCAGGGCGCTCAGCATCTTACAGAGGTTGGCCAGAGACACGCGCCAATAGGGGGCACTCTGCTTATTCTGTTTCATCTGCACAGAGGGCACAAGATACCAGGATGAGACAGTTAAATGGATTGAGTGGTTGGGTTTTTAACACTCAGAGTGCATCACTTAATCAGATTCCTGCTTTGAGCAATATTTTCGTTGGTGTTTTCGTGTATTTTGTGAACTTGGGTGAAGTGAAAACTGTACTGACCACTCAAGAGGCTGATGTTTCAGGTGGTTTAGAAGCTTTTTGGTTTAATGGGGATTGTTTTCTCTCGTGAAACATTTATATTGACAGAAATGATCTGACTGAAAAACGACATTTTCAGGTATTACTCAATCCGCGTCCTCAACACTGTAAGTACAAACTGTGGCCATAATTTTAAAATTCAGCCAAACTGTTGATTCGATACCTCGATCTGACTTAATCATTTTGATATTTGTCATTTCATAGCTTATGTTTGAGCAAACAGAATACAGTCAGTATTGTGAACTACACCTTAGTCTCACTTTTAATGTACATTTTGCATTTGCAGCAGTAAACACTCAGGTAGTTCCTTTAAAAAGGGACTGAGGATTCTGCATGTGAGACTTTTACAATGTAATCTAAGCACCTATTATTTCTTAAAGACACATGCACTCAGAGTGAACAGAGTGAGACTACTGAGTTATAATCTAGTGTCTCTAGAGTGCAGTGAGATGGTAAAGAGCCCCCAGAATCCTCTGTGTGTACTGGCTGTCACGTGCATGTTGCAGTCAAAGATGTCAGTGTCAGGGAGGCTCACTCATCATTTATGACCAGTGGAAGTATCCTCAAATATAAAGACGAAAACTCTTTTTGTTTGCCAGGCAGGAGACGTGGATAAAAGCTTTAGTGGCATCAAATGAACAAGCGTCAGGATCAAACATAGGCAGCTGACATTTGGAAATTGCCCATGCACAAAAGACAAACTAGCTGAGTTAGTGTGGCCATGCAATTGTGCTGTAATGTCATATGAAAGATTGTGGTGCTTCACTGGAAATTTCTACCTTAACGTTAGTCTCCTGGGCTCTTTAGCGTTCACAAACTTGCATTTTATAGAGACGCAAAAGTTCAATCTAAATTCCAGCATCGGAACAACTAACGATACTGAACACAGAGGTCAGTGACTCACTATGCAGAGTAATAAGAAGGTAATTTAGTTGTATTCAGTAGAGAATGAAAAACCACAATGGAGCATTAACCGTGGTATCTAATCAGATGAAAGGAAGGGAGGAGTATATCAGTCAATTTTATTGTCAAATATATAGTGTGTAGATAAAGAGCCACAATTAGGTCTATCTTCCACCATACTGCACTTTCCAGCCTCTTGAGCAGTCTGTCAGTCATGCAGCAAGTTATTATTACAATCATCACCCCTGAGCAACCTCTGAGCATCGGCAGCTATGAATCAAATGGCTGATTTGTCACCGTCATGTCTCCGTGTGAGCATCGCAGTTTTTCATCAGCAAGAACGGTAAAAGATGTGTCGTAACTATACTGCCAGGTCCATCTGAATCCTATTAGGATCGGCCATCCGTCTGTGCATGCCTTTGGTTCCACATTCACTGATTTCATACCTGATCTTTGCATAGCCTCAGGCAGACATCAGATAAATGTGATAAAAAGCTCAAGGTTACAACTGAATTAGAATGCCCAATCTCAGCTCTTATTTTCTCCTCGTTTCAAAGCACTGCAGCAAATGGAAAGGTGATTATTTGTTATTTTTCTGAGCACATTTGAACTGGATACACTTTTAAAAAGAGCAAATTGACTTAAAAAAAACAAAGTAAATGCTCAGGCAGCCTGAGTGGCATAAAAAGCCTCTTGTGGTAAATTATTTATCTCCCACTCAGCATGAGCACAACCGCAAGCTGAGGTTGCCACTGAAGCGTGGATGTAGATTTCATGAAAGAACACCTGGAAAGCCTTTATCGGCGAGGTCAGAGACCGACCCGGCAGGATGAAGCTTTTCTTTCCAGTCTCTGATATCACAGATGTAAAAAGACCAGATACCTTGGAAGTGAAGAGACTGCTGAGTAGTTCCTCTTCTAGCGCTCGCTGCTCCTGGTCAACATCTGTCAGTTACAGAAAAACAGCTTTACAACATTCAGATTTCACACAAATAAAAACACAAAACAAAAGATAAAACATAAACAAAAAACATAAATAAAACATAAACATAAATCAGTATAATTAAAACAAATATACTAGGTCTAATCTAAATGTATACTCAGTCGGTTTCATTTGAACTGATTCCATTAAATTTAATGTTTTACATTCTACTTGTGTGACAACATAAAAAAATTGACATGTTATCCAACTACTTAAAGAAGTCAGTATTTTGGGCATAAATATTTTTGGAGTGTAGTTTAGTTCAGTCCTCAATGAAATGTTATTTAAATTAACAATTAAGTATAGTTTCTCATCATTTACATTTGAATAGTAAAGTGGTGAAGAAACCCAGCCCTCGGTATCTGATGGTGGTCATCTTCATCACTATTGATAACAGAGTCCCCGTGCACCCTGACAGTGACAAAAATATTGATAACAGAGTCCCCGTGCACCCTGACAGTGACAAAAAGCAACACATAATATCAATAAGAATTCCATGTGCATCTCTCTCTCTCTCCCTATATATATATATATATATATATATATATATATATATATATATATATATATATATATATATATATATATATATATATATATATATATATATATATATATATATATATCCTTTATTTGGTTATTGATCCAAAAGTAACTATCATCTAGTAACAATCCATTCTCATTTTGAGTATTGGAAATAGTTCAGTGTAAACTGCATTTAATGTAAAATAAATGAAACTAATTAAGTTTCATTTCCCTAACATAAGATCAAACAAAGAATGAGAACAATAGTGTAAGTTACATTAATAGTTACATTAATAGTTTTTTCTGCTGTGCCGTGTTTGGAAGAGGTGAAGTGAAACTGTCATAAAAGCCCATATTCACATGTGACTATGGCCACTTTTAAGCTTTCAACAGGTGACACTATTGATCAGCCTGAGTCCCAGTGCACCCTGACAGTTAAACAAAGCGCAAATTATGCATGGATTTAAAAGAATGGAAGAGGCAATTGATCTTTGAGGGGGAAAGGGGTTTTATAGTAGCCTAAAAGAGCTGTAATCCTTGAGCAAAATTAAGATTTTCACTTATACAGTTATTTTTTTTAATAAACCGAGGTTTAAAAGTTAGCTATGTCATGAAGTCACACGCCATTCTCTGATTTTTCCCGAGAGAACAAATCAGGTTATTTCAGTATTTAATCTAAAGGACCAAACTCAAAACCATCCTGTTTAACCAACTTTGCCATTCAAGGTTTTTCAGAAATATTTGCAGTAATTTTTCCTTCTTTTATGCACATGCAACATTTCAGTATGATGCACCTGTTTTGTGAATAAATCCATAAAGTTCTACATAGAAAACCTGTTGAAAGAACACCAGTGCTTACCTGTACAAAGTGCACCACATGTTAAACAGAGGAGAAGCATACACGCCAACTGTGTCTGCATCTTGATCAGAACAAAAAAATCTGAAAAGAAATACCCCAAAAGAACAAAAAAAGGATCCCACACTGAAGAATTCACCTGAGGAGGAATCTAGTCCATAAGGTTAGGGGCCAGACACAGACAAAGAGAGGCTGGAGACACAATTTAGTGAAGCTGCTGTTTTGTTTTTTCTTGTTCTTCTTCTTCAGATCTATACACGCTTAAGCAGTTTCTGCTGCTGGGATGTGAAGCACAGTGGGCTCCATTCCCTGGGTATATAAGAGCCAAAATGATGTCACAGCATCTGCCCCCCCCCCCCCTTACCCCACCCACACAGACACACATCTCCATCCCCACCTTCCCACCCATTACCACATCCCACTCATTCTCCTGTGTCATCAGATGTTTCATCCGACGACACTCCGGCATCATGACGTGAAAGGTTTTTGCGTCAAGGTTTTGAAGATGTGGTTATTTCCCTTCATGAATGCACACAGTCCGAGGTTAGTTTTGCCTCATGTTCCACTGATGGGTACCAGCAGTGATGAGGCAGGATGAACGAATCAGGCTCACTTTTTGCTTCACAGTTTGAACAGTCTTTTCATTTTTTTTCTAATTCACCAGGTTGTTGTCTTGGTTAACAAACAAAACCACTACATGCTAAAGGCTCAAATATTGGTGACGATTACAATTTAATTAACGTGAAGGCACAACTCTGTCCATGTTTCTCTAAAGCAGGTTTTACTTTGTAATAGTTTTTTTTTCTACTATAAATTCCCGCTGACATAAATGTAATCCATAAACCAACAAATAGCTTGAAATTTATTACTGCATTGCATGATCATCACAATCAGTCCACAACCTGCAGATGTTGGGATTTCTGTTTTTGACTTTAATAATAAAAAGCTTTTTCACTGGAGCTTAACCTGGCTTTTACAACTTGTTAAGAGGACCTTGGAAACAATGACTAAGAAAATAATCTTACCACCAGGTCTGTTTGGTAGATTTTTGAAAGCTTTCCATCAAATATCCTCCAACTTTATTTCTCTTTTTAGGATTATATTTTTGCTTAATTCCATAGAAAACACTTTTAAATCAGCATACTTACTCTATGAACTTAAGAGCAAATATAAACTCATGCACTAATTTCTGATTCATTTTGTTAGTGTAGTTTAAATAGAGCTGTTTTCTGGTTTTGTTGCCAGAGATGGGCAGTAACGCGTTACAAGTAACAAGTAACAAGTAACGCGTTACTGTAATCCAATTACTTTTTTCAAGTAACGAGTAAAGTAAGGGATTACTATTGCAAAAACGGGAATTAGATTACCGTTACTTTCCCGTAGGAACGCTGCGTTACTGCGTTACTGCGTTACTAAAACCGTGATTTTTTGCGAGAATGTCTCATGACAGTGACGTGCGAAGTTCGTGGCAACAGCTGTGTGCAGATCAACAATGGATCACATATCGATTGTGGGAGAGAGTGTGAGCGTGCAGCGTTTAAAGCGTGGAAGTACTGACCTTACTTTGAGTTTGATCCCATAAAAAGTGACAAAAACATTAGCGTCCATCGTGCGTGGGAAGAAAACTTCTTTTTACAGCAAAAAAACCCCTAAACTTCCAAGCAAGCACCGAGTGCGCTACGACATAATGGGAAATTCACAGAGAAACTCGTGGATTCTTCCACTGACTGCTGCGGCACACCTGCACCAGGGTAAACCTCCGCCTACCCCACTCCTGCTTTACAGGTGAAAATAGAGCAACAGGACCGCTAGTCTTTGATTTTATTTATTTTCTGCTGTGTTTTACTTGCATCTATTTGAAAGACTGAGTGTAAACACACACAAAAAAATATTTTATGTGCTGGAATGTGCAGAAAATAGGTTTAAATATTAAACAAATTTCTTCCAGTCAGAGAATGTTGCATATAATTTAATTTTTGCTTGATGCATAAAGTTAAAAGATTAAAAATAATAAAACAAGTTTTAAAAAGGGACCTTTCCATTTGATAACATTTTGTATGATGGATTATGCAGAAAAAGTAGAATTGGGCTGAAAGATCTATCACTTTATTACCTATTCAGGTTGTAAATCGTGTTTTTAAAAAGTAACTAAGTAACTAGGTAATTAATTACTTTTGAAAATAAGTAATCAGTAAAGTAACAGGATTACTTTTTTGGGGAAGTAATCAGTAATTAGTTACTGATTACTTTTTTCAAGTAACTTGACCAACACTGTTTGTTGCACAAAATTGTAAAGGGGGAGCCATTTGTTGTGACCGGTTGAGCCTGAGGAAAAAACATGAGATGAGGTAAGTGAAGAAGAAGCCTTCTGGGAGCCTAACTCTATTGCAGCTAACCAATGGATGGTCCATGGTCACCTGATCCAGCCCTTACTATAGGCTACATCAAAAGGGAAGTTTTAAGCCTAATTTTAAAAGTGAAGAACCTGTCTGTCTCCCAAACTGGGAACCGATTAAGGTCAAATTAGTTCAATTTAATTTTATTTATATAGCATCAAATCACAACAGTTGCCTCAATGTGGTTTATAGACCCTCTGATAATACAGAGAAAAACTTCTCAATCAGATGTCACACTCTGGTGACAGTGGGAAGGAAAAACTCCCGTTTAACAGGAATAAACCTCTGGCAGAACCCGGCTCAGGGAGGGGCGGCCATCTGCAACAACCGGCTGTAAGTGAGGAGAGGAAGACAGGATGAAGACATGCTGAGAGAGCCAGAGATTAATAATAAATAACGATTAAATTCAAGGAGACAGAAGAGGGACCTGATAGCTGAAAGTTCCACCTCAAATTCTCCTTTAAAGATTTGTATGTGAGGAGAAGAATTTTAACTTCTTTATTTAACAGGGAGCCAGTGAAGAGAGGCCGATGTAGAAAAATAGGATTTCTCTTTCTAGTCCCTGTCAGAATTCTCACTGCAGCCTTCTGATGTAACATTTAACTGCAAATGTGTCTGCAGAAGCAGACACCGACAACCATTAATGGGTTTAACGTGTTTATTGAACAGATAGTAAAGGGTAGGTGAGTGACTTAGAATGCTACAACCTTTATGGGAGTCTCTACTGAAGGAGACAGAGTGCATGCAGGTAAGTCTCTGTAAGTTATTAGAGGTGAGAGAAAATTCTTACTTGTAATTTGCTTGAACAGGGATTTAAGAGGGACTGCTGGCACACAGACACAATACCTTAGGAGTAGTGAGTGGGTTGGTGGAAAGTGGGGAGGCAGGTGAGATGAGGGTGAGTCCTTCTGTCTTCAAAGCTCAGATGATGTCTGTAGAACTCCTTGGTGAAGCATGGATCAGGAAACTTGAACAGAAGAAAGACAGCACAGGCCGAGAGTGGACATAGGGAGGCAAAGCAGAGAGAGAAAGAAAGACAGACCAAGAAGAAAACCCCACATCTGCCCAACCATAACATCTGGATCAAATGAAAACCTTTTCAGGGAGCTTCTGAACGAGCAGATAATAATTATTTACAGGAGTCCAGTCATTGTAGGTAGTCCTATATATACCTGTTACGGCCCTAGCAGGGCCTCCTCCTGAAGGTGCCTGTGTGGGCGTGTCCCACCACCTCTTCTGCCTGAGGTGCCACCTTTCCCTTTTGTGCAGCTGACTCTCGTCAGTAATCAAGGAGATTTAAGCCCAGGGAAAGGTGAGCTCTGGGCCAGAGTGCCAGTAGTGTGGTTGCAGCTAGTGAGCTGTATGTTTGTGTGGTTACAGCTAGTGAGCTGAGTGTTTGGTGTATTTGCAGTTAGTGAGCTGCTCTTTCTTTTTGGCTTACGTTTTACTTTACTGACCAACGCCTGAGTTTTGTTTGTTTTCTTAAATGGTGATAGCGGCTTGTCCGTCTCTTTTAGTTGAGCTACTTTAATAAAACTCTTTAATTTAACCCTCATACCTTCTTGTCTCCTTTTTCTGACCCGGACACTTTTCGTTACTTCCCCCTCACCGCCTAGACCCCTCAGGGGAACGTAACAATACCTTTAATATGCACACTGAAGGATATATGAAAGAATAAGTGAATATATCAAAGATTCCTTGCAGTGTTATTGGAGCCCAAGGTAGTACCATCAAGGCTTACATGTCTATTAGGCACATCTGAAGGTTCAGTAATTGATTTGTATCTCCTGCCTTCATGAGAAACTGAGTTTTATCAACATAGCAATGAAAGTTTTTGCAGTTATTTCTACTGACATTGTCTAAGGGAAGCATGTGCTGTCAATAGTATTGATCCCAGCCCAGAACCCAGAAGAATTTTCCCCTAATGGTTAATTTTATTTGTAAAGAAATTCATGAAGTCATTAGCAGTTAAGGTCAAAGGAATACTTGGGTCAGCAGAGCTCTGACTCTTTGCCTGGCTGCTCTGCTGAACAGAAACTGTTTTCCTCTATCAGATGTCTAATCATTGAGGGCTTTTTAAAGAGTAGCAAAGTATTTTTTCCAGATCAGAAGAAGGTCTTCTAATTTAGTGAAATGCCATTTCCTCCCTAGTTTAAAAGTTGCTTGCTTTAAGACAGGTGTGACTTATACAAAGCTGTACGTTTCTCTGCTTTGTTGAGTCATAGTTGGGCTGTTACATAGGTAACAAGATAATCTGTCTCTGAAGGAGTAAGATTCAGGTAGCTGCTCGCATCATGAGTCAGTACATGGTATTATTGAAGATAACAGTGCAAGGATCATGTCTTTAAACTTTGTTACAGCACTTTCAGAGAGACCTCCACTGTAATGAAATGTATTCCCATTATTGTAAATTTAAATTTAAAAAATGGTCAGACAAGACATGTTTTCAGGGAATACTGTTAAATACTCAGTTTCTATGATGTACCATATGTCAGGACAAGATTCAGAGTGTTTTTAAAATGACGAGTCAGTTCATTTACATTCTGAAAGAAGCTAATTGTGTTTAAATCACATACAGTGTGGAGGCTGTTGCTCTCAGCATTTACACTAATGTTAAAATCACTTTCAACGATGAGTTTAAGTAATGCTCAGTCAGTTGTTTTAGCTGTGTGTTTTTGTGGCTACCCTATTTAGTAATTAACCCCCAAAAACAATTAAATAATTTCAATATGTGTTAGGACAGCTTGAAAAACCACGTGCTCTTTGAGAGATTTACAGCGTCAAACACTCTTAGACTTTTTTTTTTTAAACAGGCTGTTTCATCTCAATGTAACATTTGTTGATCCAGAAAGGAAGACCATTTATCAAAACCCAACATGTTACATTTTCCTGGGTTGTAATGTAAACATGTTGTAACATTACATTACAGCTTTTTTTTTATGTCGTCAGCAGGGTGGATACATGAAAAGAAATGCTGTTATTCTGTGCCTTATCTGCTCTATATTTTATATTATAGTTCCGCTAATATTTCAACATAATCTACAATGTTCTCTAATTGTTACGTTATTTCGTATTTCTGCAGAGCTGAGTATCCTTTTGAAGAAAGTGTTTCGTTTAGTCGTTCAGGTTGTTCCTGCAGGTGGAAGGGGGCAGAGTTTCACCATTAAATCTCGTTTGGCTGTAGGAAACACCTCCCTCCGCTTTTCGGATGGGGCGGATAGAGTTGCACCCGGGACACCCGTCAACTTTTCTGAAACATTCCGATAAGTGTCCGACGTCCTACCATGCCTGGACTGTAACTCACTTTGGATCGCCGGTCTGTTTTCTTGTGCTCCTGAGTCATGGCTCCATTTGGAAAAAACTTCCTTAAAGCCCGAATGAAAAACAGGTAACTTGATCAGATGAGTATGAGCTTTCTTTAAACCTCTTGAGTGTGTTTTCCCCCAACTTCGAGCATTAAAAAAAGACGTTACAATGAAATGCGTGAGGGAGACGATTTACGCTCAACTCGGCGCGCATCGAACTACGAATGAGCAGCACAAAATAAAACGCAGTTAAGTTGTTAATTTAGTTCTGCATATCATCTTTTTGACTATTATTATTGTTTTAAAAAATGATGTCTCCCCGGTCCAGTTAGAAAAACTGACAAACCTCCATACTGAATTCCAAGGAAATAATATACACTTCCGTGGAATATGGGATTTTGAGCGTCCTTTTTTTCATCAAGGTTATTACTATCTTAAACCAATTCATTCTTAATTTCCTTAATACTATTTGGAGAGTAATATATATTAATTTTACTAATTAAAAGCCAGTTTTGGCGAACCTGTCCGTGTGTGCACATGTTAAGATTTTTCATGTTACATTTTTAATGTAACTATGCATGAACGATTTTATCAGTGTGCCAATGAGTGATGTGCCTTTTAGTGGTGGTCTTTGTTTGTTTACAACACTGCAGGCCTACTGTACATTAGCTTGTAAACGTTTGGACTTTCTTCTGCTATTATAAAAAAACGCACACACATATGTACACGTACAAAGTAGTAGAGATCATGTAATCTGTATTACCATCATTTGCTTTTTGCAATTTCCCTAAGAGTGTAGCTTGGCCTTTTGATGTGCTTCTCTCTGCAGCTGGGGTCCAGCTACAGTTCTGTAAAGGCAAGGAGGAAAGTAGAGTTACTGAGCCACAAGCTGTCGTCTGTTATTGGTGTAGACATTCTGCTTCTTTTGTTGACTACAGACTTTTGTTGTGCAGAGCTGGTAAACAGAGTTCTCTTTCTGAGTATCTAGGTCATGATTGAATCCCTTGCTGCCAAGATCAAGACAAGGAAAGTTAAAGGGTTTTAATTAGCTTTACTCATTAAGGGTCTCAATTAACACCAAACACAGCAACAACGCTGAGAGGTATGGTAGTGTACAGTGCTAAATTACAACACTTTGACAGAGGCACCATCAGCAGAATTGATGCATTTTCACATCACACAGAGCTGAGATGAATTATCTTTGATAACTTCAAACAGTCTGACTGAAGTTGTCTCCAGTGGCTGTCTTATTTTTTTTTTTCTTGCATAGTAATTATCATCGAGGCACCTATAATTATCTCAAGTGTTTAGATCTTTAGACATGTCAAACGCTTCACTTCGGAGACACCTGAGGCTGGCTCCTACTCGAGGTGAAACTTTGAGCTGGATGTTGACAACATGTGCAGTCGGAGCAAGCCGAAGCATCAAAATATTCACAAAATAAGAAAACGTTAATGTTGATTTGGTAAATGTAAAAAATATTGGAATATTCCATACTAAAATCAGGGAGTCTGATCCTTCAAACAACAGGAAATACAAGCCTCAGAATTATGTGACCAAAGCAATGTAGTGACCACTTGCACTAAGCCACCACTATAGCATTGTTAATTAGTTTTTAACATTGCTAGATTAATACAAATTTGCAGGCTGCTGAAAGCAATAAAAAAAAGACAGTTTGTGTTTAAAAAGGACAGGGGAAGTCATTTCTTTTAATGAGAAAGGGTTGTTATGGTGATTTAGATACTTCCTGTGGGCAAAAGATAATAGGGGTGGGCGATTTCACATAGGAAAGGAACAAACAGGGTGTGTTGTGTCTCTGCTCACAGATGCTTATCAGGGAAGGAGTCTTCCCAGAGATCAACATATCCAGATAAAAAAGTCACATTATTTCCTCAGCAATCCCTCATTCTTATCCTCAGATAAGAACAAGAGGAAACGTCTCCTGTCCAGCATCCAATAGTTTCTCTTCTGCATTCTCTGTGTTAAAGCCAAGCCAGACAGACACTTTGTAGATACTTTAGACTAGTATGATTTATTTGTTTTTTTGTCTTGGATTTCTATATCTTACCTTTTTTAGTAAACCCCTATTGTTTTATATACACCAGTCAAACCTATAATTTGTTAGATAAACTACAAGTGTTGGTCTCGAAGAAAGAGAAACTTTGATTAGTGTAGGAAATGCAAATGCAAGCTTCTTATTGTCCCCTTTCACTTGTCTGATATTATTGACATTTATGTTTTTGAAGAAAAAAAAAGTGCAGAGGTCATGAGTCTGCAGTGCATTGTGTCATATCCTGCAGCGCACATTCAGTTTCCTTTTAAAGGAAATACAGCTGAAAAATGTCTTCACTTCATCTCTAGTTGATCCAGTCAGCCACAACTTTTTATCAGAACTTGTTCTTCCAGTCAGCATTAGTTTAGTCATAAAATCAGGATGAGTAAGTAAGAAATGTTGGATTGCACATAGGCCTTTTTTTCTGGTTTTAACTTGAGGTTAGCATTTGTGATTTGAGGATTTATGTTTACTTATTTGATTGTACTTAGCTTGGCTTAACTGAACAGATCAAGATGCCAGTAAAATTCATGACTTTTCCATCAACCTCGTGTTAAGTGCTAATTATGAGGTATTACAGCTATGAAAACCACAAACAAAATGAAGGCGTTCGCATAAATCACACAGATTTTAATTTTGAATTGGTTGATGCTGCATAGAAGGTGAATTAATCTATCTGGGGTAAGTTTGATCGTTTCACTCAGGACTGTTTTGAGCTGTAAAAGCAAACCTGTGATCTTATCAGCAGCAAATATAATCAAATCCAAATATACTCACGATTCCATAGTGAGACGTGTTGACAGCAGAGGCTAAAGGACATGTTTGCCTATCTGCTATCAAAGCTTTGTTTCTGTTGAGCATATTTGCATCTCTTTTTCGTCATTGATCTGCCAAAACATGTCGGGACACTTTAGAGCTATAACTCTGTCATTTGCTATGACTTGCTCAAACCACCAGCATACAGGCCTCTGTGGTAACTTGTACCTTGCAAACTTATCACACAAGTGGGAACTGTTAATTCCTTCCAGGTTGTCATTATGAGCATTACAATATGCTACCGCAATGCAGCCGTAACGTAATCATCCAACACAGAAGCTGGTACGGAAATTCCTATAATTTAAGGTTAAACTGAACTTAGACGTGTGGGTAGTTTCCTCCCGCACGTCCCAGTTCTAACTGGATATCTCTGCCTCTAAGTTCAAGGTGAGGTCAAGTGGGTCTGCTCAGGTTTCTCGGGTTCATTCAAGTGTGAATTTAAAGTCGAACCTGTACTGTGCCAGTTGCCGTGCAACATCCGTCTTCACCCATAAGGGCTTTATATTTTAGTTTTTCTTGAAAGTATGTGTCATCTGAAGCTGTAATTCAACATTAGCTTTGAGTTCATTACACTATCAGTGTCAGCTTTGTCATTTACCACCCAGCAGTGTGACCTATGAAGGCACCCTCATTTGCTGCGTCTGGAACTGCTGTGTAATCCCAAGCTATGAATATCAAATCTTAAAAAACACCGCAAAGTTCTGGTTAACCACATTTCAGCCAGTACAGTAAGTCAAAGTGGTGATGTCTGTGAGGCTAAGCCAGCACAATTCAAGTTGCCATTAATGGAGTCATATTCCTGCAGTATTCTTTCCAAAATAAACACAGCAGAAGAATCATTGTTCTATGAGGTAGAGCTTTAAAGAAAAAATATGCTATCGTTTAGGCTGAGGGGCTAGTGTACAGCCGTCTTTAATACCCTTTAGTACCCTGATAAAAATTGCTGTTTTCCTCAATAAGAAGCAATGTAAAAAGCCATAAAAGTACAAGTTAGGTACTGTTTACAAGGTTGTGTCAGTGACAGAAAACTTCCAGGAATTGCTGGGAGTTTATGTGGATTTTGATGTACTAGCAGTTGACTCACAACCCTGAGGCTTACAGGGGCCTTAAATGTAAGTGATAATGCTGTTAGCTGCAGAAATGCAAAGCAGGATACCAAGAGCTTTCAATAAGTTCTGCCACAGCAGGACACAGACTTCACATCTACTAACTGCTGGGAATCATTGAGGCTTTGCCATTTTGGCTGCATTGCATAAGCTACAGTGTTTAGACATTCTCCAAGTCAATTCACACTGGCATTAGTTGCAGCATGTGTATCTGGACCTTAACAATCAAAGAACTCTAACAATAAATATTCCTTTAACTAATTTGGAAACTAAATTAGACTCATAAAAGTCATTCTCATGAATAAATGAAATATTTATTTCTTTTTCGTCCAAATAAATCATTTGCTTTCAGTTCCAATGTGTTCCAGTGATAACGCATAATAGAAACTGTTAGCTCTTTCTTCACAGTAGAATGAAAATTAAAAGTAACCATAGTGAGCAACATGGAATCTCTTTTCCTCCCTTCCTCCTACAGTGCATAAAACTATAGTGGCAGGATGTTGCCTGAGTGCTGGTGATTGTGGCCTGAGACAAATACAGGTGTTTCCCTGCCTAACTGTACTGTCTTCCTGCACAGCTGTGGCCTTGGGTCACCCTTTCTGAAATAGCCAGTGTATGTACAGCATGTTTATTCGCCTGCAAGATTAGAAATGAGGACAGTGTGTGACAGGTTCAGGTTTATTGGAAACATCTGCATTGTGTATTTACAGATGTGTAGTATAGCTATGCTGCACTGAACATGTAATTATGATTTTGTTCCCTTTTCCTTTACCTTTCTTCTTTCGTGCCCTTGCACTTCTTGCCTCAGCCATTCTTTCATCCTTGCAATACAGTATAACAGTGGCTCACAAAATATTTTTTGGCCCCATATAATGAAATTGCTCTGATTTTTGGATTCCTCATCACATGCTGAGAAGGTGGGAGAGGTTTTGACCCATTAATGCACATGTGAAAGTAACCTTTAAGTATTGTTTTATCAATAATAAATAAAATATGCATAATTGGTCAGGTTTACCACTCGTAATTCATCCAAATGAATTTGTTTTGTACATAGCATTTTAATTTAAGCTGACAACGACACTATGTTTAATAAAAGTAATGGGTTAAAAAGTGAAATAATGTATTGTATTATATTATAATAAGACTTTTTCAAACACACCACAAACTTGCCACAGTTGATGCCATGGTTCATGCCCTAACACATATTGACTGCTCTATGATGTTGAGCTGTTGTGTCAGATAAGCTCATTTTTTAAGCATGTGGCCACTATGTACGGTGTACTGGGTACACCGCCTGTTTTCTTTCCTGTGCAGCAGTAGCACTGGGGCTGTGTTGTATTGGGTGAAGTTGGAAATTCCATGGTCAAAGCAACAAGGGTTGTTGTCTATTAAATGCTTGAGGCATGTTGGAATTGTTTGGCCTACACATAGCTCAGGTATTTGCTTTGCTCCGGTTTTCTCCAAGAGTCTCAATAACCATTAACCAACCTATGAATTGCATTCCTGAGACCTTATTCGCCAGATGTTTACACTATGCTCCAGTTGGGTGTTCATGTGTTATGTGGGAACCAATACATTGTGGTATCAGTCTGTCAAATCTACAAACTGAGAGATAAGCCTCTTTCTCCCTTTGAATAATATACACAATGTCTTAGACATGCAGGTTGGGGTATCCTATCTTAATAGGATGTGGCTTGTTTTTTGTTTTTTTTGGTTTGGTTGGTTGGTTTTTTTGCTTCCTCCCGCATTGGTGACGTAAATTAGCATAAGTTGCATTCGGCCAAGGTTATCAGAACAAATAAAGGCAAAGCAGGTACATGATGTAGGGTTTAGATGTGAAGACGTTGCTGCATACCAACCTGAGGAACAACACTGAATTTTGATAGCTGGGCTAAACAAAGGACTTGATTTTAATCCCAAAGTCTGTTTTAATACATTGTAAATATAGATAAGACTTCAGATTTATCTAGATAGTAAAGTGAAATATAATTTTAAAAGGCTTAGATGAAAATCCCACTTCCAGACAAGTGTGTTGGCCCATTCCTTTTACCCTCAGTGTCACTATATCAAATTTCCTGACAAGCTACAGCCAGATTTCCTTGTTGATGTTTTCTGCTTTTGTTATTTAAGGCTAATTTTTTCAACCTTTTTTTATTCGTAGATGTGATATTATCCAGGATTAGAAGAATGTTTTTCTCTATTACTGTGAACTGACTAAAGAAGTATTGTCTTTTGGGTTGAAAAACCACAGACCAACATTCCTTTAACCCACAAAAATCAGTCTGCAGTTAAACCATCAAAGGAGGAGTTCTACTTTTTTGTGTCTGTGATTTTTATGTGGATAATCTTTCTCTGGGTTTCTTTGCGATTAAACTGTCTGCAATTATAGGAGTATTATGTGTCACTTATTTTTCCCTGAAGACTAGAATTTAACTTTAAATAATTCACCAAGACAGAAACTTGGCAGTCAGAGATTCCCTAATGAAACACATGAATCGCAGAATGTTCCTAACATGTTATCTTTCATATAAATAATAGAGTGATACATCATTCTTTATCCTGAAATCAGATTTAAATGTCTGGTGATGTTATCTTCTTATTTGTGGCCGTCTGCATTGCCGGTGCCTATCATTTAATGACTGGATATTAGGTCCTGAATATTACCGGTGGTTCATTAAGGATGTAAAAAATGAATATCTTCGGCCCATCAGAGGTCAATTTTTGAACAGGTTTTACGATCCATGCAAAAACTTAATGAGGGCCTTGAGGTTAAATAGCTCAGAACCCAACCATTAAGTGATCATCTCTGATGAGTAAGATGATGAGAAACAGTAATAGAATCAAGCCAGGAAGCACAAAATGACTGAATGTAGTTTTCTGCTCATTGACCTAATGGAAAGCCATCAAATAAGGATGCATTCATAAAAACATACTACTTAGAATAGGAAAACAACTTTTAAAGTATTATAGAGAGAGAGACTTATTTTACTTCAGATGGCAAGTATGTTGAAATATGGCTGTCTAAATTTCCTTTTGGGATTATTTATCTAACTACATTTTTTTTAACCCTTTTGTTGAACTGCTGTCTAGAAAGGAGCATTTCTAATCCCCAAATGCACGTGTCTAGAATTGAATTTGTGAACATAACTACTACTATCACTAAAAATGTATTCCAATTCAATTTATAAAGCACCAAAACACAACACCAAGTTAAAGACTTACAATAATACAGAGAAAACAGAGAAAACTTCAAAAATCAGATGTCGCACTTTAGTGACTGTGGGAAGGAAAAACTCCATATTTACAGGAAGAAACCTGCGGCAGAACCAGGCTCAGTGGGGGCCAGCCATCTGCCCCAACTGGTTGGAGGTGAGGGGAAGGAAACACGACCAGCAATCCAAACCCGCCTTAATGCAATGAAACATGAAGGGTTATATTTTAATGTCACAGAGTGTAAACATTGTAGAGCATTAACTTAAGAAAGCATTTCCAAGTTTTCATGCATAGCCAAAGTTGTAACTTTTGTTTTTTTGTCTTCTGCATAGGACAAAAGATGCAGAGCCTGTGGTAGGAAAGGAGATCCAAGTTACTGTCTGCAATGAAGAGAAGGTTGTCTGTGGAGTAACAAAGCATACGACATGTGCAGATATGATTCAGGCATTGCTGGATGATCACAAGTCAGTCCCAGAGAGCAAGCGGCTACTGGATGGAGAACCCAAAGACTTCTGTCTCGTTGAACGGTGGAAGGGTTTCGAGAGAGCTTTGCCACCTCTTACCAGAATACTGAGACTCTGGTATGCTTGGGGTGATCAGAGGCCCTTCATACAGTTTATTCTAGTTAAAACCAGTGATTTCGTGCCTCAGCCTGCTAAGAAAGGTGGAAAGTGCAAAGGGGCCAAGCTGAAGCGATGTGAGCACGGTCGTGCTCAGTATTCCCAGTCTCTGCCAGCGGAAAAACAAAAGCGCATGGTAAAAAAAGCTTTCCGAAAGCTGGAGAAACTTCATATGGAGAGCAAAAGCTCCCTAGGTGCAGAGGAGATCGACCAGATGGTGCAACTTATTCTCAACCAGGACCACACAATTAGAGAGCAGATCCAGCGGATAAGGGAGCTAGATTCAGAGATTGAGCGGATTGAGCTGCAAGTCCAGCAAGAAACCAAGTCGGAGACTTCCTTGGCTCAGGCCTGCAGTCCAAATTCCGAGGCACACATTGAGGAGCAGCTGCAAGAATACTTGTACACCAGCGATGGGGTTGTACAGCTGGACATGGAGGTTCAGAGGCACCAGGAACTCATCCTCCAGTTGTCCCATGAAATTGACGCTGAGCTTAGGAAGGCCAGCCTCGCTCTGGCTCAAGATGAAGACCAGGAAGGAATGGCCACTGGTTCCTGGATCCCCGCTGACACAGACGAAGCATTTTATACTGCTGAAATCGAGAGGCTGCAGGGCGAACTGAATCACAGCCTCTTCACCGGTGTTTCCATTCACAACCAAGCTGCTGAAATAGACAAGCAGATAAAGTACTTTGACAATACACTGGTTTCTAAGGATCAAGAGTGCTGGCAGCTAGCCGCCCAGCTGAGCTCATTGCAAATCACGGACAGCACAGAGGAGGAGCAGCCCATAACAGTCCAAGGGAAAAGTGAGACCCAGTGCGGCATTTCTCAGACAGTGAAACTCAAACACACCCTGTCCCCTCTAGACATTACAGACACAGACTCAGACACTGGGATTAGCTCCACACACAGTCAGGACTCTCTGTCACCGTGTCTCGATTTCCCTCCCCCGCTGGACACAGACGTTTGAAGAACCCGGTTCACTCAGCAATGTGTTCTTCTTCAGTCACCAGCTGCAGTTTTTTACTCCTCACATGTGCTCTTTGTTTCATGCTCTGTGCTTGCAAAATTAGCAAAAAGACACATTTTCTGCAATTTTTAGTGTCTCCGGAACTTTGTTGCATCGTCATCACACCATGCCAAAAAGAAGAATGTAAGAAATGTCAACTTGGGTTCCAACAAATTAATACAAGAGTACTGTGGTTGATTCTTAAACGTGTTCACAGAAAATTGGTCAAAAATGTTTTTGCAAAGAGTTTGCAAGATGCAAAACATATCCTTGTTTAATATGAATAATTTTCTCAGGTATCAAAGTAACAGATGGTTAGGTATCAGTGTAACATGAAATAATACATGCAAGACACTAACTGAGGCTGTGCGTGCGCTACTTATAATCCTACATTATTGATAGAAGGTTTTCCCATTTTTAATTGCCAACAGAGATGCAAAGACCAATTTTTAGATGTTTAGATTTGTCACTTTAGATGATAGTAAATAAGCTTTTTGCTTTTTGTAAAGTCCTCAAGCTATTTATTAAGTTGCACTTCTTACACACTTAAGGCTATTAACAATGTTTTATATTAAAACAAAAAGATAATAGTTTTGATGTAGTATTTGTAAAAGAAAAATATACTTTAAACACTGTTCTTGACTATTCTGTAAATACAAACCTAGTTCGCCCGATTTCAAATGGTAATTGCCCCTTCTTGATATATCATTATTTAACTGTGATTAGATGACATCTTTCTGTCTAGAAAGGGCTACAAAGTCATTTCTAAGGCTTTCATGATTCAACACTAAGAAAGAGAATAGATAAAAATGGCATCCATTGCAGAGTTCCAAGGTGAAAATCACTGCTGACCAAAAAGAACACAAAACCTTGTGTCACATCTACCAAAAACAACTTGATTCCCGAATATTCTGTGGATTGATTAGACAAAAGCAGAACTTTCTGAAAGGTTTGCATCCTGTTACACCTGACGTAAAAGGTAGCACAGCATTTCATAAGGAAAACATCATACCAACAGTCAAACGCAGTGGTGGTAGTGTGATGGTCTAGGGCTGCTTTCCTGCATCAAGGCTTTGGCAACTCTCTACCGAACAGACTCTATCCTGGCAGACGGCATCACCTGGAACTCAAGTGCACTGAGGTTATGCAGCAGGACAATGATCCAAAGTACGCCACTGAATGGCTTAAATACACACAAAGAGCAATGAGCTCACAAGGAGTCCAAACTGAAATCTAATTGAGATGTTTTGGCATAACATCTCAATTAGTTCATGCTCAAAAATATTCCAGTGGGGCTTAATTAAAACAATTCTGCAAAGAAGAGTAGAACAAAGTTCCTCCACAGTGATGTAAAGGACTCATTGCCAGTTATTGCTAATGTGTAATTGCAGTCCATGCTGCTAAGATTGGCACAACCTGTTATTGGGTTTAGGGGTTTCGTTTTTGACACAAGACCTTGTTGCAGTTAGTTATTTTACCTTAATAGATAAAATCATCATTTAAAAAGTGCATTTTGTATTTACCCGGGTTATCTTTGTCTAATGTTTAAAACAGTGTGACAAATATGCAGAAATATAAGATATCAGGAAGGAGGCAAATACTTTTTCGCAGCACCTTATGCTTCTGCAAGTAATATAAGTAATTACTGAGAAAGGCACAATTGTAAAAGAAAAGCTTATTTATTTACTGTAGTTACCAAACTACCAGTTACCAGAATTTTGGGACATTGTGTAAAATTCAAGTAAAAATAAAATGCAATGGGTTCATGAGATCTGCAAATCTTGTAAACCCATTTTGCTCGTAAACATTTCAAACATTTTAATATTTCATGAAAATATTATCTCATTTTGGATTTGGTGACAGCAGCATGTCTCAGAAAAGTTGGTGAAGGGCAAACGAAATTCAAGTTACAACAATTTCTGGTACATAAATAGCTGGTGGGACATTTTTCAGATAATTTGGCAACAGGTCAGTAAAATGACACAGTCTGAAAACATGGGAAGCCAAAAATATGACAAAGAAGACAAAGAATCTTATATCAAATAAGAATGGGAAAACATTCCTCTCCCACGAGTCCAGCAACCGTTCTCCTGAGTTCCCACATGTTTACAGACTTAGGGGAAGCTACACAGCATAAACGTGGCTCTCTTCCAACTTTTTTGTCATGCAGAGATGTGTTGCTGCAGTCAATTTCAAAATGAGCTAATATCTTTTTCTTAAAATGCCACATTTTTCTCAGTTTAAGCATTGAACGTGTATCCTCTTGTTAATTAAATATGGGTTTATGAGATTTGCTTATCACTGCATTGTTTTTGTTTGCAATTTTCACAACGTTCCAGCTTATTTGGAAATGGGTTTGTATTTTTCAGATGTAATTTTGTGACAAATCACTATTCGCTACCTGCCTAATCAAACACTATTTTCACTATCCACCAAATTCAATTCACACGCCCTGTGTTTTAACCACTTAAAACGTAAGCTATTATAAAGAATAATGTACATCTTGACTTTCATAATAAAAGCTAATACTTTAAATAACTAAAAACACTGTCGTTGGGTTTTTCGGCACCATTTGTTTAGGATTTGATTGTCTTAAAGCCTAGCAACAGCGCTGACTAAGGAAGGGTATCTTCTTATACAAATCATAGGATTTGAAATCATAGGGCTGCTTGCCACATTTCCAACAGTTTCACATCTAGTTAGGGTCTTTAAACACTTACAAATTGGTTTTGATCAAACACAAATCTACGCCTGGAGACTGGCGTAGTTTTGTGTCCTTTTTGGGAAGAATACATCTTCCAATGTTTTTTATCATTATTATTATTATTTTAGTTGCCATTTGTATAGGCACAAAATCTTGGGTTATTAAAAATGCAAAAAAAAAAAATAGTTAAGCACTGGGCTGCTTCTAGAAAATCTTTATTCTAAGGTTAAAAGGGGGAAAAAAGTAGTGTGTCATACCCATTGAATTGAATTAAGCTCTCAGTCACCATAGAGATATGACACAGTTACCTCAGAGTCCTCAGGCACCATATAATCAGACGAGATGGTCACCAGGCTAGCACAAACAACAGCGAACACTCTCCTCATGTCTAGGTACTGCTGACAGATGAACACTTTGTGCTCAGGGCAGAGCTGGGCTGGAAAAAAGCAGAGGATATCTATTTCACACACTAATTGACTCACCCACCCTGCCCTCTGTCTTTGCTCCTTCAAGCTACCAAGTAACCAAGCATGAAAGGCCTGAGAGCTTACAGTTCGAAGCAATCTTGCACTGGCATCCCCAACCTGTTGATGAAATGGAGGTTTATGGTGTTATGGACCAGGCTTTCTATAGCTCCTTTCTACTCCTTTCTGAGAACTCAAGCACTTTCTTCTAGTGTCAATCACATTATCATACATGCACATAGTGGTTTTATCTATACAAAAGCACTTTTATCTAACTCACTCACACTCCGATGGATACATCAGGGAAAACTTGGGGTTTAGTATCTTGCCCATCTTGCTCTTTGAGACATGGGGAACACAGAAATATCTGGGGATTGATCTGACCAGACAGTCTGCTATCCAACTACTAACCAGGCGCTAACATTTTCCAAAATCCGACAAGATCGGATTAGTTTTATTAAACTTTTAAGAAATATACTTTTGGCGCATTTGAAGGAAATGATCAAATAAAGAGCCACAGACCAAATAGTTTTCATTGTGTCATAATAAAGTTTGATTTCCCTCTGATCTATAGAGAGAGCCCAAGCTGTTTTTTGATACTGCATTTTGTAAGTGACCCCACTGATTGTGGCCACAGCAGACTCACTCACTATGAGTCACAGCATCTAGATAGAAGAGCTAGATTGCTTAGCTGTCTGCTGCTGAGGCAGATAAAAGACAGACTGTGGCTACAGCCATGGTTGTACTTTGGTTCTTATGATTACGCATATGACACATTAGCTTATAATGAGTGTTGCACTACGTGCAGAGGTTTTATGACGTATGGAGTGAAAATCATGATTGTGCTAACTAGGCATTGTATTAAACTACTGTGTTCTTTAACGGCTTAGGTGGATTGGTAGCAAATCTTTCATATGTAATGAGAATAACTTTTGTGGCTAACATGCAGGTTAATGCCAACAGGACCACTGAAGGACAGTCACAGCACAACACACACTGAACCGAAGTTACATGTGCTTGAATGATATTGATGTGGATTGTGCTTTGATCAGAGCCACCAGTGCACATTTAAAATGCCACAAAGGCTGGTCCAACCGTAAGTGAAAATATCACGAGGGCCCCCTCACTGAAAAAAAGCATGCAAAAATAAGAACAGGTTGAAACCAAAGTCAGAAAAATCAGCCGTGTCTATGTTGAAAGATCAAATTAAAAATGATAATAATGGTTTACAAGTGCAATGCCGGAGGGTGAAATTTCACTGCATGAGTCATCAGTGCTCTTAATACCTCAGGGGGAGCAACAGAATCAAACTCCTTTGTTTACAAGCATCAATAAATTTAAGAGTTTGAGCATGTGAAGCAATAACTTCCTGAAAAAGTCATGGACACACGAGGAGAATGTGGGTGTTTCTGACAGCAAGTCTGAATTTGGATGAGCCAAATTTTCAAAAATAAAATCTGTTCACATCAAGAGCACAGTGTCGTGCCTCAGACACCACATGATCAACGTAAGCCAGAAAACAGGTTCTCAGATACTAGCAGGAGAATGTGGGGTTCAGAATCAAGGGCTTCAAGTACCTCTGGAACAGCCACATGTGTTGAAGCAGAAGCTTATATGGCTGCTCTTCTTGCTCCAAGACTGTTTAAAGCCAAATATCATTTGGTCCCACAATAACAGGAAATAGGAAAAAGAAATGAGCGATTCAAGTGTTGACAACAGCCTCACTTGCTCTTATAAACCCCCTTCTCAAGTCAATAAGAGCCTCAAGAAGCCATGTGCAAAGCAGCGTGTTCAATAGATGTAATTATAAGGTATCCTATTTCAACAATATAGAGAGCGAGGATCTAACGGCCTTGCTGCTGTTCATTCTTATGGTTGAGGAGAATGTTGAAGTCCAAACTGTCTGTGAGTCTCATACGAGAGGGTCTATGTTCCTGGCAGGGCTCTGCTGGGCTGTTTGTGATTGAATGAATTTAGGAGGCATTAAAACACAAAGCTGGATGTTGAGATCTCAGTTTGGTACTGGCTAGCATTGGAAGTAATAATCATTTAAAGTCTGAACCATGAAATTATGGCCAGAATATTCAAATTCTTTGTAATTGAAGCATTTTGTTGTTTTGTTTTTTTAAACCTTCCATCAATTTTTAAGAATAAAACACGTTTGGTTTGCTTAGAAATGCAATGTGCAATTTATTGTGCCTTTTTTTTTTGGGGGGGGGGGGGGGGGGGTCATACCGATGTTGTTAAAGTCTCAAAAACTTAAAAAAAAACTTGTGTATGAAATATGATGCACTAGGCATTAAGGGGAAAATGTATGATCTGTGATAACCAACCAAAATTAAATAACTGCTATGCTAATAGATTTCAGAAAGCTCATAAGTGAGCAGCAGGCCACGACACAGAAGAGCTGCAGCGGTGGTTATAGCAAGTGGCTGCATACTTTAACATCTCCATTTGAAATAATTTAGCACATCAAGCGTTACATAATTACACTTTGCACTGTACGATGAACTGAAATGTAAAAGTTCTGGATTAGGTCGAATAAAACAAAAATACTAAGAGGAAGCCAAAAGAAAGTAGATCCAAAATAAAAAATTTCCATTGCAACCTCTGCAGGGGTCTATTGAAAATGGCAAATAGAGGTCTTAAAATACAAACTCACCTCTTTCTGCAGTTAAACGTGTTCAGGCACCTACTGTGCTCAAATGGCAGTAAATATTAAAATGAACAGAGATTTTGGCTCTGGTTCTTTAGGGTGTTAAGGAGCTGCTTGTTCTTTCGCAAACTATTTGCTGCCAAGGCAGCTGACGCACCAAAAGACATTTAACAAAGATTGGGTATACATTTCCAATCATGGGCAGGCTGAAAAGCCTCAGAAGCAGTGCTTAAGCTGAAAGGGGTAAAAGAAAACTCCATTTACTGTCAAGGTGCCTTGAAAATATGCAATGTTTTAAATACTTCCCACAGAAATACTTTTTTTGTTTGAAGGACGCTGCAGGTAACATTTACCTCTTCTCTCTGCTGCAGATCAGCAATTCAAAGACTTACCAGCTCACAAGTGTGTTTGCTGACAACAATAATTACATCTACCAAAATGACAATTAGAGACACTGCAAACCTGTCTTTGTTCAGTCCATCCAGTTACTACAACTGGGCAGTTTGAGTAAACCATAATCTGGCATCAGCTGCCTGTGCTGAAGATGAGAGCTGATTTTTTTAATGTATATTTTTGTGTGTAGTATATCTTTACCCAGAAACATAGTATCTCAAATTACAGACAAACAAAAACATGCTTGTCAAAAAGATCAAAGAGGAATTTACTAAATGTATTAAATCTATTACATCTATCTGATGTTTTTATCTCAGCCTTGAGAAAACCAGATCTTTTAAACTCAGAAAAAAGTGAATCAATAGTGAGGAAAACAATGTGCACACCGTCGTATGCAAAGTGTGCTGCAGCTATGGTTTGTTAAGCAGTGTTCAAAACCTGGGAGTATCAAGATGAACTGATAATTGTCATTTCAAGTTTGCGAATGGTTGACTGAGTGAGCTCAGGAAGCAGCTTCCAACCCACAATTCTTGTGTCTTGGAGCAAACCTAACAACATGAAGAGCTGGTTTAAATAATTACTTAACTGTCACACTCCTGTCCTGTGAAAACAGGTTTTAAAGGCACAACCCTCTGCTTTTAAGATCATGTTCAGAGTGAAAAATACTTAATTAGGCTTTTTCCAGATGGCTCGGGTAACTGCAAAGTGCCGGTTACCATAGCTATAACTAATGGCTCATGCTACTGAGGGACTTCTTGTGATGCATCAAACATTTCTGCTTCACCCCCACTTTTTGTCATTAAATATTATTTAATTTCTCTCTCTCTTCCGTCCAATAGTTTGCACAGTTTGTAGTGCATTTTCTCTCTTTTCTGACCTTGTCCCCAACTACTCTAGAGGGTTTTTTCCTGTTAAGCTGACGTTTTTTGTCCCCACCGTCTTCAAGTGCCTTCTCATGGGGGAACACTTGATTCCTTGAGGTTGTAGGTTCTTTACAATAGAAAACACCCAGATAGGACTGCTATTTGAATTGAAGCTTTTGTTTGATCTCAAAGGCACAGTAAATTGCCAGCAAGGACACTGACATGATTCCTTTTCACTGGAATAATACTGTAAAATTCTTACAGACGCCATTACTACTCCGAGTTTGTGGCAGATGAGGTGAGACAGAAAAATCCAGCTGACTACCGTGCCTAATTGTTGAGTGAAATGAACAAATTCTAAATCATCACTGTAAGTTCAGTGGCTTGTAAAGCGGGGAAATGATTGAAGAAGCGTGCAAAACACATTCAGTTTTTGTTTCCACGTGTTTGTGTGGAGAAACATTACCACAGTACACCCAGCAGTAAATGTAGTTTTATTATACTAAAATCAAAGTATCTGTGTCTGTTTGTGTAACTTCCCTCTCGCTATACATACTGAATTCAGACTGGGGACGTTTATTTTATGAGTATGACCTGGAATTAAAGCAAAACACATCAGGATCGTTTCTTGCATCAAATGCTGTTTATGTGGCATTCCAACAGTCCCAGCAGCCAGCCCCAGTCAGTCACATCTGAGTTCACCTTGGACAAATTGGGACCTGTCAAAGTAGTTTAAATGCCTTGGGCTTAATTGCCTCAATCAAAGCACTTTTGTAGTGCCACCCATCCAAAAGCCATGAAGCCAAGTCATGAGTCACCCTATAAAAAAGCCCAAAGTGCAATAAACTATGACTGCTGCCAGATAAAAGCAAGAGTGCAAACAGGGAACCGCGCGAGTGAGTGTGTGTGCACGGTGTGTTAAAGATAAAATTTCAGAAATGTGATCTGTGTCGTGCGGTTGTTTACTGCAGAAAATTTTTTAATTTGTTCCCCAACATTAATGTTTCTTTGCAAATCCTTTGAATCCTCCCACCACCACTTCTCTCCTTGTAGCTCCTGTAAACACATTTTCTTTTGGCGTGGATGTTAATTTTCCTCTTTATTAGAGTTGCTGCCCTGGCCTTTCGACAGGTGTTCTCTGATGCTGCTCGCTGCCCCCGCAGACGTTTATTACAAGACTGCCACTCAGACAGTCAAAGGCACAGACAGAAAACATGGTTCCAGTTGGTTCAAACAGAGGAAGAAATGGAGAAACGAAAAGTTGGATTTTGCTCTGTGGCTGAGCTGCTCTAGAAGCAGAAATAATCCAAGTGGGAGAATGAAAGCTCAGTGGGCACAATCAAACAAAATCACATTCTTCTGGCAAAGTAACATTAGACTGGAGGTCCAGTTCAGTCAGGTCAGAGATGTAAGAGCCACCTTTAGTATAAAGCCCTTCAGATAAAAGCCAAAAAGCACATTTTAAAGCTGCATTAAGGTAGAATTCCTAAGGATTTAATCCTAAACTGGTTAGTACTCACATTCTTGTGAGTCAGCAGGTATACAATTATTGTCTGATTTATTTAAACTGTGTGTGTTGATCTTAATTCAGGGTAACCTTTTATAGTTGTACAATATCATCTTTCAAAGAAGTGGGCTCCACAACAGTTATTATTTATATTAATATCAGGCCATTTACCTGGCTGAATGAATCAGAATCTAGTCTAATCTAGTGCTCTTAAAGCATCTGGCATAGGATCAATTAGTTCCATATTTTCATATAATTTCCAGATTTATTTAATCATATTTGTATTTCTTGGGCGAGCATTTCTGAGCGACATCGGTTGTCTCACAGAAAAATTGCATATTTAGCTCAGATTAAAAGATCATCAGCATGACAATGACCAGAATGTCAGTGTCAAAATTATTCTTAAAAAGCACATTTTGAACCAAAAGCACTGGTAAGAGGTCCTGAACAATAATTTCCTTGGGAAGTTGGGTGAATAATAGGAATTTGTGAAGAAAGAATGTGATAACACCTAAAGCCATGCACCTGTGACGAAACAACGGTTTGTTGAACAAAACGACTTACATGCATGAGGACCTAGTGGCAGGTGCAGACATGTTTTAGGTGTGAGTTATCCTTCAAGAGTGACAGATGGTTCAACCAGTCACCTGCCAAGGATTTGCATGCTCTGTTGCAAACGGCTTCTAAAGAATATTTCTCAGATTAGTCTATAACAAAAGACCCAGAACAACAGGTTTGGTTGCCATTATTATTATAGCGCAATATGAAAACTTTTTACATTTTTTTAAATTATACCTAATTTGGTCCCATCAAGGCTGTCTCCTTGTACCTCTGAGGAACACATCCTGCATAGTGTGTCACGAGTTATGCAATGTGGCCCCAATATAATATAAATATAAGCAGAAGACACAATGGGGATGATAACGGGAACACGATGGAAGGATAACAGACGTTATGACAAAGGCCAAGGGGAGAACTGAGTCTGTAAATACACACAGGGTGATTAGGACAAAGGGCAATAGATGGGTAAACAAGCCGGTGCAACAGCTTAAGATAAATAAGATACAGGAAGTAAAACTAAAACATGATGCCAGAGTCTGAAACAAGGAGCAGTTTGGAGGATTGGCCAGATGGCCTGTGGCAGGGACTAAGCAGTTCACGGAGCCAACCAGAAGGCCAGCACAGGGGCCAAAACAGTTCAGAGGGTCGACAGGAGGCCAGCAAGGGAGACCCTCTGGTAGCTTACCTTGAGGCCAGCAGAGGTGATGGGCCACCTCAGGAGGCTTGGCCGGAGGCCAGTGGTGGGAGTAGAGATGGGACTCCTTATTTCACTCCTACACAGCAGTCATTAGGATTCTTGTGTTTAATGAATGGCCAGGGTCAGCTCATATAGGTCAGGTCATCGTAGTCTAAGGAGCTTGGAAAGAAAAGCCATCTATGTCCACTGTGAATGACCGGAGGTGGAGGAACAGAGGTGGTGGCTTACGACACCAACTGTCTGCCCTCTGTAATCCAGTGTTGAGATCCCAGATGCCTTAACGCCCACTCACATCCACTCACTAAATCACATGATAAGGTGGGGCTAGGTTTCACAATGGTTTCACCTGAAACCTTGGCTGATTGTGACCCAAACCTGTTTTCATACCTTGGCTCGTGTGATTAGGTAGAGGATCAACAGGGGGTCCATGACCCTCTTGGGCGCACTCCCATAGGGCTTAAAAAACGAGATGCTCCACCAATTGCTCTTAGAACTGAAGAAGCTTCTCGGATGAGAGGTGAAACGTCGTCAAGAAACTTAAAGAAGTCCAGATGCTGCATATATGTGCAGTGATGCAGATTCTTGTAGGCTCAGAACTGGACTGTTATACTGTAGCGACTGATACACAGTTGGATAGGCAGTGACATCATACACAGAAGTAAAAAACATTTAAAAAGTTGTAACAAGTAAAACTTCTTCTTCTAAACATTACTCAAAGAAAGAATTCCGGCCCTATTTTAGAGCAGGTATTAGTTAAATTAAAACAAAAATCTCCAGCCACCCTACCAGCTGTTTTACGCAGTAGCTTTCTTTGAGCTAAATCACCATACTAACATGCATGCTGCTATCATTTACAAGATTTACTAATTACCACTAAACAAAGATCACACAGGAGACTGATACGAATCTAGTTTGTTTTGCAGTTTTGTCTTTGGTAATACGTATCAGACAAATTAGAATTAGAATTATTATATGATTATAGTGTTAAGAGATACAGTCCAGTTACCATAAATATAGCAATCAATTAATTGGATTCGATTCAATTAATCACCATAACAGTTGCCCCTAGGTACTTTATATTGTAAGGTAAAGACCCTACAATAATCCAAAGAAAGCAGAGAAAACCCCAACAACCATATTGCCCCCAGTGAGCATGATCTTTGGCAACAGTGGGAAGGAAAAACTCTCTTTTAACAGGAAGAAACCTCCAGCAGAACCAGGCTCAGGGAGGGGCGGCTGGTTGTCTGCTGCAACCGGTTGGGGTGAGAGAAGGAAAACAGGATAGAAGACATGCTGTGGAAGAGAGTCAGAGATAAATAATAACAGTTATGATTATGATTAAATGCAGTAAGGTGTATAAACACACAGTGAGTGAATCATGGGAATCCCCCAGCCTAGACCTACTGCAGCATAACTAAAGGAAGATTCACCCGATCCAGCCCTAACCATATGTTTTATCGAAAAGTAAAGTTTTAAGTCTAATCTTAAAAGTAGAGATAGTGTCTGTATCCCAAATCCAAACTGGAAGCTGGTTCCACAGAAGAGGGGCCTGAAAACTGAAGGCTCTGCCTCCCATTCTACTTCTAAATACTCTGGGAACAACAAGTAGGCCTGCAGTGCGAGAGCGAAGTGCTCTAATGGGGTGATACGGTACTTTGTGGTCATTACGATAAGATGGGGCCTGATTATTTAAGACCTTGTACATGAGGAGCAGGATTTAGTCCAGCCTAGAAGTAATAACTGCATGAACTAGTTTTTCAGTGTCACTCTGAGACAGGATATTTCTAATTTTAGAGATATTGCGCAAATGGAAGAAAGCAGCCCTACATATTTTTTTATATGTGCACTGAAGGACATATACTGGTTAAAAAAAAAAAAAAAAACCTCCAAGTTTCCTCACAATGCTACTGGAAGCCAGGGTAATGCCATTAATGCCAGTAAGAATATGATTATAAATCGATTTTTCAAGATTTTTAGGGCCGAGTACAAGAACCTCAGTTTTATCTGAATTTAGAAGCAGGAAATTAGAAGTCTTTATATCTTTGAGACATTACTGCTGATTAACTAATTGGTGTGTGTTATCTGGCTTCACGGATAGATGGAAGTCGGGTGTCATCCGCATAGCGGTGAAAATATATGCTATACCTTCTAAAGGAAGGATGTATAATGTAAGCACCTTAGAAAAGTAATTTGTATATGGCGGAAAACATATTCCAAGTTATTTCAAGTTCAACTATCATACAGAGAATAGGAGGGTGGAGGGAGGTACTGAGTTACATGTTGCTGTTAAAAAGAACAATCAGGCTAATACACTTCTGATTCAAAAAGAAGCAAGCAAAAAAGAAGACTTTGAAGAACTAGCTTGACTCGCAAAAGGTTTGAAGTGGCAAACTACTGACGACCGATTCTTTGAGTTGAGATCTGCTGTGGCTTTGATGGTGGGCAAGAGGCTCTCTTTTTTCCTGTGCCATGTTGAGCCTAGATGACAGGACTAATCTAGACATACTTCCCCCTCCAGGGCTTGCACTTTGAAGACCCCTGCCTGAGAGATTATGATTTGGGCCTTACTTACAGAGAGGGTCCTGTTATTGCAAAGTCACTCAGACATACAGTACATCCTGTACACTAATGCACATATAGAGCATTCACAGACATGTATATGCCTACTACTTGTACAAGTAAACAAAAAAGCCCACAATCTACAGCAGCTGTTTCCTCCACAACTCATCGCCATGGGGACTGAAAGCACACTGAGCTCCTTGGCAGTTAAGCCCAGCTCTGTACTTGTGAAAAGGTGCAAAAGTCCCAATGGAAAAAGCTCAGAAACCTTGTTCTGTTACAGTCTGTTCACTGTAACCAAACTTTCTCCATATTTTCTGCTGCCAATTGCAGGTTTGACTTTTTTCTATTATTATCATAAAGATCCAAAATGTTCTAAACTGAATTTTTAGAATTCACCATTTAAATAAATAGTCAGACTCAGACTCGACTATAAATCCAATACACCTGTTTTGCATGTCAAGAAAAAGAGAGAAAAGCTATGATTTGAGGTTGTGCTGACTCTGACACAAAGAGCTGCATTCCTCTCGCTTCGCTGTATGACGGAGCAGGGCCCAACCTGGACTGGTGGGCCGAGGCCTCTTCCTGTTGCTCCTGTGCGCTCGTGGGTAGTGGCTTCCTGCTATGTTTCCTGTCAAATGGGGGGCTTTCAGGGCAGCAGTTACTGCCCTTTGGGAGGAATGCAAAAGATAAGAAATGAGCTGGCCATTGACATGGGCTCAAAAATATTTACAAACAGTAATTTTTTTACGGGTTGTTATTGTCTTCATATGCGTACACACTGTGGGAGAAGGCAATAAACGTCACAGTAATAAAGCATGGAATTCAAATTCATAGTTTTCATTGTAAGCAACAAGACAATATGTTGAAATAAAGCATATCAATCAGGCTCAAAATTAGACCCATTGATAGGCTTCTTGCTCAAGTCCACTGAAGAAACTTGTGTAAATTTGTAAAATGCAACTAAATCAATTGCTTTGTGTGAACAGATCAGATCCTCTGTCTGATCTTCCTGCATTTGTTCGCTCATGCAACACTCATGCAGACATTACAGTTTTCTCTTAAAATTTAGCAAATTAAGACGCAGATAAAAACCATCACAGTCACACTGTGTGACAGATGAGTGTTTACTCTGATCACCAATATCCCAAATCCAATACGGCAAACGTGCCCGCATGGAGAGTTGGCCACTGAGAAAAGATGAGATGCATCATATTATAATTGTACATTTGAATAGAGATCCGATGGTGAGGAATACCCCTACATTTTTTTTTTTACTTTGTACGTATATTTCTAACATTACTAATTCTAAGAAAAAATGGAAGGCTGTTCCATAAACTCCATGAGGATGGTGCCAGGCAGCACAGGAACTCAAGGAAGTGGCATGTTTTTGCAGAGAAAGGTCAGCAGTCAAAGTGGAGCCTAACTGTATGTATTCTGGAGGACTGCACTGACAATCAGCAGTTACAGGAGACAGACATGCTTAGGCACTTGAGAGTCTCTTTCTGTGTGAAAACAGAGAAAACAGAGATATAACACAGTGTTTCATGTGGTTCAGTCCAAAGGAAAACATAATGGAACACTGAACTGCTTGTCTTGCTTACAAATGCCCAGATAAACATGAAACTTTAACTGGTTATTTCTAATGTCATCATCATCTCAAGGGAAAAGTGTCTCAATTTACACATCCTGGCTCAGACTAAACTGTGAAGAAATGTGATTTTTCATGTTTCATGTTGTAACTATAGAGCAAAGTTGAAGATTACTGCCTTATTACATTTACTATTTATAAATTTTACAATTACTTTACTGGGCAGATTGATATAGAGTATTTTAGGATGTAAGTCTTTCTTCTGTCATGTAGACGCATCTTATTATAACTTTTTTTCACTGCACACACTCTTTGGATTTCACTAAAATGTTTAAAACTGTGAGGAAATGTGAAGAATGTTGAAGGCTTTGAACAATTTCTTAGCATAATTGATTAAATGTACTGACCAGTGAGCACGCGGTCACAGCTCTGTGTAGATCCATTAGTGTGCAAAGTCATTTATTTTAAAAAGCAAGTGATTTTCCACCATCCCAAGAATATTATAACCTGCATATCAAAAGTTTGGTTTTCATTATAGTGGCAATCAGGCAACTGATAGAAAGAAGAGTTCATTCTAATGCAGCACTGGTATGAAACTTTAAATCAAATGAGTGATTCATGCCCACTGGGATCGTTCCTGTCTGTGAAGGTTGTGGTATTGAAAAAGAATATAATATCACTGTAGACACTGTGTAGCGAGAACAGACAGTTAACCTTTAACACGGTCTTACATAATATTATACAGGTCGGGTCATCTGGTCTCTACGGAAGAGGATTAGGGCCACTAGAAAAAAAAAAAAAAGAATTCTGACTTTTTTCTCAGAATTCTGAGATTAAAGTCAGAATTCTGACTTTTTTCTCAGAATTCTGACTTTTTTCTCAGAATTCTGACTTTAATCTCAGAATTCTGACTTTTTTCTCAGAATTCTGACTTTTTTCTCAGAATTCTGACTTTATTCTCAGAATTCTGAGATTAAAGTCAGAATTCTGACTTTAATCTCAGAATTTTGAGGTGGGCACCTGCAGGCTTCCAGCTTCGGTGACAGCGATGTGTCCAGTTTGGCAGGTGGAGAACTAATTCACTAAATATGGTGGATATAAGTGACTTTTTGCGTGGCCGAGGGGTCCCCGAAGATGCTATTTTATTAATGGAAGAGCAGAAGGTGAGTAACAAAAAAGAGAAATAGTTTGGTGTCTCCTATTTTTACAGGAAAACAGTTACGGTACAGTTACGGTTAGCTGTTAGCATGCTTGTTAGCTTATAATGTTATATAGGAATGAACGTGTTTCACGATGTTACAGTATACTAGGTGAATTGACGTTTTAACTGTTGTTGATCGCAGGATCATCCCAGATGGGTTCGTTGCATTTTATTTTATTGTTCTACTATTTCAGAGTTTTTCAAGGCAGTTAAGCGGAGCTGTGTTACAGATGCTAGCCGCCTGCCAATATCACTGATATATTTGATGTGTACAAGTAAGTTACACTTAGTACAGCGGAGGAGAGAAGCTGTAATGAATGTTTATGCGGATATTTCACTCAGAAAAATGGGTGGCGTTCATACACAGCCACCGACACAGCCCCGGTTGTTGTTCTGACGGTGGCCGACTGACGATCCCCTCACAACATGTTAGCTAACACAAACTAATGTAGTGCATGTAACTGTGTATACGTTAGTGGTACAGTGTCGGAAGAAATGAGCAAACTGTTTATAATGTCAGAATGACATCATCTTTCTCCTATATATAAAAGTGCTGGCTGAGGAGCGCTGCCGGGTTGAACTTTGACCTCGGAGTGACGTGACGTTTGTTCGCACAACCAATAGAAGTGCAGAAAGTCGCAAATCAGGCATATTGTTCGCATAAACACAAAAATAAATAACGAAATAATCCCGATATTGTGCCAAAGACTGATTTACAATGTTACTTTGTGTTCTATGTGTAATACCTTTGCTTAAATGACTAAATGGACTGTGTATTTATGACTCTGCGTTATAGTCTTACATACATAAGTAACATTCATATGTACAGATAAAAATGTACAGAGCTATGTACACAAGCGTGTACACAAAAGTCTACTGCTGATCGAGCTGCTCAGTGGTCGTACAGTCTCATGCAGAGAGCGTGGAGGTGTTGTCCATGGTGGATGTTAGCTTAGACAACATCCTCTCCTCCCCAGTCTGCTCAGTGGACTTTAGCAGACCGCTAAAGCTGGCCCTCCCGACCAGTTTGTTAAGTTTCCCCCTGTCCCTCTCTGCCATTCCACCACTCCAGCAGACCACAACATAAAAGACAGCAGACGCCACCACAGTGTCGTAGAACATCCTTAGAAGACGTACTACCTACATCATAACCAATCAAGTCCCGCTTTTTTTTAAATACAGAAGAGGATTTATTATTTACTGAAAGGCTATGCCTTAGTTTGCTTCTTTCATTATTGTGTTTCGCCCTGCATAAAATAGATAGCTTTTCTGATAACTACAGTCAATACTCTCCTACTGGCATTAACGAGGCCTAAGAGGCTTAACTGTAATATTGCTTTGCAGCGTAAATGTTGCAGAAAATGACTGTCTTTTCTTTCTTCCTGTGTGCAGATTGACTGTGACGTCATAGCGCTGATGGATGACGCAACTTTGGCAAACTACATTCCCTCGTACGGAGACCGAATTGCCGTCTTCAATTTCTGCAAAAGCAAGCAACCACTGTCAAAAAGAAAACTAGGACTTCTGCAAAAACTTCGTGAGAAAATGAAAACCAGAAAAGAAAGTCCAAAGGAGAACACTTCACATACAGATGCAGGAATAAGACAGACAAAGAAGCAAAAAGCAACACGCAATGTTGAGATAGGATGGATACATTGTGATGGAAAAATAGCCAAACAGGTGAGAGCGAAGCAGGGAGGTGGCACTAGAAAAATTCAAATGGCCACTGATGCTGGATTAAAAGATATTCTTCAGGAAGGAAAGAAACTTTTTTTTCCTAATGGCATATCTCCTAAGGGATGTGAAACAGATTTTGAGTTTGAGGTTTGGGACTTTAAACAGAACCACCTTACTGATGATACCTGCCAGTCTATTGGCAATATGTATGAGGCAGCGAGACTGACAATGTTACGCTTCTACATTGCAACAAAACCAAAAGATCCTGAAGAAGATGCCAGCGAGACATCTGAAGTGGTGTTTGTCTCAGAAAGCAGTGGCAGTGATATTAATCCATTGCAAGTGGGGGAAGTCAGGGGTAATTTTGATGAAGTCATCGCTGGTTCAGAAATTTTAGATGATCCAGAAATTACTTTTGGTCCAATTTTTGATGCTGAAGAAGATACAGAAGACACATTAGTCTATGAGGGTTTTCTTGTACCCCTCAGTCCACCTAATTCAGAGAACATAATAACAATCACCATACGTCGTACTGACACTTTACATGACATGATTACTGCTTTCTCTGATGAGGAGATTTTGACCAAAACACTGAATGTGAAGCGCATACTTCCAGACAACACAGAAGAACCAGGCACTGGATCAGGAATACTAAGAGATGTACTCACATGCTTCTGGCATGAATTTTATGAGCGATGCACCCTAGGTGCAACCATTAAAGTGCCATTCATTCGCCATGATTTTCCTGCTGAAAAATGGAAGGCAGTTGGGCGAATACTCCTGAAAGGTTACCAAGAATGTCAGTATTTTCCAAATAAACTTGCAATCCCTTTTATGGAACAAGTGCTTTTCAGTGGTGTTTACAGTGATCTTAAAGCACACTTTCTACAGTTTGTCAGCAGCCAAGAATGTGATGTTTTGATGGAAGCAGTAAAAGATTTCTCTGCAGTTGACTTGGATGATCTTGTGGAAATTCTTGACAGTTATGGCTGTAGAAAAAGAATCACTGCTGAGACTCTTCCTACAATCCTTGATGAAATAGCACACAAAGAGCTTGTCCAAAAACCAATGTTTGTTATTGACTGCTGGCGGGAGATCATCGACCCCCATATCTCCCTCAGTCCGGAGGGACTGACCAAGTTATTCTCTGAACTGCAACCAACTTCAAAAAAAGTGTGCCAGCTGCTGAAATTTGCTGTGGATTTGACTCCACAACAAAAAGAAGTGAAAAATCATCTCAAAAGATTCATCAGAGAGCTGGATAACATTAAACTTCAGAAATTTATGCGTTTCTGCACCGGATCTGACCTTATAGTAACAAACAGTATTTATGTGGAATTTCAAGATATGACAGAGTTTACAAGAAGACCAGTCGGACGCACGTGTGGGAATGTTCTGCAGCTAGCTAACAGCTATGAAAACTTCCCAGATTTTCGTTCTGAATTTAATGCAGTTCTTGAAAGTAATGTCTGGGTGATGGACATTGTTTAGACTCTCACAGCAATGCGCTACATTTGAACTGCTCATGCACACTAGAGCATAACTGTAAAGAGATGTTAGGAATATGTATTTTTATGTATTTTGAACTTATACAGTATACTTTTTTTAATTAGAGAGAAGTTTCTCATCTCTGTTAGAAGTCTAGTTTTGGCTAATATTTCATTTTCTTTTATCATTTTGAGTTTTACATAATACAGTCACAAAACAAAACGAACAGGTACACTGTTTACTACCATATCCAGAGCTGTCTTCACCAAATCCAAGCTTTCCAGCTGTAAGACAGAAACCTTCAGCAAAAGCATGAAGAAAGATTACTTAAGATCTATAAACTATAATTAAACTGCTCTTAAACGTTCTTTAATGCACCATGTGTGGTGTGAGAGCTCAGCACAGTCAAATACTTTTGTAAGTAATTAGTAGAAAGACTAATTCATTCAGATGGTATTTTCTTATTAGGTCAGGACTAAAACTGAACATAGTTATAACGTAAAAGTAATGCTGTTATGCGACACTGTATTGTAAAAGGAATAAGTACAATTTTATACTTTAGCATTTGTCATGTCTGAAAACATTTTGCTTTACAGTATATGCAATTTTTAGTTAAGGTAGGTTAAGGTATCAAAGTTTGGCATTTGTTGTTGATTACAAAGGTTCCATATAAAGTTGGTGAAAATATTTTTTTAAATTCCAGTATTTTCTTAATGTCATATTGTTTCTAAGCATACCTGTTATTCATCCATCAAATTGATTCAAGCTGCTTAAAGGATTCAGTCTGTTTTGAAGATGGTTATTGATTACTGAGATCATAAATAAACACTGTACACTTCAGTGCAGTGGTCAAGTACTGTGATTATTCAGGCATCCTTTTGTAATGCCAAATTGTCATGTTCTCAGATATAGTATTAATCTTAACACCTGAAAAAATGTCTTGTTACTGCCAGAAATTATGCATTTTTATTTGTATGCATGTATGTTCTCAGTCATTCACACTTGTTTTTATTTCTATACCATAGATGACACTGAAGGAATATGTGATACCACAATAGCCAGTGTTCATGGTCTTTACAGTAAGTCACTGATGTATACTGATGCATAACAAGACTATATGAGATCTATAAGTTTGTTTTAAAAGTTGAGTCATTCTTGTTACAGGGCAGCTTATACGGTTATGAGTTTTAGCCATGTTATTGGCATTGGAAAGAACAGGTTTCTTGTAAACTTTTTCCAATAAAATGTTACTGTACACAGTACATTTGTATTGTTGTTTTGAATATGTTCATCAAACTCCATATCTATTTGAACATGCCAGAATTCAAGAGACTGCCACACATGAGCTCAGTAACATGGAAGAATACCATTTATTTTTAATTTCAAATATTTCATAAAGATACACAAATATAAATGTAAAACATGTTGCACTTAATGGGACAATAACTTGGTTCCACTTGCAGGAACTGTTTTGTTGCATTGTTGCTGGGATACTACAAATAAAAGTCAAAATATTTTTGGTATGTTTCTTATAATTTTAGGATTCATATCATGAAGGAGCCTTGTATACAACAGCTAACACTGAATCAGTATAGCAATGATTCGTGGTCATTTTACATGAAAAACCAGCTAAAATATCTTACAACTAACAGAAGTGAAATACATTAATAATTAAGTGATGGATCTTCATATGGGTAAATGATTATAATAGCTTTGCTTTAATATAATTGCACTAAAAGCTCCCCAAAAGGCATAACGACTTTAAATATTAACAATGATACGTTTATAGAAACATGCTGTTGTCAAGACCTAGAATTGTTAATGCTACTATGGTTTGCTGAAACATACCACAAATAACCCGGGCACTTAGCATATCATATGCTGGTGCCTGGGTTTCCAGCCATGAATATTAAGAGTAAAGGTTGATACAGAAAACAATGAGCAGGGAGCTGGTCAGTTTATATTTTATATACTATGCACATGTCTGGCAACAAAACACAGAAATTTATATTGCAATTTACTGGTAGGCAGGTTTACACCACTTATGATTCAATCAAAAATATAACATTTGTAAATGCAGTTTAATGTATGGCCTTTTAAAAGGATTGACATGTGTTTCATAACTGATTGATAATATCACAATATTCAGCTTTTTCAAGTAATATATAAACATTTCTGTTTAATGGTAGTGTGAATGTAGAAAAACATTTTTCATTTAATGCAGTGCAGAAATACCTGCATAAAAGGTACCTGTAAGACATGGCACCTACTATCAAATCACGTTATCAAGATAAAGAGAAATATTTTGTATTTATTTGTACATTTACACACTGAAGTTCCTTAAATACTTTGCAGTATTTCTTCTCTTAACCTAATGTACAGATCCGCAGCACCAAGTGGATCTCCTGGGGCATCCCATTCATTTTCTACCATAAGCAGACAACACAGTTCAAAGACTGTTTCATCACAGGGGTGTTGACCTTTTGGGCTACACTCTTCCATACACAAAGTGATATCCTCCATAGAAATAGGCTTCAGTCTATCCTCAGCACTGTGCAGCTCTGGAAATGAGTACATTACTACTGGTCGACCCGATGCTGCACTACCACTTGGCCGGATTTTGTGCGAGTTCCATGTGTTCACAACTTCATCAAGTTCATCCTACATGAAAAACAACACAATATAAGTACCGGTATATGAAACAGACCATGTACCAGTAGATTTAGCCAAAGTTGAGGCTTATTAACTCATTAATCAACAGACATAGAAACTGACCTCTAATTAATGTAAAACCAAGCAGCAACAACAAAAGAGCACTTTCACTAAACAGCACATGGACACAGAATGGTGCTGCATGATTCTGCTGTTGAATAGATAGCCCAACACTTTATACTCAGTGTGCAATGATTCTACAATAAATTTTCAATAGAGAATTAACCAAATGATAGGATTGCTTTCTGAAACCGTGCCCAAAGGACCACTAGGTAACAGACTCCATAGTAATTTAAACCATGTGGCAATAAATAAAAAAAAATGCTCCATGCACCTGTGCTGAGAAAGGTGCAGTTACTTCCACTGATAACATGAATACAATTCCATCAAAGTATTAAAATGGAATCCCAAAAAGTTGATTCTGTTCATCTGGATGTAGCGTTTTCAGTGTGAGAAATGTTCTGTCAAAAAACATTCCTTACCTGGCTGATTGAGCATGCATCAAGACATATTAAAATGGAAATAAAATTCATATTTAATTTAAAGAAAAAAAATGTTCTAACCATATTTATATTTTCTATTTATGCAGCTAAGACATTACATAGCATGAGCACATGCTTTTACCTGAATAAGATTGAGAAAGCAGAATTGGATAAGACTTTTGTCCAAAAAATCCCCTGTGAAGTGGCCATCATCCTGAAAAGTTTGAAATAAGTTCATCCAAAATTGTGCACTCTGTTTGCGTAGGGTAGCCCACCATCCTTCTATACGTTGGTTGGCCGTACTTCTTCCGTAAAGGAAACTTTTCTCACCTGCAAAACTGTCTGTGTGGTTTCTCCGTAAAAACATCTGCATTTGTTCGACACAACCATTTTCGGTACCTCGGTCAGCACGTAACCTTTCTGGACATCCGCTGATGCATGAAACTGTTTTCAGAAAATAACTTGCAATCAATTTAGGGTCACTGTTTGTAGTATAAGCCTCCATCCATAAAACATAGCGGCTAAAACCATCTATGCAGCCACTGATAGCAATACCATATGGTTTCAACTTGTCATAGCCATCCATGTGCCAGAGAGCATTTGGCCCTCTGCAGCTGTACTGTCGTCTTCTCAACCGTCGAGCTCGTCTCAGTTCCACACCTTGAGGGTCAAGCAATTTGATTATGCATCTTACAGTATCTTGTGACACCACAAATCCATGTTGAATTGCACGTAGATGTAGCCAACGATAACCTTGCATCTGTCCATTTGTCATGATCTCTTGTTGGACAAAGGCTAGCACTTCCTCCAAGTTTGATTGATTCTTCCTTCTAAAAAGCCCAAGTCTTTTACAAATTCTCTTTAGAGTTCGAACACTTATAATTGTCTGATGACTATGTGCTAAAATTGAAAGTATTTCTTTGTTACTGAAAGAAAGTCTGAAATACAGTCTTATTAAGTCATCCAAATCTGACATGTCAGCCACTGTTTCTCTCACTTTGAGAGGTGAACTTTTTGCAGAAGTCCTAGTTTTCTTTTTGACAGTGGTTGCTTGCTTTTGCAGAAATTGAAGACGGCAATTCGGTCTCCGTACGAGGGAATGTAGTTTGCCAAAGTTGCGTCATCCATCAGCGCTATGACGTCACAGTCAATCTGCACACAGGAAGAAAGAAAAGACAGTCATTTTCTGCAACATTTACGCTGCAAAGCAATATTACAGTTAAGCCTCTTAGGCCTCGTTAATGCCAGTAGGAGAGTATTGACTGTAGTTATCAGAAAAGCTATCTATTTTATGCAGGGCGAAACACAATAATGAAAGAAGCAAACTAAGGCATAGCCTTTCAGTAAATAATAAATCCTCTTCTGTATTTAAAAAAAAGCGGGACTTGATTGGTTATGATGTAGGTAGTACGTCTTCTAAGGATGTTCTACGACACTGTGGTGGCGTCTGCTGTCTTTTATGTTGTGGTCTGCTGGAGTGGTGGAATGGCAGAGAGGGACAGGGGGAAACTTAACAAACTGGTCGGGAGGGCCAGCTTTAGCGGTCTGCTAAAGTCCACTGAGCAGACTGGGGAGGAGAGGATGTTGTCTAAGCTAACATCCACCATGGACAACACCTCCACGCTCTCTGCATGAGACTGTACGACCACTGAGCAGCTCGATCAGCAGTAGACTTTTGTGTACACGCTTGTGTACATAGCTCTGTACATTTTTATCTGTACATATGAATGTTACTTATGTATGTAAGACTATAACGCAGAGTCATAAATACACAGTCCATTTAGTCATTTAAGCAAAGGTATTACACATAGAACACAAAGTAACATTGTAAATCAGTCTTTGGCACAATATCGGGATTATTTCGTTATTTATTTTTGTGTTTATGCGAACAATATGCCTGATTTGCGACTTTCTGCACTTCTATTGGTTGTGCGAACAAACGTCACGTCACTCCGAGGTCAAAGTTCAACCCGGCAGCGCTCCTCAGCCAGCACTTTTATATATAGGAGAAAGATGATGTCATTCTGACATTATAAACAGTTTGCTCATTTCTTCCGACACTGTACCACTAACGTATACACAGTTACATGCACTACATTAGTTTGTGTTAGCTAACATGTTGTGAGGGGATCGTCAGTCGGCCACCGTCAGAACAACAACCGGGGCTGTGTCGGTGGCTGTGTATGAACGCCACCCATTTTTCTGAGTGAAATATCCGCATAAACATTCATTACAGCTTCTCTCCTCCGCTGTACTAAGTGTAACTTACTTGTACACATCAAATATATCAGTGATATTGGCAGGCGGCTAGCATCTGTAACACAGCTCCGCTTAACTGCCTTGAAAAACTCTGAAATAGTAGAACAATAAAATAAAATGCAACGAACCCATCTGGGATGATCCTGCGATCAACAACAGTTAAAACGTCAATTCACCTAGTATACTGTAACATCGTGAAACACGTTCATTCCTATATAACATTATAAGCTAACAAGCATGCTAACAGCTAACCGTAACTGTACCGTAACTGTTTTCCTGTAAAAATAGGAGACACCAAACTATTTCTCTTTTTTGTTACTCACCTTCTGCTCTTCCATTAATAAAATAGCATCTTCGGGGACCCCTCGGCCACGCAAAAAGTCACTTATATCCACCATATTTAGTGAATTAGTTCTCCACCTGCCAAACTGGACACATCGCTGTCACCGAAGCTGGAAGCCTGCAGGTGCCCACCTCAAAATTCTGAGATTAAAGTCAGAATTCTGACTTTAATCTCAGAATTCTGAGAATAAAGTCAGAATTCTGAGAAAAAAGTCAGAATTCTGAGATTAAAGTCAGAATTCTGAGATTAAAGTCAGAATTCTGAGAAAAAAGTCAGAATTCTGAGATTAAAGTCAGAATTCTGAGAAAAAAGTCAGAATTCTGACTTTATTCTCAGAATTCTGAGATTAAAGTCAGAATTCTGAGAAAAAAGTCAGAATTCTGAGAATAAAGTCAGAATTCTGAGAAAAAAGTCAGAATTCTGACTTTATTCTCAGAATTCTGAGATTAAAGTCAGAATTCTGAGAAAAAAGTCAGAATTCTGAGAATAAAGTCAGAATTCTGAGATTAAAGTCAGAATTCTTTTTCTTTTTTTTCCCTGTGGCCCTAATCCTCTTCCGTAGGTCTCCCTCGTTCATATGAGTCAGAATGCTGATCACATGATTAAAACTCAGCTACCACTAAGATTGCCGCTCTGCCTGTTGTCATTAATCTTATACAGGCATTTCTCAGATTGCATAGCATGCGAATTTCAGTAATGTAAAGACTCCTATTTTTATTATCTCATTTATTTATTGAGGTAAAAATCTTATTGAGAGTAGTAAATCACTTTTTCAAAAGTATTTTTTAACTTTTCGAAAGTCAGGAAGATTATTCTTGTCATATGAAGTTAATTATAGCAAACGCAGTTGCTATGAATGATATACGCATTGGGTTTCTTTTTTTGACAGGAGGTGCTTGCTGGCTATAATACTTAATACTATAATACTGTTGGTGTTGTTCAATGAAGTAGCGCAGTTAAAAAGTATTGTCAAATATCTAAATATGTGTGTATTTTCTGATATCACATTTGATAATACTACGTAATACTACTTCCTGTTTTACGGATCAAAAACAGTGAAAATGCTTTAAAAAGTTCACACATTCACTAGATTAACGACATTTTTGCTCATGCTTTGTAGAGTAGAATTAGTAGAACTAGAATTTAATTAGAATTTAGTTACTCTTAATTTCCAAGTGTTATCAATTATAAGTATCCTGAAAGTCCAAAAAGTCCCCAGATTTGTAATCGTTTTGCTGTTAATCTTTGTCCTTTGCACTCCTGATCCTACATCCTCTCACTCCTCTGACTCTTTATCTGGTTTTCAGCTGTGCCTGCTCTTTCACTAGAATTTGATTATGTCGGGGGTGTAGCGCCACATTTGCTGTATTTGGATACGAAATAACTGGAACAGTGGAAAATCCCCCGTTTATGATCACCTTTCCTGGAACAGGCCTATCAGACTCTTCTCTTACGCAACAGATTGAAGTGCACATAAGTTTAGGACAGCAGGGAATTCAATTACCTGAGAACAACAGCAGCACAGCTTTGAAAAACCTGTTGATTTTCTTGCAATAGCCAAGAGCCAACAAGCCCAATGTAAAGAGTATTTTTTGGGGGGTGGGGGGGTTGCAATCTTCTCTTGGGTTAGCACAAGCTTATAGAGGGAGAAAGGCTTGTGCAGCGTACTGAATGTTGAGAAGCTCCCAAGGCTGTAAAGATCCAGCTAAAACAATGCTAATGAAGTACTAGTATAAATAGGGTACATGTATGGGCATGTATAGTTGACAGTGATTTCCCAGTGGTTGATTTGCCAACAGAACCTGGACCGATTCCACCCGAAATGTCAATGCAGAGGGGCCTGGTCTGCCCACCACCCTCAATATCCAAATATCCAGAGCAGGCGTCTGTGAGAGTAGACGGAAACTTTAAATTTATTAGCAATGGCTTCACTGTTAAGTCAAAGAAAAGCACCAACTACAGTATCATATTGATAAAAGGATCAGAGCAAAAAGCATCACAGTAAAATAAAGCACATGAGTCACTGGATATAAAGTTAGCTGGGCAGTTCACTTTAGAACTACTTTATATTCCCCACGAGTATAACAGGAGCAATTGCCATTATTGTGTTCAATGACTTTCATGACCTTTATGACCATGACACTTTGCAAAAAGAAAAAACAACTCCTGCCTTCCTGGACTCTGCAGGAATGTGCTTTTTCTTCCCCCTTTTAAAACTGAATCATGTCCGCAGTGTTTCCATTAGCTCTGACAGTCACATTAACTCTCTCCAGGGAGACGTGGGATGTTGTAAACACTGGCCCCTGCAGGACCAGTGACATCACTTTTTTTCTCTGTCCATCCCCTCCCTCAGACTTGATCCAAAACCTCTGGTCTTAATTATCACTTCACTGAAGCCTCACAGTGGAGATGAACAACCCCTGCAGACAGTAAACAAACAAGTGAGCTTCTTTCATGAAGCATCATCACAAAAGTTGATTGCACCACAGAAGTGCTCACTCCCAACAGTAAACAGCAATTACAGCACTCATGGCTTTTTATCTCTTTCAAACATATTTCAAGAGCTCCTCCCTCACAAAAGCTTCATCAGTGGCCTTTTTGAATGCTTTATTACTCATTTGGGGTAATTTTAGAAACTTTAGACCACAAAAGTGTCAGAGGGTTTGAAAAGCTGGATAAATAAATGTGGAAGTGAAAAAACCATCCACAGTGGTCAGCCGACTGTCCACAAAACATAAACACTTCCTCTGTCGGCCTATCCAGAACACAAAGGCAGAATTTAAACACCAGACTGACATTGCCAAGCCCCCTTGACAGTCGTGGCAATACGAGCCAGCTGCCTGTGGGTAAACAATAGGTTTAAACATGACCCTTTCCCACTGCCAGAAAAGCTCCTTACAGTCCACTGAAACCTGCTTGTCTCAGTGAGCGAGAGCACAGTTAAAACCGGAATGCAATTACCCACTCCGATAACGTGACAAGTAAACAGTTTATTCTTAAAGAAGTTTCTGGCAGAGAGCCCATTGCTTAGGATTTTGGCTTCAATTTTAAGCTCACTCAGTTACGCATTATTATACTTTTTTGAATATATAATCCTTGTTTCTCATGTTAATAAGGGTCAGAAAGAAAAAGGCATGTAATCCTATATTGCTAAAGAAAAATCCTCTCCAGAGTTACTGCTTTTTACATCAAATGTACACAGAAATTCAGCAAATGACTTTTTCAAGTACACTGTTAGGGCCGCAGTCCGGTGGCTGCCATTTTTCTGCTTCAGGTGATTAATTTGATTTTGACTTAGCATGTAAGAGAAATGTTTTATTCAAGGCCTGATACAGAAAATTATGAGTAAAGTGCCTTACAAACAACAGCCAAAGTAGTAATGATAGTAACAAGCCTTTGGATAATAATAATAATAATAATAATAATAATAATAATAATAATAATAATAATAATAATAATAATAATAATAATGATAAGCAATTCTGTTCATTTCAATTCATTCATGTGACTTCATGGCGTACTTTCACCTAACAAGTAAAAAAACCTCAGTTTGAAACCAGGAGGAGACAGAAACTCCTTTTGATTGGTTCTGGTGTAAAAACCTGCCAAATAAAACATGCTAAGCTACATGTTGTGGTGCCCCCTTATGAATAAGTTAACAGCTGAAAGCAGATGTTTTCCAGTGGAAAGCAAACATAGTTAGTATCCTGTAAGTCTAATATTGGACTACATTTTCATTCAGATTAAGCTTCTGTAATTTTTATCAAGTTTCGGTTCATATTTGCAAACTTGTTTGTCTGGACTGTCGCAGGAAGTCAGCAGGGCTGTGACGTGTACCATTTTTTGACTGCTGTGTGTTCTTCTGGCTTTAAAGAGTGTGGAAACAAAAAACAGATAATAGAGACTGGCAGTAATTGGGAAAGCATTCATTTTGCAACACATGGGATAAGCAAACATCCATACTGCAGACAGTTCATATCAAAGTCTTAGCAGTAATCAGGTAATAAGTTTATGCTGCTTTTCTAAAATGCCTACAAAAGACATTCACAATAAAGGAGGAGCCCCATATGCCGTCCAAGTGTGGCTCAATGCTTATGAAATCAAAGCACTATTGAGACAGCCCACCACACATGTATTTTAACATCTCACTCCCACATTGTTTTTGGTCTGCTTTCTTTGGCTTCGGCACAGCCTAATAATGCTACGCTTTGGGATATGATGTCAGGGCAGACGTAGGGAGCACCTGTTGATTTACGCACAGAGGCGGGGAGCGAGCTGATAGGTTCATGACCCCTACCGGCACTTACGTGGAAGCATCTGGATGCAACGACTGCCCAGCCAATTATGTGCATAGAGTGTACGTTACTGTGGTCAGAGTGAAGCACATCTATGCAACGCTAGATGTTATTAAAGCACGATAACTGCCAGCTTCAAATGCACAAACACTGCAGATGCACTCCCTCAGTAATCAGAGGAAGGTGGTAGAAGGCTTGCTTTGATTCCAACAGGAAATACCCTCCATTGTTCTTCTATGGTAGCTAACCCACACCCACGGTCTGCCCTCTCATTAAAAAGTCATTTTTACACCATTGTTCCTTGCTCTGACAGGTATTTGTGTTTTAATATAGTCCCTCTTATCCCGTTGTACATTCCAATTCCATTTTAGGCAAGAGGCTGACGCCGAAAAGCTTTAAGAGATGCTGCACGTTGTCCTTAAAAAATGTCTGAAAATAACCAGTTAGCAGGTAAATCCAGTGACCCCAAGGATCACATCAAGACTATGTCAGTTAAAAACTATGTAAGTTTAGCTCAAAAGTGTCCCCATATGTGTGTGTGTATATATAGATATATATATAACCACTTCTATAAATCATATTATAGAAGGGGTTTATGCTCCCCACATTCATTTCTTATGTTTCTAAATGTATTGCTTATTTTTTCACTTTTCTTCATGTTTCATTTATGCAAAAAACACAAGGATGCAAACTATATGAAATATTTTTTAAAAAACAGATATTTTTTAAATATAAAGGTTATATTGTTGTTGTTTAAATTCATTAATAATGATTAGAAAGTAAAATTTACTGTGTAAACCTTGTCACATAAAATTATAAAAGCTATTTATAAAAAATTTGACATGCTGCGTTTTATCAAATAAGACCCAAAAACCTGTGTGAAGGACTTGTTAGCGTCTTGATGAACCACACCTACTTTATTGTATTACCTCCATCCTAATCTATTTTCCACACAAATTTCAAAACAGTATTAGACTCCAGTATTAGAGTTTTGTAGAAGTATATGAACACATTTAATCCAAACATAAATGAATAAAATAAATTATTAAAAGTTACAATAAAATTTCCAGATCTTCCGAGTCTTTGGCATTAAATGATGAGGCCACGCAGATAATAAGGCCATTTCCTCCAAGTGAAGTCTGAAAACACTGTATTCTGTGGAACATGACGTGCCAGTGTAGTAGATCTTGTTATTCATCCTTGCTCCTAATTATGTTGCAGAATCTTACACATTACACTGACTTCCTGTTTGTATTTTTCTCACCTATCTTCAGGCTGTATCTTATCTTAGACTGTCCCAGAGGACTGGCCAATCAGCAGCTTGACTCATCAAACGTGCATCTCGAAAGAGGGTGCCCACGCTAGGAACTGATTCCCACAGTATGAAAATCCCATTCCCAATACATTGCTGAGAACCTCTACATGTAAAGCAAGTGGGTGAGTATGCTTCATGAAAATTCAGCAGCCGCCTCCAAGCAAGATATAAGCGCAACAAGATAGAAATCCAGCTCTGTAATATACATTTTATATACATTCATTGAGCTTTTGTGAAAGCAATCAAACATGGGTGCTGGTCATGTCTCCTATTTATACTTTTCTATAATGGACTGGCAAATAAGTCACATTTGGAGTACCCATTAGAGTTCGCACTGGTTAACTGAAGTTAACTGGTTAACTGCCTGCAGAAAAAAGTAGTTGAAGCAAGAGCACTAAACACATTATTTATTTAGTTATCACTATTATTGTTCTATTTATTTATCTATAAATTTATTTGATTGTTGCTTTTGGTGGATGAACAAATACAAAAATGAATGTTGGCCTATAAGAACCATACCAAATTCTGAAAGTGCATTATTCTACCAACTTGTTCTGCACAGAACCAATGAGATAGCTAAAAGCACAACACACACAAGTAATTGTGTAATTTCAGGTAGTTGCAAAAACAAACTAAGCTCTGAATCAATTTCCTTTACTTTGAGTAAACTCTGAATTTTCCAAAATGCAAGGTTCCGGGAATGTGAAGTGGCAAACAAATCCACAACATGCCCCAGGCCCTGCCTGTGCCACAGAAGGTGATAGCTTTGTCTAAAGAAGTCTCTGTTCTTAATCTCACTAAGGCTAAAGAGTGTCTGGTGTCTGTTAAGAACCACACTGTCTATAGGGGTGAAATGGGAGGTCTTGTTTTGACACCATGGGATAGTTTGCTTTGTTCTTACTTATCTCTCCCTTTTGTAGCTAACCCCTACGTGCTGTTTCCCTGTGATGTCTGGGTGTAAGATACCAGACTATGAAAACACGACCTGCTCATCTCAGAGAGCAGCAGAGCTCCTCTTCTGATTGGGAATTTATCTATACTTATATAATAAATCCTTATTAGAAATCTATGGGACAAAAACAGATATCAGATACAAACTACAGTGACTTACGGTCAGTACTGAATTTTCTTTTTCTTTGCATATCAATATCATGAATTAGCATGTTCAAGCGATGTTGCTCCACAAATGTACAAAAAAGCTAAAATAATGGATTAGCAAGTAATTTTTGGTTCTTAAGCACTTCTTTTGCTTGCTTTGGCACTGTGTTGTATTAAGATTCCTGTCAGGAGTTCTTTCTAGGACCACTTGCAGAAAGCTATTAATCTGTTTAATGATATACAAATCCCATTACGATATTGTCCTCCTTCGATTTCACGACCTGTGTCACACAGTTTATGTATTGTTTCAATATTGAAACTGTCAAAGCCTTGCATGTACTCATAACAATCCATATCAGTTACCTTATCTTATGAGCATTCACCCCATCTACTCACTCCCCATTTACACTACCTGGGTGTATTGTTTCCTGGAGAGCCCATGTGATTTGCTGTGCTGAGCTTAAGATTGTATTTCAGCCTGAGGCGCTAGAGTGGCCGTACATCTTGGGAGAGTGAGAATTAGCTCCACGGGGGGAGGCCAAACAAGTAACTGCCGACCAGTTCAAGTTCTAATCCTATTGAATGGCAGTAAGAGGTGAGAAACTCTACCGCACATAAAAAGACAGAGGCCTCATTTTACACACTCTGCTCAAAGATCTCAGCCTCCCACAGCCTGTCTACAATGGGAATTAATGGATTTGTGGCTTTCCACAGCAATGTTTGGCCTAAACACCTTAAGATTTGCATGAGAGCTTTTCATCAAGAAGCTGGAGTGCACGACTTGGTGCCCAATATAGCTTAACTGTACTGAGCAAAGGATTAACTAAACTTGTATAACGGTGTTTGACTTCCTTTGCCTGGCCTGACTCACAATGAGCCCACAACTAAGATTGTGTTCCAACTCATCGTCACAATCTAACTGAGCTGTGTTTTCTGTATTTCTTGCTGCACAAAACAAAAGGGAAACATATCTGCATACAGATCGGTTTTTGCTTTCAAAATTAAATTAATCTGACGCTTATCTCCAGATGCCGTGCATCCAGGAAATGGTGGAGTTACAGCTGCAAAACAATTAAAACTAATTATGAGACTAACAAGAGCTTCAGGAATATTTCAAAAAGATTACATTTTGAATTTCTTCATCGAGACATTTGGACTAACAGTTTGCTAACAAGTTGGAGAAATCTAGCCAGTGTTAAAACTATGACAAAAGATGTCATATTGTTTATGTGCGACACTTCTAAGACTTTTACTTTAATTAATATTATAATTTAAATGCTGCTACAACTGTTACAACTGTAACTAATTTTAACTTCTGTAATAATATGGGGCGATCGTAGCTCAAGAGTTGGCACTTCGTCAAGTAATCGGCAACAATGGAGCTTGCCATCACCAGGGTGTGGATGGGTGGATGACTGAAAGTAGTGTAAAGCACTTTGGGGTCCATTGAGACTAAGTAAAGCGCTATACAAATACAGACCATTTACATTTACCATTATTGAAACTGTCTGTCAATCTTATCCAATCGAGGCCCAGAAAAAGTGAAAACAACAACAAATGAAGCAAAAATCTTTTTCAATTGTAACTTATGAAGGTTGAACTTTAAATAAACCTTTAAAATGAATATAATGTCTGCCAAAAAAGAAAAGTTAGAAAAACAGAAGACTGACAACTAGAAGTCATTAAAGACGTATGCTGTAAAATCTTTGGATAAAAAGAAGAGTTCAGAGAAATCATTAAAGCCCCAAATGACCGTGACATTTAAGTAAACTTCTGACCACAACTGTAACTTTTAAAATTGCTTCTGTGAGCGGGGTTCTCCACTGTGATGACTCTGTTGATTGTGCTACTCAAGGATATAAAAGCTCGATGCAGTGTGTCTTCATAACGCACGACTGGCACGCTAAAATGGTATCCAGGAGCTTATTATTTCCAGCTTATTAGCAACCTGAGAAAGCGCGTGTAGTTCTTGTACGAGTAAATTGATACTAAGTGGTGAGATTAACCCAGTGTTATACTGACAAATTAGTTTTGGCTTTGTCTTTTATTCCATTCCATCCTCTACAAATGATAGAGTCTGAAAGGCAGAAAATATAATGAGTGAATGTGAGAAATGGGTGTTCTCTATGAAGAACACTGAAAACCTTTTGTACTTTAAGATAAAAACATGTGTTGCACATCAGTGAGGAATTAGCCTGAACAGTTCACAGGTGTACAGGTCCGGACGTATTCAAAGTTTCTGATTTGCCTTTAGGTGGTTAGACAAGTTTTTTTTATTACCGATGCCAGCCAAGAGAAAACTGCTGTTAGGAGAAGTGAAAAGAAAAACAAATCTCTTCAAAATTCACCTCAAATAACTGAAATGTGGTTTATAAACTTTGCCAGTGTTCAGTCTTTGCCAAGACCTCATACAGTGCTGTGAAAAAAAAACTATTTCCCCCTATCTGATTTCTTATTTCTTGCATATTTGTCACTTTTACATGTTTCAAATAATCAAAAAAAAGTAATAATTGAATACAATGACAAAAATGATAACCCAATTTATTATTGTTAGTTACTATAAAATGCATAAAATTCTATTTTTTTTAAATGATTTAATGTATTGAGGACAAGCCTACTTGGCCCTTAGTTGTAACACCTTTGGCAGCAAGAACTGCAATCACCCATTTGTGACAACTGTCAGTGAGTCTTTCACGTAGGTTTGGAGGAATTTTCACCTGCTCTGCTTTGGCCGACTCAGAATCATTTCAAATCAACCACATTGGAGCTAAAGCTTCTCAACTGGATTTCAGACCATGTTTTGACTAGGCCACTCCAATGCCAGGTACTGGTGTGTTTCAGATCCATAACGCCAGTGGGATGGGGCTTCAGGGCATGCATTGGTGGCCAAACATCAGTTGCAGCAAGTTATCCAGATCCTGAAACAGGAAAGCAGCCCTACTCCATAACACCACATCTATGCTTGACTCTCAGTGTGATATTCTTTTTATGAAATGCTGTTTTAGTTTTACACCAGATGTTCATCTATTCATTCTTTCTTTAGCTTGAGCCTATCACAGCTGCCATACGCAGAGAGGTCTGGCACACCCTGAACAGCTCGTCAGTCTGTTACACACTGAAAAAAGTGATATTGGCTCCTTTTAGTAGGGGTGCAACGATATTCGTATCGATATTGAACCGTTCGATACAGTGCTTTCGGTTCGGTACGCATATGTATCGAACAATACAAAATTTGTAATTTATTTTATCAACTTTCCTTCTGACGATGCTGTCTGTGTTGAGCGCTCAGTGAATCTGCGTTGAGCGCTCAGTGAATCTGCGTTCGACTACTCCGCCTAGGGTCGACAGTGCAGCCTAGGCGGAGTAGTCGAACGCAGATTCACTGAGCGCTCAACACAGACAGCATCGTCAGAAGGAAGAGCGCAGGGCAAGCTAGCGAGACAGAAGTTAAGCTCTCCTTACAACATGGACCTCCCCCACCCTCATTCAGATCTGGCGTTTGGAATTATTTTGGTTTTCATGTGACGTATGACCCTGAAGGTAAGCAGTCATGGACTAAAGTAAAACAGTATGTTGTGCCATGCAATGCTCAATTACATGGGTGGGAACTAGTGTGTTAGCGCAGTTAGCTCGTTAACGTGTTGGCCGTCTAGCCCCATGCACAGGCAATCGGCGGTAGCTCGTTAACGGAGATTTGCCGTGTTGTGGCGTTAACGTCATTTCAACGAGATTAACCTGAAAGCACTAGTGGGAACACAACGAATATGACTGCACATTTATGCCGACATCATCCTAGTGCAAAGACAAGTGGAAGCAGAAAAAAAACAAGCAAGCATGCTACTAACTTTAGCCGAGTCATTTAGACAGCTGTTTAATATGCTGCTGAGAATATAGCCCAGAAGAAGCGGATAGTATAGCTTTTATTTTGGAAAGAGACATTTCTCTGTAATAAACTCTCTTTTCCAAAGATGAGTGATTCCTCAATCAGATACAGGGCTCGCAATATCGCTAGCCCGACGTCCTGGAGCTAGCGATTTTTTTCAGTCGGGGTACCAAAATCTATCTCTGCCCTGCCCGTCGGGCTATTGTAGGAAGGAAAAACATATGTCAGTGCTTTTGCATTCTTTCGGAAATGTAGCTGGGTAATTATGTCATTGGCATCGGTGAGCCACTGTCAATATGTGACATATTGAAATCGCGTTTGAATTTGCGCTTGTTTTTTTGCTTTCACTTTGCAATCACGCGAACTGTGTATAGAGAGCGACAGCACTGATCTGTGAGTGATGATAATTTGTGCACCAATTCCTCTGACATCGTCTTATTAATTGTTAGCTTACTATGCAAACATGACAAGTGAAATCTCCCGCAGCTTAAACATGTGAGAGGTTGATCGCGCAGAGAATCGCTGAGCTTATGTGAGTACAAGCAACAGGATTTATATTTGACTATGATGACCTGGATGACTGAGAACCTTCACAGACAGATATATATTTTAGTTCTGCTGAGCCAAATAAGACAGGTCAGGGTGAAGAAGTGACAGCCAAAGAAAAGCTTACCACAAAATGGAGAAGTTATGACAAATCAGAGTATAAGGCAAAAAGAAAGTGCAGCTTTATGGTTTCATGGACAAAAGAATTTCTGTGGCTGCAATATGACGAACTATATAACCAGGGGTGCACATAAGTGGTCAGCAGGTGCGCATTCGCTGTCAAAATGAAAAACACGCACAAGGGTTAGGGTTAAATTTAAAAACTGTACTTTTGAGTTAAAATATATATTTATAATTTTAATAAATGACAAATTAAAAAGGCATGAACATTTTTTTTGTATCGAAAAAATATCGAACCGTGACACCAAAGTATCGAACCGAACCGTGAATTTTGTGTATCGTTGCACCCCTACCTTTTAGATATAGCATATTATATTTTGGTATATCTTTTCAATTCAAATGAGTAATTCCTGTCTACATATATAATTCGAGTAACTCCAGAATACATTCCCTGCGTTATAATCCAATTAATTTTAGTTAATTAAATGTAGCTCAAAATGCTTAAGTATGTTATTCATAGCATCCTGCTGGGCCATTTTGCGCATGCGTTAGGACAGGCCACCATTTTGGGGCGGACTGAAAAAGCGGACGCTGTGTGCTGCAAGCGGGCTCAAGTTAATCACACAACTTCGTGTAAAGGTGGTCTAGCTTCGGTAAGTAAACCTTTTACGGTCGTTTTTGTTTTATTTTTTTACCTCAGTCAAAGCATGTTGACTCTTTAAGATGTGTGCACATGGAGAAAGAAGTCTAAGTAGTTGTACACCTCTGAACTTTGTCGTGATTTGACTTAAGCTAGCTATGTGCTCTATTAGCTACTGCTGTATTAAAAGAGTAATTGTATTGATGCGTTAAAATGTCATATGTTTTTAGCTTAGTTCTGGTGGCACACTTTGTACTAACAAATTATGGAACGAGGCAATTTCTCTGTAGTTAGCTGTAAAGTTCACTGTACAGTCGCCTGCAGTTTTAAATTGAGAAATCGTCCCTCCCGCCACAACATTGGCATTAAGGAATAGTCGGGCGGGGGAGGGGGCTTCTGAACGCACCTGCACAGTCAGGGGTGCAGTAGGAAATAAATAAGTAGGATTGGCGTTGCACAACGTCTTTTGTGCAGAAACAAATAATGGTTGTAAACTGTGGAGGAGAATAACTCAGTGGTTGGCAAAAATGTGAGACTGAGAGTGATGTTTGTCAGGACTGAAATTAACTCAGAAAAGAATTTGCTTCACGTGATAGAGCTGTTGAGTGCGAGACCTGTCAGCGGCCTGGTTTAGCATTTGAAGCCTCGCTACGTGCTTCCAAACCGCTGCATTTAATCTCAGAGAAAACTAACACAGAGAAGTAAAGCAAGTGTGTAAGTTCATCTCTTTATGTTTGCATAGTATTTCCATGTTGAGCTTAACAACCGATGTATGGAGCCACAGCTGGACTGGCTGTCGGAGTTTTGTATTGAGGGGGAAAGGAAGCGATTTGTTTCGTACTTCAGCTACAATGAAAAAAGACACAAAGCTGGAGTTATTCGGTGTCTTCATGCTGAGCTAAAACTTCTTCTCTCATTCTCCCCCCTCCCTCTCCTGTTGCTACTTCAATCATGAAACTGATCAATTATCAGGTGATCAGCTTTTCTGTCGCTAGTCTCTCTCATTTGTTATTCACCCAGTTTGCGCTAGAAAGAGGAAAACGGCAGATAAACAACAGCAGCACGTTTAAGCTTGATAAGCTGTTGCTAGAATTTTTTTTAATATTACTTCTAGTATCCGCTTATGTTTTCTGAAGGCAAAGCTGTAATAGCTGCTGGTCATGATATCGGTTTGGTTATGTGGAAACGTGAAGGTGAAACCAGGAGAAGTTTTTACTGAATCATTAGAGCTGAACAGGTGATGGAGAAACAGGTTTACATTTTAGGTGACATGAATGAGTTGAAGGGAAGTTATGAACTGTTTCTGAGAGACAAATAACACCAGGATCCTTTTCTATGTAGCTGACATCTGGTAACTGTGCAGGGGCGGATCTAGCAAAGTTTTGCCAGGGGGCAGGTAGGGCATTAACAGGGAAAGGGAGACACAAAGACATAATTTTCTTTCTTATTCTCATTTAAAATGTCTAGCTTTTAATAAATAATTATTCTAAATCTTAACACCAAAGTGGTGATCTGGTTAAATAGAGATCCATTATTGTATGTAGTAAATATTAAGTCTAATATATACCCTAGTAATAGTAGTACATATAGCACTTTTTCCTTTGGGAAGGTACCATCTGGGCTGTCTGCAACTGTATTGAAGAAAAATGTTGAATCTAATTATTATAGAAAAATAATTGATTTCTGTGCATTAAAGTAGATTACGTCAATTAAGCATTATCAGGCAGAGGGTGCGGGCTGGTTTCCTAATATTTTTGCTGGGAGTTGGCAGTCCTATTAGTTAGGTTGTTTAATATTTCTATGTACTGTTTAGAATACCTGAATAAGGAGGATGGTGTAAGTTTTTTTAGGTTGATCAGTAATGCTGAAGTATAAAATATTTTGGGTGCAGTGTATTTTTTGCATACAGGTATAACAGAATAGCTTTAATGTTTGTTTTTAAAACTGAGTATGAACTTATACAAAATGCAGCAAAATATTTATAAAAACAGTTTTATTTATTATAAAATACACTATATCGGATTCATATCGGCATCGGCAGATAATCAAATTTATGATATCGGTATCGGACATAAAAAAGTGGTATCGTGCCATCTGTAGTTTGCACAGAGGCACAAGTAAGATTTGTTTTGTTACAAGGGAGTATCATGAAGTAATGCACTAATGGCTTGGAAACGGTAATTGTTTGTCTTTCTAAAGTTTATTTTTTTTATTTGTCTTCCTTTTCTGGCAGATTTTCTTCCCCTTATGTGTTACTGTTTATTCAAGAAGATGGTGTTATTTTGGTAAGTACATGCAAATTCCTTACATATTTATCACGACAGTATTTGTCACGGTCCGCTGTGGCAGACCGTGTGGAGGACTCGGGTGCAGACACAGGCATGGACACGAAACTGAGTTCAAACGAAAAGCGAGCCTTTATTGTGGCTGATGACAAGGAGTGCAAACAAGGCAGAAGCGCAGTGACAAAACTAAACTATAACTAAACTGGGAAAGTGATACCAGGATAAACTATGAAGACACAGGAAACCATAACTATGAATACAAAAGACTGGCTGTGACAACATGGAGGGTGGGAACACAGACGACACGACACAGACTGTATGAAACACAGACTAAATACACATGAGGGATAATCAGGGGAAGTGGCCACACATGGGAGCACAGCTGACACACATGAACCTAACGACAGGACAGGAGAAGTGAAACTAAATACACAGACATTGAATACAGACTTTCAAAGTAAAACAGGAAACATGGAGATTAGACATGACATGAACTAAACATAACCACGCAGACATGACGCATGAACCAGGGAGACTTAGTACAAGGGGAGATGACATAAACAGTTAAGGAACAAGACTAAACTGCAATCTAGAAATTAACTAGGTGAACTAAGCTAGGCACAAATGAATACAAAAGATGCATAAAACTCAAACACTGGGTCGCTCGACCCAGGACCATGACAGTATTGCAGGGACAAGTTTATCTATCTCATCTTAAGGGTTCTTGTGATTATTAATATTGATATTAATTAATATCAATTAATATATATGATTAAATTTCTTTTATTCAGGACAAAAGGAAAAAAAAACTTGCGAAAGTGAAATGAAAAACAGGAATTTAGTTCTTGTGAGTTAAGAGGATGCAGAGCATAGGGTTAGATGGAGGTGGATCATTCACTGTGGTGATCCCTGTAGGAAACAGCCAAGAGAAAGAGGATCAGATTGCAAAAAAAATGTGGTTTGTGTGCATACATGAGTCTTTACGGACTTTACAGGACTTCTGAAGTACAAGTACTCTGAAGTTTGCAGAGCAATTTCAGAGATGTTTGGGGCTTACATGGCAAGCATGTTTTTAGTTGCACCTCTAAATTTTCTCTGCTCTCTGTTGCTGACGGCAGAGTTCTGCCCCGCTGACCTCACAGGTGAGACACTCCCACCAGTGGACAAAGAGCACAGGAAAATGTGTTGCCAACCACCTGAAACAGACAAATATCTGCTTTTTAAAACCCTTTAAACCCGTTAAATGGACTGATGCCATTCATTTCTTCTTTGATTAACAGTAGTAACATCCTTCATGCACTGTATACTAACCCATATGCTAATCATGCTTTATGTAGTGATGGCAATTGGATTGTAGCATTTAATGAAGAAATAACAAAATAATCATACCAATGATTAAGCACCAGTCTTCTTTTTTTCTGTGTGTGTGGTGTGTGTGTGATACAGGTAAATGCTGAATTCCAGTGTATTATAACACTTCAACTGGAGACGACCTTCGCGGCACAGTTAGACAGAATTACACCTCGGCTGATGGCAGTTTTCCAGAAGAAGGGCGGTGTTTCTGGGCAGAAACTTGCCCACCACTTGCAGATCATGCAAGAGGTAAATCTGAATATTGCAAATTCTATTAGGATTTCTTTTGTCTTAAGTGGCAGGTCACTGGTGAGTCAAATAAGCCATTTTAGGTGACCAGCCAAGCAATCTAAATTTTGAAATTTCATATATAAATTTTATTTACTATGTTTGAACTGACATATGATAAAACTTACTTATTGCGAATGTCAGACATTGTTCTTTTTTCCAAATTGGTTTAATCAGCAACTCTCTTTAAACAGGCTGAAAGTGATGTTAAAGTGAAAAGGGAAGCAGTTCTCAGGGCACTTTGCCTCTACCTTGGTGAAGAGGACGGAAGCCTTATTCGGGAGTACTTGGTAAGTCATTTAAGTCATTGTAAGCAAGTCACACACACACACACACTTTTTAGATAGACACACAAACGACTAGATTGGAATTTAATTGTAGAGTTAATTATTTTTTCTTTTACCTTTTTATTAAATGTTTAGGACATTGAAGGAGATGATATCCAGAGAGACCTGAAGAAGCACACCATGGGCATTTATGTCATCAACAAGGAGGATGGACAAAATGGACATTATGATGACATTGGAATATTTGTTAAAGGGGAGATAGTCATGGACAACATTGGATCTCTGGCCCAAGCTTGTGCATTGATGCTTGGAGTAATCTATGCACTAAACCTAGCCTTCCCCAAGGAATTGAAGGACTATTATGAATCCATTTAGAAAGTGTTGATGGGATTGGATGGTGAAAAGCTCTCCCCCAAAGTCCTTGGGCTGAAGAACAAAATTGCTACTGGATAGGAAGATTTCTAAAACCACACATCAAGAGAATGCTGTTATATAAATTACCAATGACTGGTGCTCTTGTGAATAGGAGGGAAGGACTAGAATGAAAAGACAGTGGTTAATAAGCAGTAAGGAAAACACAAGTTTAGTTTTAAGTCTAATTACCTTATTAAAATGCAATTTCTAAATGTGGATCGCAGAACACAAAGTCTGAAACTGGTTAGTTTGTGGATGCATCAGTTTCTAATTGTGATACTTTATACTGCTGGCAGTGTTTTATTCTTTTATGTAAGCAGTTTTTTCTTTTTTAGAGGAAGAGAAACATTGGTTAACATTTCTCTTGTCTGTTGTTTCTGTTTTGTTTGAATAGAGCTTTTTAAAGCTACTAGTTCATAGGAAAAAGTTTTGTAATTTGTATTATACAAATTGCAGCAATTTCCCCTAGAGATGTGGATTCTTATTCGGTTTGCAACAAATTTTGCATTAATAAATGATGTGAAAGAATTTTGTAGTTTTCATTATTGACGTTTTTAAAAACTACAAATCAGGGTAAGCATTTTTTTTTTTTTTTTTTTTAAGTAAACTTAACTTAATTGAAATAGAGAGAAATTAACAATTTGATTTGAATATAAGTTTGGGACATAAGTGTAAAGGAAACAAATTATTCTGGTACACTTAACACGACCTTAGTTGGAATTACTAATAATATTTGACTAAGTTGTATCCACAACAGTTAAGTTAAAGTAGCTTAAAAAATATGTTGGTTTTACTCGCTTAAATTAAATTCAGTGTACTTAAAAAATATTTCTGGATTCAAACAAATTTATTTCGTGCAACCACTTGTCATAAAAAAAATTGAGTAAATTGAACAAAACATTTTTTTCAGTGCAGGGCTAACTCAGAGAGACATAACCATTCAACTGATATTCACATCTATGGACAATTTACTTAACCCTAAAAACTGTTTGTCTTTGGACTGTGGGAGGAAGCCAAAGTACCTGGAGACAGCCCACATTAGAAAGGCCCCAGCCTCGATTTGAACCCTCAAGACCGTCTTGCTGTGAGGCAATAATGCTAATCACCAGATACACCAGATGCATGGGGCAGATATTTATGAGATGTAATGTGAGCCAAACAGCCAAACATCTCAAAATATTCAACTTTTGTCTTGTCAGTCCACAGAATATTTCCCCAAAAGTCCTAGGGATCATCGTTTTCTGCCAATTTTAAGACAAGTCTGTGTTTTTTATGGCCAGCAGTGGTTTTCACCTTGGAACTCTCCCATGGATGCCATTTTTGCCCAGTCTCTTTACTGTCGTTGAATCATGAACACTGACCTAAACTGAGGCATTAAGGTCTCAGACATTGTTCTGGGTTCTTTTATGACCTCCTGGATGAGTCAACAATGTGCTCTTAGAGCGATTTTGGTAGACTGGCCACTCCTTTCCATTTGTGGATAATGGTTTCTACAAATTGTCATTTATCACAGTTAATTAATGATTTAACAAATTAATGAGTGATGTCTTTATTTAAAAACTCCAATTTGTATTTATTTCTAATATTTGTTTGATGATCTGAAGCATTTAAATGTGACAGGTATAGGTAACTTTGTGAAAGTACTTTATCACAGTACTGTAAAGCACAAATACCATTCTAGTTTCAAACTGCTCAAAGTGGTTATCATAAAGTCTCTTTGCACCATTGTGGATAGACTGACTGATCAATGTAATGTGCACACAACTGCAGTCAGTGGGTGTTGGCTTCATACTCTGAAAACTTGTAATTTGTTGCTGAGAAGAGCTGTGACTCAAAGACTGTGAGCACTCAGCCAGACTGGTCATATTAGAGCATATGTTTCCATCCCTTTTGCATTGTCCAGAGATGTTAGTCCAACTGCATACGTTTGTTTTCTGGAAAGTGGTTCAAGGTCTGAGACAATTACATTTTCTTCCCTATGGAAAAGTTATTCTTTTTTTTGTTGTTGTTGTTTTGAGCCTTGCCAATTTTAGGACACTGGCAAGCAACCAGGAAATATAAAAATATCAAAGAAACTTCACTTTTTGACATCTAACACAGTGAAAGTCCCGTTCTGCTAAAATGTATCTAAACACCAGCAACATATAAAACATATTTCAGCTCCATATTAAGGATTAAATGATTCACGCAGGTGTTCGATTAAGCTTCAGTGCCACATTCAGGTACGCACAACTGCACATTTCTTTCAGCGTTAACTTGAAGCTGTCCATGCATTAAATCACTTCTTACTTCATTCTTGACCTGCAGCTTTAATGTGCATTAATAAAGCGCAGCTGGGTGTGTCTGAAGTTGCTTTTCTGGTGTTGTGACTTCTTCGTCTGGGGTTGTCAAATCATTATTAAACAAAGAAAGCCGCTTTACAGGCTTTATTAGGCCATAGCTCGTTGAAGTCATGTTTTACACTGTGTAAGTCAAACATATGAATTTATAACAAGACAAAACTAGAAAAAAATTTTATCAGTGTTACCGTGTAAATCTTACAGGATCTTGTGACAAAATTAACTCCTAAAGGTTTTTAAAATTTAATAAAGTAAGATAAAATGAGGCACTGCAGACTAATGAACTGCAGTATAAAAAAATACAAGCTTTCAGTACGGCTGTGTTTATTAAGATAAAGATTTTCTTAATGACCATTATTTTATAACTCCAGATTTCAACCCAGTCACGAGGAGGCCACAAGCCAGTGTGCTCAAATAAATGAAGAGTGATGAGTAAGGAAGGGCAGCTGGCATAAAATCTTGGCCAAGTATGGGCCGGGGTTAACAACGACTACCTTTGATGGTGCTGGCCAGGAGGATGCTGGTGGAGAGTACTGAGCTCCTGTTTAATTAAGACAAAGGAAGAGGAACGGGAGCGCATGTTAGGAGGCAGTGGTAGTGAAGGAAAGATAGGAGTGTGGAGATGAGAGTAAGGACTTTAAATGTAAGGTCTATGCCTGGTAAAGAGCTGCCAGGAAGAAAGGAAAGTGGAATACCGCAAAGAATAGTCATGTACGTGTTGAAGGAGGACATCCAAAGGGCTGGTATGATCATGCTCTAAGTGTTTACCTAGGTCAAGATCCCAGAGGACCTATATACCAAATTCTAGGCAACTTATTTTTAAAACCACAGATGGCGCCCTCTTATGGCTATTAGAATGAATGCAGACTTAAGAAGTGTCTGCGTTCATTTCACTTTTAATAACTGGAAGCTATGTCTATCTTTTACATACAGCCTATGGTGTCATTAAGTACCAGATAGTCAAAGCACAATGATCTGTTCTGGTAGCACGTGATGACGCAGTGTGTTACTTTTTTGTTAACTTGTATGGATGTGTGGTTTTATTTTTATTTGATTTTATGGACCACCCATTATGAGTCTCATCTCTTGTAAACCTGCTTAAAAGTTCCAAACAGTCATATCAAAAAAGGGTAAGTGTATAAAAGATAAGTGGAGAGCTGAAAATATTTTTTTATTCCATTTGTAGATTATTTGTACATCATAATTGTTCCAATAACAAGGGAAAAAAGATGGGCTGAAAAAAACCTATGTGATATATATATATATATATATATATATATATATATATATATATATATATATATATATATATATATATATAATTATTTCAATTTAATAGGGCAACTTATATCCAACATTGTTTTTAAACAAAGCCGAGCTCTTCTCTCACAGATTTCCCAGTGCTCCCAGGGCTGTGAGTAAATCAGAGCAGCAATCAGGCAATGTGTTTTGACTGATATTAGGTTAATCAAAGCACACAGATGTGCGTTATGCAAAGCGTTTCTGCTAATTTACTTAATTGTTTGCTGAGGAATAAAGCCAGGAGAGGAAACACTTTATGTGATTAATTTGTAATTTCCAGTATGTGTCAGGACTACATGGGTGTTAATTCACAGTTTTGAGAAAGCACCATCTTTCATCACCTCCACGGAAGCCTGTGTGCCATATAAACTGAGTCTTAACATGTCAGCTAAAAGGAAATTTGTAACATCAAGTCACACCCAAAAGAAGTATAATATGTTCTCAATGTGTAAGCTATGCCTTTATATTAACTCCCAGCACACGCTAAAACTTGAACATGGTATTTACTTGTGCTGACTACTCATTCATTTTGTCTTGCCTGCCACTTTGGACAAGACTGAATTCAACCAGCACCATCAGCAAAATTTTACACGATTTGTAGTTTGGTTAAAGCACAGATATAGGCAGCAACTATTAAAGTGTTCATCAGCCTAAACTGTGCATTTCCTTAAGCATGGTAGCTAGTTTTAATCAAACTAAACTAAAATAGTGACCATTGTTGACTATGCCTGCTAAATACTAAATATTTTAGCATTGTTAGCATTCCATATGTTTGCAAATGGGATGAGTGAAGATACATGGCTTTAAATTTGACTGAAAATTCATAGTGCAGAATCCTGTGGGAACCAAGGGACTTTCTGTGCTGTGCATATTTTGTGCAACATTTTTGGGCTAAGACTCCTTGTTGACACAGTATTAGCAAAGATACTGCTGTAATGATTCTCTCACACTTGTACTGACTATGCTAATGTAGTGATAGGCTGCTCTCACACTCTAAAAGTTAGCCACTATCTTGACTACATACTTGAGGAGGTGTGAACACCAACCAATTTACAGCCAGTCAGAAGAAAATAGCAGGTTTAGCAACCCGTACCAGCTAGTTAGCTAAAAGAGGGAGACTTTTCAGTGATGTGTGGTGGTGCTGTTTGATGTTTATGCATGTTTGTTTTTTCATGCAGAAATAGGTTTGAAAAGTAAATGTTCACAAATGTGACAACTAGCACAACAATCAGGATCAACTTCTAGAACTACTGCTTAGTTCCCAGCAGCCAGGAGTACAGCTTTTGTCCTACTGTAACAGAGACCAATTTAGGTTAAAAAGGTTAAATCAGAGGAAGTTTAACTTACAAAAACATGCAGATATAAACCTCTGAAGTGCTGAGGAGGTTCACTGGGTGTTACGGTCAATGTAAAACTCCTTTACAGTTGGTTATACTACTTCTGGCAAGAGCTTTAGGCTTTTAAGATGCGGTTGAGATGTTGCGAAAACAATGAGGTCAAGTAGAGGACCCTGAGATTATATTTAAATCATTTCTCTGTCTCTCTCACACTCTCTCTGCCATTATATCTCAGAAGCTGAATAATTTCCACGTTTATAACAGCCCCATAAATCTATCACAGAGTGAAGTGAAAGTAAGCTACTGAAGAAACTGTGCAACAATAGGCATATTTATAGTGCCTTTTTTCTCTCTGCTCTGTTGGGAAGGGACTCACTGCATCACGCTTCTGATTAAAAGCATTAAGTCAATTCAGTTCAGTTTAATTCAATTCAATATAGTACCAATTTAGTACAGCTGCCTCAAAGTGCTTCAACACAACAGCTCTGCAGGATAATTTTTTATTCTTTAGAGCTTCTGAATAGCTACAAAATTTTTAACAGTGAAAACAACTTGTATTTTAAAGATGAAGCTGACACTGATGTATGTGTCGCTTACCGTCTGTTGAACCTAGAGGCATCTCAGTCAAAAGTTTTTTGTTGTAAACATTTAATAAAAACAATGTTTGCATATTTTCAGCTTGTGGGATGGCAATGTGAATATATCTGTTTATATCTGGCCGACACAAAGCAACTATACAAGTTAAACATACTAGATAAGAGTCCGTTTTCACTGTGGAGGGTTAAGCCTAGGAAAAAGCCACTAATAACTTAACCTAACTTACTATTGCTGTTAGGGAACTTGACCATTTGCTTTTAGGTGCCTAAACCTAACCCACAAATGAAAGCAAAAGTGAAAAAACAAGTAAAAAAAACAGATTACGTTAAAATTAATAAAAACGAGTGGACTCTGAAGTAAGACCCAAGAGGGGGCTTTAGTTGCCCAAACAATTCTTTATATGTTCTGATGGTTTGCTATATTCTAAACTTCAAAAAGTGAAAATAACTTCTAACATTCTGTTCATGATGGTGACTCGTTCCTATTATCTTTAAGAGAGTCCATGAATCATCATTGGTTACGTCCAGCAGGAACATCTTTGCCAGGTTCCTCACCTCCGAAAACTCTATTTTCATGACTCTAAATTTAACTACAGCTACGGCAGGAAACGCACATTAGTGTTTTATAACAGAGTTTGAAATGTCTGAACTCTGACCAACTAAAACTTCTAAATGCTGCAGATGGAAGTGCCTCTTCCACATAATGAAGCACCATATTTGGAGAAACACATCCATGTGCCTAACACCAGGTGCTAAAACATTTTTACTGAATTATTATTTATTTGATGCACAAGAGGGAAAATTAGGCACACCATGCTAGGGGGGTCGGGGGGGGGGGGGGCACATCCTTTTCAAGGATCACTGCCAAGGCACTCAGACCAAACAAAGCCACAGTAATTATTGCATATTTGAGTGTATCAAACATTGTTCCCTTAAACAGCATGGTAGATTTCTTTAAATCACATTTTTGTGATTTCGTCTTCATCATCCTTCTTCTTCCAGCAGAAAACACTAAGTATCACGTCTGTATGGATTATTGTAGGGTCTACCCTGCAACATAAAGCGCCTTGAGGCAACTGTTGTTGTCATGTGGCACTGTATAAATAAAACTGAATTGAATTGAAGTGTTGAAATAAACTGTTGAAGTAAAACTAAAACTAGACCAGAAAAACGGATGGCATGGGGATGAAGTGGTTAGCATACTGCAAGAAGGATCTGGTTTCGAACCCCAAAGGAAGCCCTTGTGTGCCATTTGCATTTTCTGTGTGTGTGTGTGTCTCTGGGCAATCCGGTTTCATCTCACAGTTCAAAATCATGTATGTTAGGCTAAAAGTGTCTTCTAAATTGGCTAAAGACTAAAGAACTGTATGAATGTAAATGTGACTTCTAATCTAAAGCACCTTGAATGATCAGTAAGACTAAACAACTATTTTATATGCATTTTAAGTCCAATCCAGTGCAAGGAGTCAAACTAAAATTAAACTTATTTGAAAACAAAAAAATTAAAAATCTATTTTTTAAAAAAAAAAAATTTTATTTTTTTTTGGGGGGGGGGGGGGGGGGGTATTTATGTTTTTTTTTTAATTTAATCTGTCACCCTATCTGCAGTTTCAGCACATTTGACTTTGAGATAAGAAACAGTCACAATACTAAGACTGACGAGTTTTATATATTATCACAATCGTAACTCTGCTGTTTCTGTGGCATTTGCACTCAGGCTGTTTGACTAACACATTCTGTGCATGCCATTTAAAAGTCAATTATGGGTTTCTCCAGTGTTGACAAAGGGGAACAGTGAACTCCAAAGAAAGACATCTAATCTCTCACCTCTCACTTGAGGTTCCTGGTAACAGTATTTCCTGCATACTTCAGATTCCACAGACATCAAAAGCTGTAGTGGTATTTGCTTCTTGCTGTTTCCCTGGTATTATTTTAACTAGGGGAAATTTGGTGACAGCAATCTCCCCCTCTGCAGACATGTGCTTTGCTCCAGTTAGGACTCCACTGTAATGGAAGACTTTGGTTGACTACAAGAAGAGAGTATTTCTTGTTGTGACAGCCTTTCTTTGTATATACTTCAGACCTATTCAGCACATCTATGAGCTTTTTTTCCTCCTCTGTAGTGTGAGACCATTTATTGGGCTTTGAAGAGTGTATTCAGCCCTTCTTGTGGCGACTACGCTCATTTCTTATAGACTGAAAAGGAGCACTGAATGCGGTGGGAGAGTGTTCAAGTGTTTATACCCACACATCCTCCCCTGGGCGTTCTTACAGTCGAAGCAGCAGCTAAATCTATTTCAAAAGCTTATGTAAGGCAAATCGTGGCCACAGAGCCAAGTCCCATCAAACCTGTGGGGGTGCCCAGTGGATGAATAACATTTGAGAGAGGAGATGGTGAATATGTTTGACCTTTTGCGAGGCACACACAGAGGGCCTGCCTTCTGAGCTCTCTGGGGCATTAACCTTATCTTAGAGTCGTATAATAGCCTATTGACTGCTGCACATTATCTATCCTGTGGCTCAAAGTTCAATTTGTTGCTAATGTAGTTTTTTTTTTCTCTGGGAGAACTTTTTGGTACAGCCTGACACTACATGGATTAAAGGTACACGTCCAAAAGCACTCGTAATTTGTTTCAATTTTAAGAAATACCTCTGTATAAAAGTTGGGTAACTGTTGTAATTATTTAAACAATGCAATAGACTTTCAAAGAGCTTTCTCTGAATTTAAATGATGAATTAATAAAAAAGTACATTCTAAGATTTTAGTGCTGTCCTCCAACAACCAACTGAATCCTGATTTAAAAAGAATATAGGACAAAAAACAGAGAAGTGTATGGCAAAAGTAAACACAGAACTTTAACACTGACACTGGAAGCCCATGCACATGTAATGTTACACTGATGACTGACTTGAGGCTCGCAGTAGTGAGTTATTTTAGCTGTGTGTGCTTCAGTCTAATCTGAGTCATGTTCTCTTGACATTTAATTGGATGTTAGTTTTGTCACGTTATATTATCTGTAACATTAGAAAATACCTGTTATGCATAACCTTTGGATTCATCATTAATTGTGTTTTTATAGAATGTAAATCCCAGAGCTGGGTTGTGCCAGCTGAGTTTCCCTTGAGGATAAAGAACTGTTTCACTTTATAAGCGCTCTATAATTGCCTCATCTTGCCCAAAACCCCTAATCTGTCAGACACGCCACATACTGTAAATACAATGTCTCCCATTATTGGATCAAATATCCAGGTTTGCAGTTCAAATTTAGGAAAATAAAGAGTTCGTCCTACATCCCATTTATTAGAGCATATTTTTCTCATGTTTTGCTTTCCATACAGAAAGTTTTTCAATCCCAAATGAAAAAGTAAGAAAAATACATGAAATATTGAAACTTGAATTCCTTAAATCCAGAACATGCTGTAATATATTTTTAATTCCTTATGCACAAAGCAAAAAATCAAGAAAAATTGAATTTAATAAAGAAAACCTTAAATGTAAAAAAGCATAAACCTAGAGGATGAGACGATGACCAATTTTACATTGACATAATCCATGAGGCGTTTTTATCCCATTAAAGACGTCATACTACTGCATTGCTAATGATCAATAACGCTTTGACATTATTGCCAGAGCTGACTAGTCATCTCATGCATCTGAAGTTGAATCTTAATTGACTGCTTTGTGTTTGCAGAGGAGTCCTCCGGAGACCGAATCTCCAGCTGAGACCCACCAAACCCAGCACTAGTTTCTGTGTGTAAACAGAGGCCTATTAAAATGATGACCTATTATATTTAGTATTTCCAAATTAGATGCATCACCTTTGGCAATTTAACAACTGGTAGCAATTTAAGCATGAGTAAAATATTGGAAGGACAGGTAATACATATAAATATGTATTATATGTATACATACAGGACCAATAAACACGCTCTCTTCTAGAAAAATGGTATTCAGCATTCCCCTGGTTATAAAGCTTCGATGTTTTGAACACTGTGCATTTTTTGTTTGGACTAATTTCGTGCTGGATTACAAATCAATCAGGGAACATAACCATTCCATTCCCTACAATTCAATATCATATGATGAAATAATAAACAACACTCAAAAAATATTCACATTATTTTTTAATTACCTTATTGAATCCTAGTTAAGCAAAAATCTTACCCTCTAAAGGCAAGTGAAAAAACAACTCTGTATGGATTCTTTAAATACTGAATATTGAATGCAGGAGTACTCATAGCATAAATGTTAGCCCAGCTTCAGTCAGTGTTCCTCAAAGGAACACTTTACAGTAAGCAAATCCCTTAAGGAATTAAGAGATTTTGAACCACTTGAATGAACATGAGCCTCATATTAACTTTTTTAACTGCAAAACCGATTTTGGTTCATTTATTGCATAGTTGTTGATTTTCTCCAAAGAAACGCCAAAAAAGCACAAAACTGGAGGAGAAATATACAGTGGGGCAAAAAAGTATTTAGTCAGCCACCGATTGTGCAAGTTCCCCCACCTAAAATGATGACAGAGGTCAGTAATTTGCACCAGAGGTACACTTCAACTGTGAGAGACAGAATGTGAAAAAAAAATATCCATGAATCCACATGGTAGGATTTGTAAAGAATTTATTCGTAAATTAGGGTGGAAAATAAGTATTTGGTCACCTCAAACAAGGAAAATCTCTGGCTCTCACAGACCTGTAATGTCTTCTGTAAGAAGCTTTTCTGTCCCTCACTCGTTACCTGTATGAATGGCACCTGTTTGAACTCATCATCTGTATAAAAGACACCTGTCCACAGCCTCAAACAGTCAGACTCCAAACTCCGCCATGGCCAAGACCAAAGAGCTTTCGAAGGACACCAGGAAAAGTATTGTAGACCTGCACCAGACTGGGAAGAGTGAATCTACAATAGGCAAGCAGCTTGGTGTGAAAAAATCAACTGTGGGAGCAATCATCAGAAAATGGAAGACATACAAGACCACTGATAATCTCCCTCGATCTGGGGCTCCACGCAAGATCTCATCCCGTGGGGTGAAAATGATCATGAGAACGGTGAGCAAAGATCCCAGAACCACACGGGGGGAGCTGGTGAATGACCTGCAGAGAGCTGGGGCCAAAGTAACAAAGGTCACCATCAGTAACACACTACAACGGCAGGGAATCAAATCCCGCAGTGCCAGACGTGTTCCGCTGCTGAAGCCAGTGCATGTCCAGGCCCGTCTGAAGTTTGCCAGAGAGCACATGGATGATACAGCAGAGGATTGGGAGAATGTCATGTGGTCAGATGAAACCAAAGTAGAACTTTTTGGTATAAACTCAACTCGTCGTGTTTGGAGGAAGAAGAATACTGAGTTGCATCCCAAGAACACCATACCTACTGTGAAGCATGGGGGTGGAAACATCATGCTATGGGGCTGTTTTTCTGCCAAGGGGACAGGACGACTGATCCGTGTTAAGGACAGAATGAATGGGGCCATGTATCGTGAGATTTTGAGCCAAAACCTCCTTCCATCAGTGAGAACTTTGAAGATGAAACGAGGCTGGGTCTTCCAACATGACAATGATCCAAAACACACCGCCCGGGCAACAAAGGAGTGGCTCTGTAAGAAGCATTTGAAAGTCCTGGAGTGGCCTAGCCAGTCTCCAGACCTCAACCCCATAGAAAATCTGTGGCGGGAGTTGAAAGTCCGTGTTGCTCGGCGACAGCCCCAAAACATCACTGCTCTCGAGAAGATCTGCATGGAGGAATGGGCCAAAATACCAGCTACTGTGTGTGCAAACCTGGTAAAGACCTATAGTAGACGTTTGACCTCTGTTATTGCCAACAAAGGTTATGTTACAAAGTATTGAGTTGTATTTTTGTTATTGACCAAATACTTATTTTCCACCCTGATTTACGAATAAATTCTTTACAAATCCTACCATGTGGATTCATGGATTTTTTTTTCACATTCTGTCTCTCACAGTTGAAGTGTACCTCTGGTGCAAATTACTGACCTCTGTCATCATTTTAGGTGGGGGAACTTGCACAATCGGTGGCTGACTAAATACTTTTTTGCCCCACTGTATATATATATACAGAGAGAGAGAGGCCAATAATGCCACATTCATTACAAAATCTCCATATTCTTTTTTTTTTTTCCATTGTGCTCGAGCTACAACCAGCTGTTTTCCGTTCCTATGCTGGGAGAATAAAAATAGCATTGTACAGCTTTTGAGGTGTAAATGTTGCACACTTGGATTAAAATGAATTGAAACCAGTGTGGCTTTGTGAATTCGCCTTTACTGCATCTGCAAATATATACATTGACATAGCACAACGTTACACACTTTTGCAGTCTCACACAACTCTTATAGGCGCACTGCCTTATGGGTAGTCTTTAAACTCAAATCACTAATATTTCTTACAGTGCAACAATGAAATAAACATAAACAAAAGATAGTGTGATCCACCAGTCTATATCTGCTTGGTTATAGCTCGGTACAGGTATAAATCCACAAAAGCGCCACGAGGTTTCCGCACAAACTAATGAATTAGATCTAGCTGCTAATCGTTAGCATCACGGCTAATTCACATCGCTACCAATAACTTATATACTAATGACACATAGTGGGGATCAACAGCCAACTTTCCCACATTCTCTGCAACCCCGTGGACTCATCTGTAGATACATTTTAAGTTATTTACCATCTTGTATCTGCTTACCTGCAAATATATACATTGACATAGCACAACGTTACACACTTTTGCAGTCTCACACAACTCTTATAGGCGCACTGCCTTATGGGTAGTGGCTGGGCTTATTTACTCCCGCTAGACCTGCTCATTTTAGGGGATACTCCCTCTTGTGGTGTAACGGAGGAATAACTACCCTTCTTGCACTATGTCATTTTTGGAGACTGGGGCACACATTATTTTACCACAATCAAAGAAAATACATATTTGAACAATCAGACCATTTAACTAACTATAATATTGTAACTAAAGATTATGGGGGGTGCCCTGTTTTGTCCACAATGTCTTTCTTGTCCTTACACTCTTACACCCCTCAAAAAGTTAATGGCGTCCCGACATTCTATCAATATCAGTCCTTATGTGGCAACTATACATTGCTTGTAGGAGGCTACATCCCTTTAGGAGTCAGAGTTCAGCATTACTGCTGGCCACAGTGAAACACATGACATGTATCTCCCCTTCATGTCATATGTCGCCGCAGGTGTTATTGTGCACGATAACAGTCCACTGCTTTTCCGTCCATATCACGGGTATCTGCATCTTTACTGAGTAAGGTGCTCTCACCTTTACCTGGACATAACCTCGCTACATAACATAGGGTGCCATTCTCATAACGGGTCATTACACTAAAAGACCGAGAACCAGGAGCTTCCTTTCAATGTGTTGAGCATATCCTGTATGCGGGGTATGGGATGGCGGTCAGGGATTGACTTCATATTTAGCTCCCTGTAGTCACAGCACAAGCGGAGGCTGCCATCTTTTTTCCGCACACATACGATGGGGCTGGAGTAGGAGGATTTTGATTTTTTATCCACCCTCTATTCAGCAAGTCTTCCAGATATTCTTTTACTTCTTTATGAAGTGGCTTAGGCACTGATGTATATGTTCGGCGAACAGGTGTGGGGTCGCTGAGGCCAGTGGCGGGATGAGACACCATTCTTCCCAAACACTGACACTTCTTCATTTGAAGTTGTTAATGATAGCTATGCAGAAAAGCTGTCTCACAGATTGCTTCTAAATATCCCACAGGTGTTAAATAACTGTGACAACCCTAGTAAATTATATAAATATTGCAGCGAAGGTGTGGTCCCTGCTCAGCTGCAGGGGAGGAGTGGCGCATTGAGCTCAAGGAGGCGTGCCATGAGGCAGGTGAGGCCACAGGTGGTGGCGATTGGACTGATGACAGTCTCTGTTTCTTTTCATAGTGAAGGGAGAGACGAGCGGAGGAGAAGGAAGCTGAGACCTGGGCTGAGAGGAGACTGTCTTTGTGTGTGCAACTGACAAAAAAGTGGAAACCATTGAGCACAACCATTGTGTGTTGGGTCTTTGTACAAATATAATATGTGAATAACATGAATATGTGAATGATATTAATCACCATGGATGGGACTATTGTCTTTGTAGAAGACACAACTTCATTCATAATAGAAATGTTTATATCATTGGATACAGGTGATACCAGCACCAAATATCTTTGTATTGGCTTTTAGTGACCCGCTTTCTGTAAGAGGACAATGGACCCAATTCAAATGAGATAAAAAAAAGTGCCAAGAATCTGTGCAGCTGAAAAGTTGTTGTTTTTTTCAACAATTCCAACCATTACCACTTCTGTACCTACGCTATGCAGAACCTTTACTCCAACAACAAAGCTGGGAAAGATCTGTGCACTAAAATAGAAAAGATGCTTCCAGGCCAATAATAAAACATGTCATTTTCAACAGTTTTTATGTTTTACAGACATAAAGCTTATGTTGAAATACATTGTTTACCAACACAGAAAACAGGCTAACGCCAGACACCTGATGCATCATCCTTTTCTTTCATCTTTTCTGAGAAGACCTAGGGACCTCAAGTTTCTTCTCACTGATAGACTGCAGTCCTTACTTAGTTTTAGGAGAAATTGGAGCTGATATGAGTTTCCAGATGCTGTATGTACAATATGATAGAAAGCCAATGGGCAAGCTAAGAAGTGTTACTTGTAGGTGTGCGGACTTCTGTTGTGTGACAGGCCTCCTTTTTCCTCTTGCAAGAATCAAAGTCCAGCAGAACGGCAGTCATGTTACCATCTATATGGCACCACCAAGTGAGACCACAATACTTACAGCGAGTGTTTCACAGACAAAGGAAGTGCTACACAATGCACAATAGAACACACACACACACATATGTAAATACTGTACTCACCAAACCTTACATATTATTATATTAACTTCCAATACACCCAATAATGTTATATCACCGAACAACAAATCGTTTTAGCTTACAGCTAACAAGCATGAAACATAACAGTTAGCATTAGCAGCATGAACTAGCCACATAGAGAACATGTCAATACGCATTGCACTTCTACATCCACTAAATGCTTGAATGGCATAAAAGACTCCACTAAGCTAATTTCAGCCAACAGTAAATGTTTGGACACACTATTGTGTCTTACGATCAGCATCAGTTCACTACAATGATGATAAGAAAGTAAAATTCATGTATCTGCTATCTTTTTCATTTAATCTATCCTTGGATTTGTTTTTCTGTAACATGACTGAATCTTTAAATGGCTTCTTTTTAGACTCCATCAACGTCCCTCATAACTTAGGGATATGCCTCACTGTTTTCATGTTATCTCTTTACTGGTACAAGGGACAAACTCATTAAACTCATTACATAAAAAAATAAGCTTCAAAGACTGTATACAATTTAGCCCTGTGTGGGGGGAAGTTCCAAGAAATGCCTTTGACAGATTAAAAGAGAAATGTTTGAAGAAAACAACAACTGGAGAACTTAATAGGTAAAAAATCCCCAAACTTGCCTCACACTGCGAATGCATTCACAGTTAGGTAGCTTGAAACCAAATTTCCAGATTTCTTTTGATAACCTCTTTTTTGTTGGTCTTTATGACCAAAGGGGGTCACTTGTCAGAAAAACTTACACTGCTATATCTATTTTTTATACTGTATAATGTTCTACTATAATGTAAGCAAATTCCCGACACAGTCTTCAAACCCTAAAGATCCACTAGCATTTTCAGAGTACTGCATTTTGTCTGACCAGCAGCAGCAGATTAAAATAATCTGACAGTAAGTTAGATCAGTGCTACAGGTCACATAGTACTTTCCCACATTTAATGAACTTAAATTTCTGATTTTATATTAAAAATTATGGCAGTAAATCTTTTATTCAATAAATAACTGATTAATTGCTGAGCTTTTCTGTAGTACTGGAAAACACTACTAGAAGCACAACAATTCTCCTTTACCCACTTAAACACACTGACAGTGAGAAAACTGTAGATTAAGTTTGACTATCAAGACATCAAGAGCAGCTTATTATTATTATTATAATTAATATTAATAATATTATTATGTTGCTCAAGGACATTCACATGTAGAGGAGAGGAAGAAAAATCGGTTCTAATTTCCTATCAAAACCCATGAAAGGCTAAAGAATGAGTATTATAAATGATCAATAATGCTAAAAAGTTCTATATTTTATCTTATTTTTATCACATAATTTTGCTTCAAGATTTTTTTTTTCTTTTTCAGAACTTAGTAATGTTTTGCTCCTTCTTTGTTCATCTGAGCTGAAGATGCATTAAGGAGTCGTTCATCCAAGCAATGTATATCGATGATTCATCTTAACCTATTTTGCTGTACATTGCAACCACAAGCATGAAAAAGCAAATTCTTCAGTAGAACAGAAGTGATGGGAGGATGCCAAAGTGATTCAGTCAAATAAGTCACACCATAAATAATTCCCTCTACATAGCCCTATTTCCATTCAGTCATTTTCCTAGATGTTTCATCTTATATAATCATTTGTCGCTTGAAAGCGACAAATGCTTTCCATCTTTTGTGCTAATCTATCAATGCACTCAAGAATAAATTAATCTTCAGCAATCTCAACTCTAAGATCAGGTGCACCTTTGAATTGTCTTTTGCTGCTTTTTTCCAGAGGCATAATGAATGAGGCACTGTAATTGCACTTAACATGCTCTCACTCTGAGGGACAATGTGGGGCCCAAAGCTGCCCATGTTTGACCCTATCCCAAGATCCACAACACAAAAACCAAACCTGGAGCCCAGAACCCATAAAGTATGTCAAGTCTTTAAACAAATAAATGTTTCTTTTATTTATTTATTTGACCTGTGGATTCTCAGGAAACTGTTAGCAGTTAAACTCATCTCTGTGCTTTCGTCCTCTGTGGAATCTCTGTGGTTTGGAGGTCCTGTTCATTACTATTATTTTACTCATTGCTGGTAACTTTAGTTATATTGTTTCAATTGCTAAATATCCATCCATCCATCTTCATCCGCTTTATCCGGGGCCGGGTCGCGGGGGCAGCAGCCTAAGCAAAGAGGCCCAGACCTCCCTCTCCCCAGCCACCTCCTCCAGCTTATCCGGGGGAATACCAAGGCGTTCCCAGGCCAGCCGAGAGATATAATCTCTCCAGCGTGTCCTGGGTCTGCCCTGGGGCCTCCTCCCGGTGGGACATGCCTGGAACACCTCACCCAGGAGGCGCCCAGGGGGCATCCTTGTCAGATGCCCGAACCACCTCAGCTGGCTCCTTTCGATGTGGAGCAGCAGCTGCTCTACTCTGAGCCCCTCCCGGATGGCCGAACTTCTCACCCTATCTCTAAGGGAGAGGCCAGCCACCCTTCGGAGGAAGCTCATTTCTGCCGCTTGTATCCGCGATCTCGTTCTTTCGGTCACTACCCACAGCTCGTGGCCATAGGTGAGGGTAGGGACGTAGATCGACCGGTAAATTGAGAGCTTCGCTTTTACACTCAGCTCCCTCTTCACCACGACGGACCGGTGCAGCATCCGCATTACTGCAGCTGCAGCCCCAATCCGTCTGTCGATCTCCGGCTCCCTTCTCCCATCACTCGAGAACAAGACCCCGAGATACTTGAACTCCTCCACTTGGGGCAGGAACTCATCCCCGACCCGGAGTGGGCACTCCACCCTTTTCCGGCTGAGAACCATGGCCTCAGATTTGGAGGTGCTGATCTTCATTCCCGCTGCTTCACACTCGGCTGCGAACCGTTCCAGTGCGAGCTGGAGGCCCCCACCCGATGAAGCCAACAGAACCACATCATCCGCGAAAATCAGAGATGAGATTCTGAGGCCACCAAAGCAAAAGCCTAGAAATCCTGTCCATAAAAATTATGAACAGATCCGGAGACAAAGGGCAGCCCTGGCGGAGCCCATCACCCACCGGGAACGAGTCCGACTTATTGCCGGCAATGCGAACCAAGCTCTTGCAACGGTTGTATAGGGATCGAATGGCCCGTAGCAATGGGCCAGACACCCCATATTCCCGCAACACCTCCCACAGGACACCCCGAGGGACACGGTCGAATGCCTTCTCCAAGTCCACAAAACACATGTAGACTGGTTGGGCAAACTCCCATGCACCCTCAAGTATCCTGGAGAGGATAAAGAGCTGGTCCAGTGTTCCGCGACCAGGACGAAAACCGCATTGTTCCTCCTGTATCAGAGGTTCGACTAGCGGACGAACTCTCCTTTCCAGCACCCTGGCATAGACTTTCCCAGGGAGGCTGAGGAGTGTGATCCCCCTGTAGTTGGAACACACCCTCCGGTCCCCCTTCTTAAAGATGGGGACCACCACCCCGGTCTGCCAGTCCACAAGTACTGCCCCTGATCTCCACGCAACATTGCTGAGGCGTGTCAACCAGGACAGCCCTACAACGTCCAGAGCCTTCAGGAACTCGGGGCGGACCTCATCAACACCAGGGGCTCTGCCACCAAGGAGTTGTTTAACTGCCTCAGTGACCTTGCCGGGTCATTCCCCTCATCCCCAGACTCTGCTTCCTCCTCGGAAGACGTGTCAGTGGGATTAAGGAGGTCCTCGAAGTATTCCTTCCACCGCCTGACAATTTTCTCAGTCGACATCAGCAGCGCTCCGCCAGCACTATACACAGTGCAGGTAGAGCACCACTTTCCCCTCCTGAGACGTCTGACGGTTTGCCAGAATCTCTTCGAGGCAGTCCGAAAGTCTTTTTCCATGGCCTCTCCGAACTCCTCCCACACCCGAGTTTTTGCTTCAGCCACTGCCCGAGCCGCATTCCGCTTGGCCTGTCGATACCTGTCGGCTGCCTCCGGAGTCCCACAGGCTAACCAAGCCCGATAGGACTCCTTCTTCAGCCTGGTGGCTCCGTTCACCTCTGGTGTCCACCATTTGGTTCGGGGATTACCGAGGCAGGCACCAACCACCTTGCGGACGCAGCTCAATGCAGCAGCTTCGGCAATGGAGACGCTGAACATGGTCCATTCGGACTCAATGTCCCCAGTCTCCCTCGGAATGCTGTTGAAGCTCTGCCGGAGGTGTGCGTTGAAGATCTCGCGGACTGGGGCCTCTGCTAGACGTTCCCAGCACACCCTCACTACACGTTTAGGTGCACCGGGTCTGTCCAGCGTCCTCCCCCTCCACCTGATCCAACTCACCACCAGGTGGTGATCAGTTGACAGCTCAGCCCCTCTCTTTACCCGAGTGTCCAGAACATATGGTCGCAGGTCTGCTGATACGATTACAAAATCGATCATCGACCTGCGGCCTAGAGTGTCCTGGTGCCACGTGCACTTATGGACACTCTTATGTTCGAACAGGCTGTTCGTTATGGCCAAACTGTGATTAGCACAGAAGTCCAATAACAAAGCACCGCTCGGGTTCAGATCAGGGAGGCCGTTCCTCCCAATCACGCCCCTCCAGGTCTCGCTGTCGTTACCCACGTGAGCATTGAAGTCTCCCAGCAGGACAACAGAGTCTCCAGGTGGAGCACCCTCCAGCACCCAAACCTTCCGACTGATTCACCTGCATTTTTGCCTGTTGATCTGTAAATATCCCCAAGTCTAACCCGAGGCTATCAGGACAGAGTGGTTTCTGAAAATTTCAGGAGAATAAAAAAAGTCCTAATTTGCATGCATATACTGTTTTTTTCTTAAAAATATTTTTTAATTGAACATTTATGGTTACATTTAATCAGTGTTAAAATACATTTCATCATAGATTTCTGTCTGCACTTTCTTGTATATCTTGTTAATTCAAATAATTCTCCAAAATTCCAAAAATATATATACTATTAATATAAATATTATAATATTTTATTATATTATTGATACAAATCCTATTGGAGTTTCATCAGGAAGGGCATCCTCCATAAAAATCTGCCAGATCAAACATGCAATGCTACCCGCTGTGGCAAACCCTTGTGAATAAGGGAGCAGCCAAAAGTAGCTTCTTCTATACAGTGATTCTTTTTATCAAGTAAAATAAAGCTAGTGATGTCTGCGTTCAAATGGGAACCTGACAGAACAAAGCTTCTAAGTGTGTAAAATGTCTGACTCTAACTGGTGGCTTCACACCAGGCGAGGCTTTCACACATTTAATGAGCTAACAGGATGAGGTTTGTATAGGAGAATTGGCTTTTTCTCCTCAGATTAATGGAAAAATCACTCTATCAATAGACCTCATTTTCATCTCGATAAGATGAGCCCTGAGGCTCCGTCTGAATCATACATTTCAAGAAAGAAACTTTAAAAGAATACAGATTCTGAGGGGGTAATGAGTAAGTTTGTTCTAGCACAATCAGCCTGTGGCCCATGACAGAAAATGGTGAGATCGGTTTAATCATGTGTCTTTGTCGTAAGGGGGAAAAAAGGAATTTTCTGGAATTTACGAGGACAGAAGGGTCATCATTACGGCCGGGGTTTAAGCACAAAATATGTTCACTGAAATGCATCACAAAGTCTGTGTGTTTTCATCAAGTCCAAGGGTAAAAGCACTGTGGTACAGCACATTTATGATAAATAAGTGTCAGCATGACATAACCACAAATGCAGCTAGTTTGTCCTCAGACAGCCAGTCAAATCCACGGCATTGGCTGTGTAGCTCGTGGGCGATTTTGTTGCACAATCAGGAGCCATGAGGCACTCAAGTCTCAGATATGCACTCACAGGAACTCCCCTGTCAATCGTACAGCAAGGCCACAGAGCCCATGAAAAGACAAAGGCAAATAAATATCATGAATTACGCATGGATATTGATGCTGTGGCAGTATGGTAACATATGACCTCCAACACAGTATACAGGGGCTTGCATTACCTTTTCTATATGTACACCTTATCATTACCAGATCACCTGACAATCTATGTAGTTTTCCCATGATTCATTGAGCTAACTATAAAAGATATAAGCTGTTAGGTTTTGTAAAAGCTGAAAGTTGCTGATTAAAGGGACTTTAATATTAAACTGCAATTAAAATGTTTTAAAAACTTGTGCTCGTTCTCTGAATCTCATGTCTTCTTTGTTTTATCTTCCCTGCGGCATCTTAAAATGTTTTATTAAATAAGCTGTTCCTTTTCCTTATGAGCTCAGTGTAATTAGATCAATTTTCAGTCACGTCAGGTCAACTAATAGCTGAAGTCATGAGCTTTAATGCCTAAAGTATTAACGTGGAAAAACACACAGCTAATTGTTTTCCTGGTTTTAATTTTTCCATTAATAAATGTAATTAGGATTAGGATCATTAAGATAGAAATTGTCCAGAAAACCTAATTCAACTTCACATGAGAGCTTTATCATGTGTCTCAGATGAGTCACATGGATTTGTATCATAACAGTGATGCAAGTGTATCACCTTCAAAATCTTTACACATTCTCTGGACATGCTGTTCGGCCCACGGCAGCAAGCAGTGTAGAACCAGAAGTGATTAAATGGTAAATATTTACAACCCAATTTAAGCATTTCTATCCATATCACAAAATATTGTTTATGTGAATTATTTGGGTTATGTAAGGATGTGAAAATCTGATATATATCACATATCATCAAGTCTGTGAAGGTTCTCAGTCATCCAGGTCATCGCAGTCTAAGGAGCTTGGAAAGAAAAGCGTCTGGACTTCTTTAGGTTGCTTGAAGACGTTCTTCAGTTCTAGGGTCAAATGGTGGAGAGTCCCAGATTTACACCTTGGCTCATGTGATTAGGTAGAGGATCATCAGGGGCTCCTTTTGTCCCTCTTTGGGAGGATACTCCCACAGGGTGTAAATCTGGGACTCCAAAGGGCGTATTTAGACCAGCGTTAACAGTACATCTGTGGGTATACAGATGCCTGACAGGGTAAAGGATAAAACATCATTAGGTTTGTATGTGAGGTTTTCAGGCTACATGGTAAAGTCCAAAGTTCTCCAAGTCCAAAATAATAAAATGTGGTCAACTGAGATTTTCCTGTCACTGTTTAAATCATATTTCTAATTTCAAGGGAAAATCTCTGAAGTGTCCTTGAGCAAAGCAGGCCAAGGTTCCTGCTATATGTAACTACAGTATGACCATTGACCTAACTCCATCATGAAGCTGTATTGTATTTTACGGAAAATGCTTCTGATTTGTTTTCAGAAGAAACGCGGTCGATCTAAAAGGTAATATGGAAAGTTCATCAGTGTTGAAGTACAAGCTGCCGTGCTGATCAATACCACCTCTATCTTGTATACAGCTACCATGCCATTACTGCCACTCTTTGTTTCTCCGAGTCGAGTATGAAGTGGATTCATCTTTCCTTTCATATCTTGGTTCCACAGACTGAGTGCCCCATCATAACGCCAGTGCTCTCACATCTTCCATCACCACTGATGAAAAAGGTACTCAGTACCACCTGCCCCCCCATTGTCTTTAAGTGGTTTTAGAGCCACTTACACTGTGCTTCAAAGAAATATCACTGGCAGAGGAGGAAGGTCAGCAGCCCCGCTATAGCTGCCCTCAAATTCAGCTGATGTATTCAGCTGATGTACTGTATGCCACTTCAAAGTAGCACAGCAAACAGGTCACAGATATAGTTGCTGTGGTCTTGTTGGAGAAACAGAATAAAGTCAGCCCTGTAACTATCCTGAGCTCTGTAGTTTAAAGACAAATTGGCAGCTACGTCTTCCTGGAACCCTGGCCTGGCAAAGCCAGCTCTATTAGCACTTGCTTTCACATTAAAGTGCTGATGTTGACCAGCCTGCAAGGAGCCCTGACCTTCAGTCCATCAAACCACCTTGGAATGAAGCAAGTTTGTACAGCCATTCTCCAAAATAGAAATTGAAAACCTTGACTGAAGAGTAGAGACTGTTACTGGGCTGAAGTGGGTGTTATTGGGTTTTTACTTGCTATTAGAATTATATCTATATATAAACTCAAAAGGTTAAGGGAATATTGTTTAATCATTGTACAGCAATAAATCAGTTAAACTTGTGGTCTATTTGTCTGGTCAGTTTAATAGCAAAGGGGGTTGTTAAACAGTTTCAGCTGCTTTATTGCTATTGAAATCAACAACAGGTGCACTAGAGGAGCAACAATGAGACAACTCCCAAAACGGGAATGGTTTTACAGGTGGAGGACACTGACACTCTTCCCTCCTTGTCTTTTACTTCACTTTACTTTTCACTAGTTTGGCAATCCCCTAGGGTCAGCGTCACTGCTGGTAGCACGAGGTGATATCTGGACCCTAAAGAGGTTGCACAGGTATTCCGATATACACAGCATATATAGTTAGCAGCCAGGTTACAAGATTTTACAACTTGGCTACAATTATTGTCAGATGATGAGGTTTTCGTGCTTCATCTCAGGTGATGGAAGACTTTCATGTCATGGCTCTTTGCATCCCACAATATAATCTTTTATTTGTCTGTATGGTTTGTTTTCTTTATTTCTGAAATAAATAAGGTTTAGCTTTGTGTGCCTAAAAAAAGCTTACAGCCTGACTGGATATTCATCCCTAAAGTGATCATATGCTTCCATCTAGTGGACTAGAGCAGAAATCCCTTATTTTTACATCTCTACTCCTGTTGCCCATAAGCAGGCTCGACCTCAGCTACAGTTTGCTTTTAGCACAGTGGATGACTAAGTTTTTAATTCTAGTGACAAAATAAAAATTGAAATTGTAAACTATAGTTAATACTCACGATTTTACAGAGTTCTAAAACGTAGTTTTTTTCAATAAATACTTCTCTCTTTCTCTCTTTTACACTTTACTTTCAGATGGTCTGTCTAAATGAACAGTCATTTTAGTGGATTTAGAAGCAGTCACATCTTCCTGCAGATGCTGTGTGTGACCCTGTTTGACCTGCGATGAATGTGATGTCTTAAGTCTCTGTTTCAAAGTTTTAATTTGAGATGCTTCTGCACTTCATTCTGTATTCGCCGGATATGTCTGCGTTGTGTCTCTCAGTGTGTTGCTCTGTAGCCTTTGCTACCTGGATTTGCCAGGACACCTACAAAACTCTACAGTCTAATAATAATAAACGTAGAATTGCTGTTAATCCTTTGATAGACTCTACAGAATCTGTCCTTTGTCATATTGCAGGCCTTTCATCACATTTTTAGTACAAGCTTATATGTGATCATTATCTTATATATCCTCATTATCTGAGCAAACCTGAGATAACTTTCTTATGTATGACTCATAAATTAGATTCTAGCTTCATTCAAGTATTTCTTCCCTCCCTCAGCTTGTGTGCCTGAGCTCTCATGTATATTTATGACACATATGAACTACCTCGAAGTGTAAACCAAACACACTTATGTCAGATATATGAGCCACTTTAACACTCCTGAGATGCAAGGCTGCAGTTTGGTTTGGCCACTACACAGCAGGAGTCGTCTTCCCCCCGTCAGCTTTCATGTGGTGAGGGCATCCATCTCTGTGGAGGCAGCCTCATGAATACTATCTCGATGGCCCAATTTCCATGGCTGCAAAAACTGAGGTTTTCATATCGTGAATAGCTTTTGATTACATTGTTCTTCTACGTATTTCTAACTAAGTGGATGTGACACCCTTGAAAGACTGCACACAGTAAAGCTCTTGTCACTGAGTTATGAGCTAGTGGATTAGAAATTTTAAAGGTTTCTGTAAATGTGCAAAAAAAATCTATGATGTTAATGGGAAGGATGAAGAGTAAGTCATCAGCAGTAGGCAAACTCAATATACCAACATACCTCCTCCTTCTTGCTGGGAGTCTGAGTATGACAGCGCCACTAAAGCCCATGCTTAGGGGTCAAAAACTGCAGTTGTGTCTAATGTTTTGGCTCCAATAACACTAGATTTTCCAAACTTTGGACACAAAGTATATCTACCTATTATCCCAATGGCTCAAAAAGCCAATCAATTTCCATGGATTCATTTTAAAATGCCCAGCTTAACAGTATTGGACACATGTTTCAGCCTGGTACAAAAAATGTTTTTGACCTCTTGGATGGTTTCTCCCTTTGTAGCATTTGACGCTGGGTGACTGGTAACTGTAGGCGTTTACTGTTTGCGAGGCATCACCTCCACTATCTCCAGTCTCTTAACTGGACCTCTCAGCTGTTTTTGTCGTGTTGGGCCCTTTTAGAGTACTTCTAATGGGATTTTCTGGCAAATAATGTGACCTGCTGTGTAATACAGACAATCCAGTAGGTTTGTTTGTGTTATTTTAGTCTGTCAGCACTCACTAGCAGAAATGTTTATGTATTGCACTCATATAGTTTAAGAATGCAGTTTGCTAACCAGACCTACTAGCCTTGGCCAGTTGCAGAAATCCAGAACCAGAATGCTTCTCTTCATTGGCTCTCTGTTGAATCCAGAATCAAATGTAAAATCCTCCTCCTCACATACATGATCTTGAACAAACAGGCCTCATCTTTACTGAGTTGTACTTCCTAGAATCTGTAAAAGAGAATGGGAGGCCCCTCTTCTGTGGAACAGCTGCCAGTTTGGATTCAGGAGACAAAAACCCTCTATGCTTTTAAGAATAGGCTTAAAACTTTCCTTTTTGATAAAGACTAGATCAGGTGACCCTGGAGCCCCCCTTAGTTCTGCTGCAATAGGTCTGGTTGCTGGTGGTTTCTCCTGATGCACTGAGTGCGACTTCTTCTTCTTTCACATTTTTTCTCTGTGAGTTTCTGCACCTCTCTGCATTTAATCATCAGTTATTATTAAGCTCTTGCTCTCTTCCACAGCATGTCTCTGTTCTGTCAGCCCCCTCTCACCCCGACCAGTCACAGCAGATGGCCGGCCCTTCCTGATCCTGGTTCTGCCAGAGATTTCTTCCTGTTAAAAGGGAGTTTTATATTCCAATAGTCACCAAGTGCTTGCTCATAGGGGATTATTTGATTGTTGGAGTTTTCTCTATATTATTGTAGGGTCTTTACCTTACAATGTAAAGCACCTTGGGGTGACTGTTGTTTTGATTTGGCACTAAGCGCCAAATTGCCGAATTGAAATTAACTGCATTAAAATCTACCAAGAGGTGATGTCATGATGCTTACAGCCATCTTTAATTTGGATGAAGGGCCCAAGCACGCCAACAGTTTATAACATCTGAATATTGTGAGTCTTTTAGTCCTTTGAATACTATAAATGAAGGAAAGGGACTTAGCTCCTGGATGGCAGTTTGGTACCCGTTTCCTTAAAGCAGATTTGCCTCATTTGTCCAGCAGACATTCTGGCATTAGATATCATACACTGACATGAAAAAACAGAACAATGAAAAATCAGCAGTTAATAATAGATCGCAAAAATGTCTCCCAGGCAGTGCTGAGTTACCACAGGGCTTACATTCTACTTATTAAAGAAAGCTGCTGCTTTGCCTAGAGGGGCCCAGAGGACCTTTTGTTAGTTTTGTCTCTATCTTTATTTGACAGATTAGTCTTCAAGACACCCAAGGAACGATATTAACAACGCTTGAGATCCAGCAGATTTTGAATAATTTTTCCTATGTGAATCTTCATCCACATTGTGCAACTCTGGGGCTTAAATGAATGAAAACAAGTGTGATAGAGATTATCCTGTACATGGGGGAAGAGGGTTTATTTGGCGATAGCAAGACAATGATTCAAAGTGAAGAATCTGCACTACAGTTCAGGCTACCTGCACACATAGACTCATTAAGATAACTTTTAAATGTGAGGGTGCAAACCTAAGTTCTTACCTTAAGGATGATAATTTTTCTCTACTTACTTTTAGGTTAAAAGTCATATTTCTATGTATCAGTCTACCAGCTGTTTCTGTCCATGACACAAAAGAAAGTGAGTTTTCAAACTTTGTTAATCAAAAAAGGTTCATCAGTTCTGCCTTTAACTGTAAAACTATTCATACCAAGGTAATTCTAACACTAAAACTTTCAGTTTCCGTTTTTGAGGAGAAAGAAGAAGACAGAGAGTTATTAGGAAAGAAAGTGTCGCACTGAGATAAACTGCTCTGTCAATTAGGATTGATGACAAAATCCCACTTCAGGAGTGCAGACTCAGCTGAGTACACACTGACTATAAATCTACTTCCACTGCAATGGTAGGACCGGGCTGCATCTCTAGGAAGCTAAATGAGGACAGCAGAAGAGCTAAACCTTAAGAGGGATTTCTTTGTCCACTAGTGAAAGGAGAGGAGCAGTCAGGGAAACGATTCAGCCAATTTTTGTGACATTCTTTGTGCCATGTGTGTCAGCAAACACTGGCCAGGTCAACTATCCACAAGTACACAGAATAAAGGCGGTTAAAGCTTATTGCTGCTGACTCTCTGGCGCAGTGGTACACTTTGGACAAGTCACCAGCCCTTTAAAAGGCTTGATACAAGGACACACACTTGACACCCACTCCTACAGCAAATTTAAAATCACCAGTCACCTAAGATGCATGTCAGTAGGTGGTGCAAGAAAGCTGCAGCATTTGGAGAGTACCCAAACAGGCACAGGGGGAACATGCAAATACAATGCTTCAAGGTCCCATCTGATGAGGAGCGTTGAACACCAGTGCAAAGTTACAATTTATGTAAAAATTGTATATATTTTTTAAAAATATAACTGATGTAATGTATGTAGGCCTTCTAGCCACAGCTAATTGAAAGACTTCGTCCCTGTTTTGACTTTTAAGACACAATATGTCAATATAAAGAGGAGATCAAATGATAATAATAATATAATAATTTATTTAGAGAAACATTTAAGTAAAATTATTAAGAACACTAGAAGACCTATTTCAGTGATCACAGATTTATTTTAGCCATAATTTTGCTTTTTCATTAAAAAATTTCAGGGCCAATCACACCTTTAAAATTAATGTTAAAAGGGCAAATTGTATAAGAGCATTTATTTAAAAAATATTATTAGCTTCATTTTGCAATAATTCTATTGTATTGCCTTTTTCAAGCTTTTTTGTATGTTGACATTGCAGGTTTTATATCTGATTTGGTTGCCTGGCATAAAAAAATCACATTATGAAAGATGTGACAAAATCACAGCATGTAAATATAACTGGAAGCTTTAACAGGTAGACAAGATTGTATTAGAACGGTTAAAAAACAGTTCAAATTAATCTTGATGGGTTTTGGAAATTTTCTTAATCTGTATTTCACATTTTACTTCATCACCCAATATTACTCCCAAATATTTAACTTTATTGATTTGCTGAGTTTCTTTCTGATAAGTAATTATTGAAGAACTATCACATCATTTCCTCCCCTTTGAAAAACTGTGCCACGCTAGAGGCTCAGGATTCAAACAAATCTGTTGGAAATGTGAATTAAGGAACGAAAATAACACAGACTTGAGAGTTGAGTGAATTATAAAATGACAACACCTATTCTTCTGGGCTGCATTTGACCTCCCAGCTTTGTATATCTCGGGTGAGCTGAGTTTCCTCAGGGAGCAGTGGGGTTATGTCTTTTAGCATTCCCAATATTTAATCATTATCATTATCGAGCCTGGAACCATGAAAAGACTCATTACTTCTTATTACTACCTTTACTAAAATGATGTTACACTGATGACAGCTTAATAATACTCCAGCAAAACTTAGGCTAACGTGAGGAAGAAATAATGAGTGACAGAATCCACTCATGTGAGTCAAACCTCGTGTGCTGCAGGGAGATTACATCAGAGATTAGGTAACTGGCATTTGGATTTTTCATTGGTTATGGTGGACTCCATTTACCAAGGGACCCGGCCTGCAGCTTTCCCACAGCACCACCACTGGCACATGTCCTTTATTTATAAGGGTACAGCTAAAACGTGAATATTTACACTTCATATAAATACATTCAAATGGCTTCCATAGGAACAAACACTTACAAACTCTCTCTCACACACAAATACATACACGTTCCACTTTGACATCTTTGGTAACTGGACACCTGCTTTCTCCTGCTCTGACTGACAGCCAGCAGTAGAAAGTCCAGATCCAGTCCCAACTCTTCCTAAATGGATTTGTGAGGCATCCTGCCGCAGGCCTCCTAATAGCCTCTTGTAAGCCACCTCAGGCCTGCTGTGGACCACTTCCTCCCTGCGCTGAGAATAAGGGACCTCCTGAAAGGCATTTTTGGCCATGCACCCGGATTCCTCTGGGTCATTAAGCTCTTGCAGAGTTGGAGGGGCTTTGACAACAACAGGACATGTGTCAAAAAAAGAGATAAAGTAAGAGCATTTGTAACACAGCAACACCGCTAAATGATGATGTTTTTGAATTTTTGGAATTGTATTGAATTGATCATATTTTCTCAGCTCCATGAACTGAAGAATGAAGCATTCTGAGCTCAGCTTAGGCAAAAGAAGTATGCCTGCTTTTAAACTCACAAGAGGTTTTATAAAGGAAGGTGTTGCAAAGGAACACAAAAAAGAAAAAGGCCCACCTTGTTCCCTATTATTGACACAAAAAAACACGTAAAAAGAGCCTCAGGTGTTAAAACAGCTTGCCCCGAATAAACATAATATGAAAATGAGTATTACCTGACTGTTAAGCCTAGACACCAACATGGCTTTTGAAACACAATCACCCTCACTTTCATATGGGTGAACATCACCCAGTGTACGTACTGGGGTTAAATGGATTTTAGTGATTTACACAAAAAGATTTTACCAAGGTAAATTCAAGTCATTTTAGTTGCATTGTTTGAGTAATACACTCTGCTTGCATTAAACATGACCACTAGATGGCTTTAAAAGCGAGCAGTACTTCACGAAGTGTAGTTTGCATGTGCCGGAAGTCTTAATGGCATTGGATATTTGACTGGTTTTGATAGATATTTTGCAGAAATACAAAACTTTGAATTAATACTGCAAATTACACACAACATATGTTCATAAGTAACTAAAAGCAGGAAACCGCATTTGAATGCTACAGGCTGCAGTGGAACAAATCGTAATGTTCTCCAAATGCTCTCTTTCTTTTGTTGCACTTACTGCTGTGCTAAGTAGCCAAATCATGAGTCACATGGCTAAATATTAAAATTCAAACTGCACTGAATGTGCAAGGAAGGCCTGGTGCTGTTTCAGTGTATCATTTGTTTTAAACTGTTATATGTTTTATTGTGCAAATCAAAGAAAGCTAAATGTCTACCAGCTAACATAAGTTCATAATTTATGAAATGTGTCTTTGTCAGTCTGACATGAAAATCTTTTATTAAATGACCTCTAAAGAAATGTAGTCTTATATTACATGTAGCGAGGAAGACGGCAAAGGTGAACTGGTCCATCCTTCCAGAGCAGAGGAAGAAGTAAAACATCACTGCTGAGTGATTAGAAAAACAACAGTGGGCAAGACACATGTTCCACAGCAGAGGAACATGTGTGACCGCCAGTGCCATTTTTCAGCCGCCTGCCACCACAGCGTTTGATCTGCCTCTTTTTCTTCGTACCAATGGCCATGTGCGTATGTATGCACACACACATGCGCACACACTGGGGCTTGTACTCCCCCACGTAAGGTTGTGCGGGAAGAAGGGAGGCAGAGGAGGGAAGCTTTTATATTAATGGCTGCGGTTAACCTGGAAGGGTCAAACCCATTGGAGCTGTTGATGGATCTAGACTGCAGGAGCTCTCTTTCTCTCTCTCTCTCTCGCCTACGCACAAAAACACAAACACAGTGTGGACCTGACTGCATGATCAGTCTCCAGGCACATTGTGATGACCATGGAGAGAGATAAAAGATGGCGTGGAGGCCAGGACAGCATGGACATAGTGATGGTTGGAGGGGGAAAAAGAAGATGAATATATATAAAAGAGCAGATCAGAGTGCTGGTTACAGGCATTTTTATCAGAGGCAGACTAGAAAGAAATTATGAGTTTTTAAATTAGGGTTTAAAATAATAATAATTTTAAAAAACTGGAACGAGATAGATTTTCAATTTTTAATTACTCCTTGAGTACAGTATATCACCGAGGGTTATGGCAAGTGGAATCTCATTAAACCATTTGTACGGTGAGAATGTCACACTGCTCACTTTACTTTTCATAGACAGCAGTTTCTATTCTCTTTGCTACAAGATCTCACCACTTAACAACACCACTGGAACAAAGCTTTTGCCTTGGGCAATTTCTAATAGAATCAATGATTTGTAGTGAAGAAAGTTTAGTAAGAAACGTCACTAGAAACACTACTAGAAAAAGTAGATGTATCTGTAAATACATAGTTCATGGTTATAGTCTACAGATAAGCACCACAAAGCAAAGACAGATTGTCGGTGATGGGATCACACAAGTGGCAATGTAATCAACACGGGGATGTTTTGATTCACAAGTACGAGGTCGTTACTACATAATTACACCAGTCATCATGAGTCACAGACCTTGAATGGGTGCATGAGGCGTGTATCAGAAGCTGCTCTGAGTGCTCGGGTAGAGTAGAGAAGCGCTATATAAGAATCAGTCCATTTAACATTTTCCGAGCTTGACTATGGGGGCGGTGTTCTTTGGGTTATACTCAGTGTTTCACTTTTTCCAAATACAGCAGATCGAATTAATGCCATTAAGCTTGGTTTCAGTTTCATCAGACCACAGCACTTTCTCTCAAGCCTTCTTTAAATGTTCACTGGCAAACTTAAGATGGGCCTGTATCTGTGCCTTCTTAAGCAGGGAGACCTTGCAAGCGCTGCAGGATTTCAATCCAATATGGCATAGTGTGTTACCAATGGTGTTCTTGGTTACTGTGGTTCCACCAGCCTTTAGATCATTAGCAAGATTTTCTCAACTAGTTTTGGGGGATCCACCACCTATCTCATGCTTATCCTCACCTCATGAGTGTGATTTTTGGAGTTCTAGACCTTCCATTTCCATATAATCATATCAACAACTGTCACTTTCTCACCAAGCTTCTTGGTGATGGTCTTGTAGCCATATTGTGCAGGTCTACACTTGTTCCTGACATCTGTTGTCCTCGGAGGTAGAGAGGATGGGATCAAAGAAACAGACTGTGTGACAGATGTGCTTTATACGCATAACGAGTTGAGATCACAAGTATCTGTAATTGATTGACTGACTTATTACTGACTCCTTGTAATTTTAGTGACTTGCAAATCAATTTATAACGTTCATGTAATGTCCTTTTTCTTGATTTTTGATTCATATTCTCTGAGCAAACTAACAAATAAAGCAGAGGTTCAAATAATTTCCCCCACTGGATGGATGGATGAATGGATGGATGGATGACTAACTTTTGAACATTTGACACAATATTATCATTAAGAATTACAACAATCAAACATTAAGTACTTAATAGAAGATATGATTTGGTGACAACAGCCATGATCCACTCAAAAATTGAAAGTGTATGTGCAACATTAAACTGCAGTTTTATTACAAATATCTTATCACAATACACGCAGTTGTGAAAAAGTGAAGACATACGTAAATTATTTGTTCACTATAAGAAGAGTCTCACTGCAACTTTTGGGAGTGTATGCAGCGCTCGTTCCATGAACACTTCAGCATCAAAGCTTGTGTGTTATAACGTGCGCCGATAAGGCACTTGGTGTTCTCAGAATGGCAGCAAGCAGGAAGTACCTCAAAAAAACAAACCTATTTCCAAACCGAGGCATCTGACACAAGTTACGGTCCTAATTGAATCAAGCCCGCTGTTCCTATAGACAGGGTTTCCCTGAAAACACAATTCACCGCTGGCTGGGATTTCAGAGCAAAACAAAGCGATGATGTCAGTAAAAAAAACAGCAGAGAAAGAACATGACATGCTCCTAATTACATGACAGCATGATAGACTACAAGACTTTATTTTTTTTTACATACTGTGGTGTTGGTGAATAAATAGATTAACTGCATTTAATGAGCCGACTTGGACTCCACAGGAAAGGTCTGATTTTGGATAAGGTTCCAGATATATTTTCTTGTTGTAAACAAATCCCATGTAAGTACCACATTTTAAATCCAACAATTAATGTATGCTAGTACTCTTACATAAGAGTCATATATCTAATTCGTATATCCCTTATTCATATCTTGTTCCATTACTATAACCATAGAAACTGTAGTTTATCTTGAACCAAATCCCTTTGTCCTACTGCGTGAATACTAAAGCATTGTGTCACTCCACAGCTGAAAATAGGTCCCTTCTCAAGCGCTGTTAACTTCTCTTTGAGTGACTTTTCTAGTGTCCATCTGTTTGACAAATCGCTAACATTTGTGACCATTTTTTAAAAATTACATGTTCAGTAGAAACTGAGCCACAAACAGGCCAGAGAAGTAAGATAAAAAGTATTCAAAGACAGTGGATACAGTTTGTTACATACAGCTTGTTTGGTATTTTTCATTATCTTTATATCTCTCAGATAATATTTAAAACTTGCTTAAACTGCAGCGGCTAATGCCAAAATGATTCACTTTACAATCAATTTGTAAAGTGAAAGAATGCTGACAATTTGTTGTGCCATTTATCCAGCATTTTTTTTTTACTTTCTACCAACCACAGTAGGTTTTTTTTAAATCTTTGTTAAATGAAATGCTGAACTTATTAATATAATTCAATATTTCACAAAATTTCACAGACAAAATAACCAAGTCATCAAAAAATATTCAACGGAGAAAATAGGTATTTGTTGCAGCTCTTTGGCATAAACGTGATTCCGTGTGAAACAAAGAAATTCCTTGTAAAAGAACATAGTCATATCCTACGGCCAAAAAATGAATGAAGACGTTGATTTTTATCCAAATAGAGGTATTTAGTTAAACAAATCATTTTAAAAATCATGTATTCCAAACAAATACTTGACTTTGATGAACTGAGGTATGCATGACTTTAATTGTCTAATCTATTTTTCCCATAATAAACCAGTTGTGCAACTATGGAACAGCATAATTAAAAACAACTTAATTTCCAAATGTAATTATTTAAAATGTCTAAATCATTTCTTAAGCAATCTCTCAAAGTGGAGTAAAGAGTGAATTTGCTAGAAATAGTCAGCTGCAGATTAATATAGATGTGAGTGTTCTGTGAGATACAGACTAAAGAAACATTTGCAGCACTAATATTAATAATGATGGAAACCATCACCCAGTAAAACTGTTTGACACTCTCATGTTTTTAATATTTCTTAACTTATATTAAAACTCTGCTGCACAAAAGAAGAAATAATAAAAGATCTTGGATGTAAAGGTTCTTCCATGGTTTGTCGACACCTGCCGTACATCTCAGTGTAATCTTTTTTTTAAAAATGCAGCCATACCAGAATCAAGTAAAATCCATTTATTATGATTCCATCAAATAAATTTATAGCACAAACATGATTAAAAAACAACAACACCTGCCTCTTTTGATACAGAACAAAGGCAGAAAACAGAGATTACAGCTTTGCTGCAAAGCACACAGACACGTTAATACGCCAAGTAGGTTTTTCCTCTGCTCTGCTCATCTTCAGTCCTGAGACAGGGAGAAATATGAAAGGTAAAAGAAAGCTATTCACAGTGCTTGGAAATACTGAAGTGGTTTTGGACCCCTCTCTCTGGATCCAAGTGTGCACAAAGTGGTACTAAATCCCACGGTAGCCTTTGGTTTTTGTTATTGTCTCTGTCGAGAGGAAATGGTGATAGGAAAAGAAAAACAACAACGACAAAGCTTATACACATCACAGCTTTCATCTCCACCGATCACAAAGGTTCATTAAATGTCTCTTCTCACCAGAGTGACAATATTTGCTGGGACCATTACCTTGATATGAATGTATTGGTTCCGTTTGATGACAACTTTCAATTAGTTCAAACAGGCTTCAGCCAGAAACACAGCTGATTGTCATACACTTTCATTCCTAGTTCAATTTTATGGTCCGAGCTTGAGTGTATTATTTTTTGAATAAGCACAGAACCATAAGTAGTAGGAGAGTGAACTCGAGTCCACCGAGCAAAGAAAGGCTTGTTAGAGCTTCACTGTGAGTGACATAGAGCTTTTTTTTCAGAACAGTTCACTTTTTTGTGTAAAAAGTGATAATTGAAAAAGATAATAAATTCCCACACAGTATCCGGGCTTTCTGGGAACCCTGATCACATGGCCCACGAGATGTTGGCTGTGTGCTCCTTGGCCTTCATGCGCAGCACGGCGATGCTGGATGACCGCCTCTCAAACTCAGGTTTGGTGTCAAAAGCTGGGTTACTTGCCGGCGTGAGAAGCGAGTCTGCGCTGAAGAAGTTATTGAGAGACACGTGGCCAAATTGGTTCTGCTGATTTGGGAAGCCCATGTAGCCATGGTCAGCAGCAGTGGCGGCCGAACGAGGGGAGTGGGAGTAAGAAGTGACACAAGGAGGGGAACCTCGGGGCAGCATGCAAGAGGAGACCACAGAGCTGCCAGGAGCTGGGCTCGGCCACAGATTGTTGGTGATCTGTTGGGTGAAGAGGCTGTTAGATACTACAGGGAATGGCTTCAATTCATCCCAGCATACAGTACAAATTAGTTTATATGGATTAATAACTGGGCTTGTAAAGACACTGTACGCTGACCTGTTATCTGTAACTTACCATTTGAAAAAATTTAAGAGAATTGTAAATACAGGGTTACAGACATGATCTTGTAAAGTAAACTATGATGTATCCTGGGTACAATTATTGCCTTTCGAACTGTCTATATGGAACATAAAATACAGAGAATACAGTGTATGTAGTTAACAAGCATCTAGTTTACAGAAGTATTTTTCACTAAAAAATGTTGTTGTTGTTGTTTTTAAAATGTCCTCTGTTATTTATATATATGTTATCTCATGCAACTGGAAAGTTGCAAGTGATTTTAAACTTTTACTGTAGCACTAAAGTTTTCTAACAATTACCTAAAAAAAGAGAGGAGAATAGCAATGAATATTACATAGTTTTGACACTGACAGCGCTATAATACAAAGTTTGAGTGATGCCCAACTGAGCCCAGGTAAGAATAAAAATTCACAGTGAGTGCTTGGGCATCCCACATGTTGTATGCTTGAAAGGTCAACTTCAGAAAATATCCGGACCTGATTATCCAAAGCGTGTAAAAACTACTTACAGGAATCTTAAATGGTTGCATATTAATAATACAATAAATGTAAATGTGGACAAAAATATTTTTATACAAAGCGTGAAAACTTAAAATTATTGTTTAAAGGGTTGTGTTTGTAATGCATCTTTCCATGAAATTTTAAGTGAACATTTTTCAGTGAACTGCTGATATGATTACGTTTGATGGTGATGTGTATGATTATCAGTCGTAGTGACTCCGGAGTAGTTTAAAATGTCCTAAATTCACTCTAAAAGGTCATGTGGCCAAAATTTAGTCAGGGAGTAGTAGGATAACACAAGAGATACACTCATGTGATAAGCTACAGCAAACACTACATGACCGATTTTTAATAAACTTCACCTTACAGAAGGATGACTGTCTAACTTATAAGCTCAGAGTCTACTGACTGCTTGATCACATCCAAACAATTTGATCCTGACACAGTGCGAAATTTCCAATAAACTGAGAGGACATGCCAATGTAACTAAGGAGCATGCAAATTTTCTCGGTCAAAAAACAGTGACTGAAATATGTCTGCCTCTTCAAAAGACTCTGCAAATTGCACATCAACAGTAACCAAACTGGTAGAGCTCATTTTGCTGAAGCATGGCTTTCTGAAAATCAAATGACAAAATGCCAAATACGTTTTGACTGACTAAGGTTGTTTTGGGAGTCAGATGAACATCCTTAAGTTAAACTAGCATAAGAATCGACTGGTGCCCTTTTGACCACATGCATCATTGTTAAGCATGACTTCAACTTTTGCACAGAAATCAACGACAACTGAAAACCTCGCTGACAGAAAAAAAAAAAGAAAGTTCTCTAAAAGCCACAGCAATGCAACTCATGTCCAGTGTGTTTCAGCAGACCGAAACAGCCAGTGCCAACAGGGTTACAAGTAGGTTTGTCCGTTTATTGATAGTAATGGGGATCAGCTGTATGAACAGGCATGGCTCATATCCAGGAGAATCTATCAGAAACATATGTGAGGAAAAAATGTGAGACAGTCCAACAGAATTCTAACCTGGTGTTCGGCCAGGGTGTAGCAGAGCTGTGACTCTGCCTTTTACTACATTTTATTATTTTTGCCTCTTGGAATCAAACACGTCAGCTGTTTTGTTTTTGTTTTTCTCAAACTCAGAGTGTAAATGCGAATCTCTCTACAGAGCTGCTGTGTGCATATTTACATCTCTGAAAACCTAAAAGTCTCCACAACACTTGAAGGCCAGATGTCCGTTTTTAATGTAACACCTAACAAAAGGAGAAAAAGACACAAAAAACACTGACATTCTGCATCTCTTCTCTTCTCACCTCCTCTCATCTTGTAACTGACCTTTGTCCAAACAGCAAGACAAATGCTCAGCCAACATGCAATCTGATATAAGCTCATTCATTCAGACATGACGCCTCACAGCGACTCTAATCAGTGTTCAGGCTCCTATCTGAAGATGGGTTTCATAATTAGTGATTTATCGAGCAATCGTGGCCGAAGCACTAATTTAAGTTTGAAGTGACCTACATAACTGAGATGCTTAGAAAGGAGTGAGAGTAAAGAGTTCATATTCTTTATAAAGCACAGTACTGCCTCCAGCCCATGCAGCTGACAAAGAAACTCATTTTCTTTTGACGCTGAGAATAAAGTCCATGAATGCTTAAAATGAATAAAATAAAATAAAATTCTCAATACTTGCCTGTGTGTAGCTGTCTGTCCTCGGTAGCACGGATAAATCGTAGGCGGCGGCAAAGTGACTTTTGGCTTGCTGGATTTGCCCGTAGCGCTCTCTTTTCCTCCACTTTGCCCTTCTGTTTTGAAACCACACCTTTTAAGTAAAAGAAAAAAGACAGAAATATAAAATATGTTTACATTTATTAATATTATTTTTCCCAAAGGCTCAGAAAGACAGAAAAGTAGCCAATCTATTTAAAAAAAAACAAAAAACAAAAAAAAACGGGACAACAGAAAATAACAAAGTTGCAACATTCAAACAAAAAATTAAAAGAAACATGAAAATGTATTTCAACTATCAAAACCTTTATGCTTATATATTCACGTATACATAGGCTGTATGGGTTTGGATATTAACGCCCGCTGCCGTACTAGGCTACGCCTTTCAGCGCTTAAAGGCTCCTGTTCTCATTATGTTTAAGCAAAAACGAGTCGGTCCGTAAACTCTACCTGCACTCTAGCCTCTGTTAATTCTGTCCTCATTGCCAGCTGTTCCCTCACATAAACATCTGGATAGTGTGTCTTCTGAAACACTTTCTCCAACTCCTCGAGCTGCGCGCTGGTGAAGGTCGTCCGGTGTCTCCTCTTCTTGCTGCTGGACACGTTACTGTCGCACTTGTCTCCCATGTCATCCAAATCGGTTTTCTCCGAGCCGGTGGTCACCGGAGACGCCCGCAGAGTGCAACAACCGTCCATGGGCCTCCCGAGGTCAGAGTGCAAGGTGTCTTCATCTGTTTTTGGCACACTGTAACTGGCTACAATACAAATAAGTGATAAGTTAACAACAACAGTCTCAATTTGCTAGTCACTGCACCAAAATATGTAACCTACTAGCCTGTATTGGAGATTAAATTAAATTATTTTACATATCAGATAATGTTAAAAAAAAAAATAGATTCGATTTAAAAAATTAAAATAAAAATCCAAAAGAAATTGTAATTAATAAGTAGGAGAATAAAACTAAACGTCATTGAAAAGATCGACTTCGGGGAATGTAAGCTTCCCCCCCCCCCCCCCTCTCTCTCTCTCTCTCTCTCTCTCTCTCTCTCGCTTAACTCGTTTAACTCGCGCACACATTTGCGGGATAACTTTGACTTTGCAAAAATGAGCGTACTCACGGGTTTGATCCCCGCAGGGAGAGGAGCGGTGCTCGCCGCTCTGCAGCCCGAAGGCCTGCACACATTTTGGGGGAGACTTGGTGAAGTACTGCGCGCTGTCCAGGCTCTCCATGACTTGATCCATGTAGTAATCGCTGGCCTTCATCGCTTGGCTTTTCAAGGCAAACTTATCCTCCATGTATTCCATCATCTTCACCGAAAACCGCTCGCTTTAATCAAATGTCACTAAAAAAAAAAAGAAAAAAGAGAAACTAATCGCTTCGCGCACCGACGAGTAGAGACGACTTGTAAAGCAATAATTCGCCGATGAAGATAATTTGCTCTGTCTTGAAGGCACAACGTCTTTATAGCCCCAAAGAGAACGAGATCCTTAAAGAGCACCCCCTCTCTGAATATGAAAAAGTGCCCTCCTCCCACTCCTCCTACGCCCTGAATCCAAACCAAACAGCAGTTTAAAGTGATTGGAGACCCACAACGAATTCGAGGAAACAATCAAAAGTGACTTTAATTTACAGCATGTTTAGACGTCCAAAATGAGGCAATAATTTTTCTACAGCTAAACCTTTCAGCTGAAAATGGGATTTAATTCGTGTCTTTGGAAATGTTGTAAGAACTCTGCTCGTGATTTATTTATTTGGAGGGATATTTTAACCTGTAGGCAGCAGAAGGAAGTCAACAGTCAGATGTTCTCAAAATGAGGAGATTTCATTGGCGAGAACATATAAATAAGTTTGTTATATTTTGCAGTAAGTCATTTAAGTTCGGAGGATTGATTTATTACCATTTTAAAGAAAAGATCATTTCTGAAACTTCAAACTAGTAAAAACGATATAAAGCAGATTTGACATTTGCGAATCTGTCATGTGACGAAGTAAAATAATCAATCATATTTAATTATTAAAACAGGAAGGTGGAAAATGCGTTCGTCCTTGTCGGGTAAATTGTTATTATTATTATTATTTTTTTTTTTTAATCTGCTTATTTCAAATCCTTCTGAAAACCCAATGCAAGATTTCTCTTCTTTTTTTCATTTATTTGCACCCAAAAACAGATCTTTATTAACACCGTGGCACATTCCAGACTTTCTCTTTTACGTGATCAAAATATGGATTTTAAGAAGTGGTTTTATTATTATTATTATTCTAACACGATAATAATGTAAATGTCATATCTGGTGGCTTTAGAGTAAGTTTTATTTTTATAGCTAAACTTTAAATTACATTTCGAGCTGCGCGGAGGATCTTGTGCACTTCATTGCTTTGTAATAAGAATCTAATATTACGGCTGCAAACCTGCATGAAGCTGCTGCTTGATGCTTGCAAAACTAACTGAAAACTTTTTAAAAGCATAAGACGAGAAATTCTTTTCAGTTGGACTAAAAGCCTAAAACTATGCTCTCTAATTAGAGTAGGATGCCACTGTTGTCTGCTGGGTGAAAAGAGGATTTTATGAACTTTAGCAATAAACTTAAAAAGTTCCATTACTGGAATATTGATCATTCCTGTTTTTCTTAATTGAAACATCCGGGAAAGTTTAGTTTCATTAAGCCCTCACACACACACACACACACACACACACACACACACACACACACACACACACACACACACACACACACACACACACACAGGACCCAGCTGCGAGTTTTTCACCAAAAAAAAAAAGAACAGGAAGAGTTGTTCTTCTGTATTTTCTTATTGTAAGAATTATATTACCGCTAACCAAAGCCCATCTTCCACCTCCACATCTCCACCCTGAGCTACACCACCTGCGATGCACACCATGCATAGCTTTGGTTCGCTCGAGGGTCAGTGGCAGTTACCTGGGGCTGCATGGTGCCACAGGAGAAAAAATAAAAATAAATAGGTGTGCTCCTAAGTAGCAGGGGGTGTCTTAGCCTTCCTACGATGACCTTACACACTGGCTCATGCTGTGGAGAAAATGTTAAAAGTTCACTGTGGTTTGGTGGGCTTTCTGCTGGAAATTCCAGCCACAATAGCTCCTGCATGGTTCTGCAAAAGTGGAGAAGCTGGTCATGAGTTGATCAGTCAGGCTAATTCTATAAGTACTGCTGCCAATGTCATGTGAGCAACCTTGAAAGACCTACAACTTGACTTTAAAAAAAGACAATTCTAAAATATATGATTGAATTGAACTAATTCTCAACCTTTTGAGCCTTAATGTGACTGAACATGATCAAACACACAAAAAAGCTGAAACTGAACAGGCCAAAATCTGCCACTTCAGAAGGCATAAACATGACATCATGATGCCCAAAGCTACCCTTGGGTATAATTCAATTTAACGAAATGTCTTCAAACTTTGGCTGCATGAAACACACACAGAAAAAGACCAAAGTTTATTTTCCCCAAAAGCACAAACTGTGAGCTTATTGATGCCACTCGAGTCTGCAGAACATTTGGCTGAATTTCAGAAAGTGAAAGCAGTGCATCAGCGTCACGAAAGTTTGTTTTCATTTTGTTTGCCATTTGCTTTTCCATAGTCAGGCATTCCTGAGCACTAACAAGCTTCAAGTCTCAGTGATTTCACTAAGTCTTCTGAGTTCATGTTAACATGTTGCACAGGCCCCCTATACGACTGAAACCACTGCAAACCGTCCAGTTAAGTAATCGAATGCTATGGTACAGTACAAGGGTAAAGGAAATGTTAAATACATTGTTTATAATAGTGTATGCTTTTTTATATATCAGGGAAATTATAAATGGGAAATTCGTTCTTCTTCGTCTTGTCATTGTGAAGGGGTTTTTTTTGTAGACTATAAATTTCGCATATGATTAATCAATTAATACATTAATAAATTAATATATTTTTCCTAATACTTGAAACATATCTAAAAGGTTTAGGCTTAACAAAAAAAATAATCAGTGAACAGCAAAACAGTCTCTATGACCTCTGTGTCATGGGAGATGCTAAAAGACATCAAGTACTTATAAAAGCACAAAACACCACATAAACCATTATTATTGTAGTAAACTGCTGAAACCAGCAGCAAAGGAAAAGGCAGTTTAGGCATTATCAAACCAAATTTAACAAACAAAATCATATCACATCAATTATTATTACAATACAAAAATTGTGTTTCTTATTTACTTCTTCATAAAACACATCTTATATTTCGAGTCATCATAAAAAAACAGACATAAAAAGTGTGTCTAAACGTTCATTTAATGATACATTTGATAATGAAAACATTTCCATTTTCCTTTTTAGAGGGCAGCTTGCACAATATGTTCTTACTCTGACAGAGTTACTAATAAAGTAGAAATAAATAGAATCCAACTCCTCTGTCATTTTTATCAATAAGGGTTTTACATTCTAAAGCATTTTTAAGTAGCGCAATATATCTCTGCAAAATTAAGGTCCCTTTTAAAGAATGTACATACAATTCAAACTCTTTAAGATTTAATATTGACTAAAAAAAATGTAATCACTTCAGAATATATATTATTTTCTTGCAACACACAAATTTGATGTCAAGGTCACGCCACACCCTTATCCTGCATTACCTCACCACAGCTTTCTTTATTTGCATTAGTTGGACCACCAAAAACCTCCTACACATTTAAAGGCCTGTGTGTTTCTCATGTTTTAACTATTTTAACATCACAGTGAATTATTCTGCAAGTACACCAGTGTTCTTGAGAAATCTTTCCAGATAGCCACTGCTTTCTTTAAATTGAAACCACTGGCCAAAGTTAACATTTCACGTGTCTGTTAATTCATTTTCAAATATTCAGAAATGCATAGGAACCTAAAAGCTGCCAGGAATTGGTTATAACTCCACAGCGTACTTCAAAAATGTTCAGCAAAAATGTGCAAAATTTGCAAATTGTAGTGAAAACATGGAAATGTGGTTTTATGGACTTCAATGCATTTAAAGAGAGCACTTGGAGAGATCTGGATGCAGAGTCCCATTGACATGGCAGACGAGGCTGAGAGGGACATTCTTGGTCTTATCTAAATGTGCAGTGGAGCTCTCATTTTACAAGGCAATGGGTTTTGGATCTCTTAGGTTACATATAATTTACCCATAATCCAAACGTAAACAAATGAAATGAAAAGTGGTAGATTACAGCTTAACAACATCCCTTCAGAATAGGAAGCTGCAGAAAACAGCTCTAATGGCAAATCTGAACTTGTGTCAAGTAATACTAGTGACAAGACATAGGCACAGATAGGCCACGCACACCTGTCTGTAAAGCAAAGCATCAGATTTGACTTATGCAGTACTGGTATGATCACAGTCTACAAAAAAGCAACTAGAAGAATCAGTCTCCCCGCTGCAGGAGAACAGTGCTCTCCAGTTTCACAACAGCCCCCAAGTGGGCAGGACCACCACATCTCTGGCATGCGCCACTCTCCAAGACAAAAATCCCCATCAGATCGTGTACAGTCAAAACACAGCCTCAAGCCATGCTTAAGTGAAAGACAGAAGGAAAATAAACAGGCCGACATGCATTTCCTTCCAGGGAGCCACTCTGCAACTCTGACTATTTGTTTTGACATTCATTAACTTATCATTTTCAGCAAGGAACCTTCAAGCCTGATGTTCACTGCCTTCAGTAGGGCTTGTGTTTGTGGACGGACGCCTTGGCTCTCCAAATTCAAATACACAGAAAAGGCCATTACGATCCACAGCAGAAGATAAAGAAAACAGTGTTGCAAATCTAACACCAACGTTTATGCTGAGAACATAAATGCAGTCATTTCACGTGCACTTAGCAAGTGTTAGCAAGTGTTAAACGCAAATACAGGGCAGTCAAACTAAAATTCTGCACTTTCATAAAGTCTGCTCTGAGAAAGCAACAGAAAATTGGAAAAGGGTAAGACTGATCTCATAGCTACAATCTGTATTTAAAATCTGCATGGAGGCAAAATGACAGCATCCTAAGAAACAGGCATTAAAAGTCCTGGTTCTTATTTCCTGCCATCATTTGCATATGAAGCATGTCATCATTTGTGACTTTGTTCCATGTGTTTTGGTGCTAGTTGGATGCAGTGAGGTTTGGGCAATGATACTTGAGAACACAGCATTTGATACTTGAATGAACATAATAGAACCGCCTGCAGATATTTGGGCTGGTCTGAGTCCTGTTGGCCTTAATTAATTTACAGAAAAGGGAGTCTTGAGTTTTCATCTGCTTTTCCATCTTAGTGCAGGCAATAAAACAGCATTAAAAATCAAGCTGACCGGCAAAGGAAAATCACATCGAATTTTAATAGCTAAAAATTTTCTAAAGTATCCACGTGAGCTCTTCCAACGCATATTTTAATAATCTTTTGACGCGAAATGCATCGAAGTACATATAAGAAAGCTGCAACTGCATCTATTAGAGGCTGCAGAGCAAGGGCAGGAAAAGTGGTGACCTCTGGAAGGAGGCTTTGTGTTTTTACTTGCGCACTCTGTCCCTTTTCTTGCCTCCTCCCCAGCCACCGCTCAGCTGAACCGGGTTGTCACGGAAGGAGATACGCTCCTTTTTTGACGGGGCAGACGTGACTCGCGCGGGAGATGGGACTTCTTTTCCTGGAGACAAAATGGAAGAAGACGGCATCAGTATTTAACATTCAAAACAAGCAGAGTGAATTTACTTTGCTGACTCATACTATATGTGAGAACTCATTTTGTACTTCTGTGTCTGCTCACATATTTTATAGAATTTATTAACATGGGTTATTATTAATTTCATAACATAGTTTTCTAGAGGGAAGGCTATCTTTGCAACACACAACGTCATGTTAGTTTGCCAGGGTCACATTATAGAAATTGTTAAGTACTTAAAAATGCATGGCATAAAAGTAAATATAAAAGCTTTAACTAATGATGCAGTGTTAAGTAGGTTAAAATATGAGGATTTGTAATATGTACTTAATATACATGTTTTGAAAATTGAGCGTCAATTTTGTGTGACTCAAAATACTCGAGATGGTGCTGCATTAAATCTCACACTAAAGACTTAAGTGTGAGCAGGCGGGTTGTTCGGTGCCTCTCGGGAGCAGTGTGTGTGCTGTATCACAGGCCGTTCCACTTTCACCTGGGGATCAGTACAAAGCTTTTCAAACATACAGAACAAAGGCAGCGCTTCTACAGGGTATGATGCATTCCACGTGTAGAGCGCAAACCCACAGTCAGCACGGCTGCCTCACACAGGGAGTCCAACAGCATGAAGCGCTCTTTAGGTGGGAGGGCTGGGATGCATCGCACGTTCTATGCTAGCCCCAAATATCCGCACAGCTGGCAAACTGTATAGAATAACCATCCGCTCACAAGTCACACATAATCACACATCTCTAAGTTTTGATTTTGTTCAAGTCTGTTGGGCTAACACTGCGATTTTCCTTTCCTCGTGGTCTCTCTTAATACACAGTGTTTTGGTGTTTATTTCCAGGTCAGCTTTGGTGGCTCAGTATATTAAGGAACTTTGTGCAGTAATGCGTTTGAAATCAGAAGCATTACTGCACTAAAAGTTCAGTGTAATAAACACTGAACTTTTGCTGCATGTTTTCCTAATAGCACTGCTAGTTGTGCATTCTGTTATTAACAGTACAGAGTTTTATTTTTGTTTAAACTGCTCATTTTAACAAACCACTGTGACCAAACAAATTGTTTTCAGTCATCTTACTCCTATTAGGGTTGCAAGAGGAGCTTAACTTAAGTAGTTTCCTCTGCACACGTAATGAAAATATTGTGTGAGCCGAGAAATGCATTTTATGGTACTGTCCCGGCAAGAGGTGAGTATCGCATTGCAACAGGTTATAGACTATTTATGTAGTCTTTACTGCTATACCAAACTAAGTGAACCCTCTAACTTTAAACCCCCACCTTGATGATGTATGCCCCTTTACAGGCGAAGGCGATTGTTAGTCACACTTTTTTGCAGGATCACGTAGGCTCAGTATGAAGATTTACATCAAAGAAGCTGCGTTCCCTGATTTTACTCCCTAAGGAATTTCCAAGCCATGACTTTTTGATGACCACTGGGACCATTAGATACCCTTTCCAAGTTTATAAAATATCTAATTGGCTTTTCAAGAAATATTCTTTCCTTACACATACATCCATATTTCAATTTGTCCTTCACAATTTTGATAATGGATGTTTTGATCAGTGCGGACAAAGAGGCTTTCTTTCTCCCGGCCACACTCCCCGTAGAGTCTGCCTGCCTAACAGGGAAATGCTCGTTCCTGCTGCTGCACCTCGTGGATATCATTTTGAAATCATCATCGGAATCCAATTTGGCTTCGTTAACATGGACAGGGCTCTCCTTCACTCAGATTCCTGGGCTTGTTTAATGTGGTCATCTGCTTGTCAGCCTGTCAGTAGCATCTTTGTCACTCAAACTCCTGAGCCCCACTACTCCTGACAGAAGGGCCAGTCATTCTTCACTGAAAGGACTGATTTTTTTTCTCTCCCTCGCTGCCTGTTTCCTGTCAGAGGAAAATTTCACGACACTCTGTCCCCAGCCCGACCTTGTGGCTCCCCTCCCCTCCCGCAGCAGACGACCAGCGGACTCGGTCTAGGCTGAATAAGCAGCGGTCTTTATCCCTGGCTCTGCGCACTCAGATCTGTGTGGCCCAGTAGTCATAGGTGCAACTATGCAAACCTAAAGAGATCACATGTAATAAACACACAGTTATGTGCACCCCTGCCAAAAGATTTTGAAGAGTTTGAATTTGAGCCTGTGCTTTTCTCTCTGTGACTGCTAACAGGAGAATATAGAGATATATGTGACAGTGAGCTCATATGTTTATTGGTCCTTTTCTTAATTGTTATTTTTAAGTCAGAACTTGGTTTCAAGTTAAGGGCAACTTTCTAGAATTGTAATAATTAACACATTTGCATAAAAATACATTTTGCATACATAATGAGTTTTAAATATATATACATCTCTAAATTTGCTATAAATTATATGTGTTAAAAATTATATGTGTTAAAAAAAAAAAAAACTAAGGGAAACACTTCTGTAAGGAGAGTTGGGTTTTTTACTTCACATACATACAGATATTTTTTACACTCTGCTGAAAGACCAGTTCATTATTCCCAGTATCACTGTGATGTTGTGGAGAAAAGCAGTTTACAAGTTTACAAGACTCACTTGCATGACTGGAGGAGGTTCTACGGGTATAACTGTTCACTTTGCAACCCTGGCCAACCAAATTGCTGTTCGTCCACAGTCCACTGGTGTGATTTAGACAATCTGCATATGCTGGGTTAGCCTGCATGCACCACACACAGAAACAGACACACACACACACACACACAAATGAGGCCCAAAATGAAACATCTCACGCAAGTAGTCGAACATTCTGAAAATCAACAACCCAGCAGCTCTGCAGTCAGAGGATATATCTAAGAAACTGGAGGAAAGGGGCGGCCCCTCTTGCCAGTAAACATAAGTCACACTGCTCCATAATGGCACGAGGAGACCTGTGGTTTGTGACTTCAAAGACTTCACAACCATCAGCATCGTTCTCAGGTCTAAACAAACTGCTCCAATGTGACACTGGGATTTCAACAAGTGAAATTAAGAAATCGCGCCCACTTGATCCAATTGAAAGTGTCACTACAGAGCTAAACCTCAGACTCCCCCCGCCCCTTCCTCCTTTAAATCAAAGTTGATGAGACAGACTCCAAGGAAGAGGACCTACGGTGTGGGATGTGACTCTGACTGGTAAATGTAAATACTACATAGCTTTACATGCATGCAACTGCGCCACAAAAAAGATTCAAATCAAGGGGGGGAAACAGCATGGCTGGGGGGACCGATACTCACTACGAGCTGCACTCTGCCTCCGTTCAGAATGGATGAGTTTATGTCCGGTAAGAAATGATCACTGAGGACAAAACACAAAATGCTTAGATGATTAGTGTTCTGCATGCTTCACACCAATTCAGTGATTAACTCTCTATTGCAGGCTCCATTTCCAAGCAAAAAACTCATATTAAATTTTAAAAAAAGAAACAAATTATATGGATTATGTCTGTTTTTTTTAAATAGGGCAGGGATAGCACAGGCCTACACACTGACTTGTTTCTGTCATCTCCCTGATTCAGCAGAATCAGAATACTTTATTGATCCCTGGGGGAAATTATTTAATAAGTTAATCAATTAAGTTAATATGTCATTCTCAGTGCACTGGAATATTTTATTTTAGAATGATACAGCGCAGGTCTTAAGGTGAATCGATACAGATAGATGCATAAACACCACCTTCATCACCTTATGATCTACATTAAATAGCTCACCTGTCTGAATGCCCATGAGTGGCCTGGGTATGGAGCCACTGCTGAGTTTGATCTTGTTTAACTTGCTCTGTCCTCTCTGCCTGCTGATGGCCCGTCTTAGCCCCACCAGCTGCACTCAACAGAAGAAATGAAATAAAGGGTCACAGGCTGTTCTTTTTTCAGTTTGTTGGTTAGGTAACATTTTTGACAACAGTGGCAATAAAGAAATAACTGCCTCATCACCGTGTGCTGTGGAGAAGATAGCATGAGTCTAAATGAAAGGACAAGGCTTGTGTTAACAGATGCTTACAAATGTTCAAGCTGAACAAATAAACAACTGCAGGGCCTGTTCTGTGGCAAAGTTTGACACGTTTTACTGCCATTACAGCGTGCCAGCTTTCCCTCAACGGGACAGATTAGTGGTCAAAGTCATGTTAGGGCAGAAGGTGGTGTAATAATTCATGTAGCACTGCTGAAAGTTGCAACAGGAAAGGTCTCATTTTGTTCCAACAATGGCAGTGACTTGTTTTTTTTTTTTGTAAAATTGAATCCAAGCAATGTTTCAAAAGTTTGTGAAAGTGAAAAATCCAAGAGGCCGGTGATTTACGGGTTATGCTGAAATCCCATAATAAGGTCGTAATTCAAAATAAACATTTAGGTGGTACTGACAGTAATGCTGCCTTAGATGGGTGTAAACTGATAATTTATTTTGACAGGCCAGTGCTGGAACTAATGACGCATTTATTTAAGCCATTCACTTGCTTTTGCTGAGCTGTAAAAAGAAGAAAAGAGCTTTACAGTTTTCATGGGTTAATTGAGAAGCCACACTAAAAACGTCAAGTGATAGATGCCTCCCCTGGGCCAGCAAAGGGCAGGATATGGCTACTTGCACTTCCCGAAGTTGAGAGAGAAAGAGGGAGAGATGGTGCATGAGAAGTCCAGATATCAGTTTTCAAACACCAGCCTGCTCGCGTAGAGTAAATACAGTGATTACAAAGGGTAGGTAAACACATGCACAGAAATCTGTACACACTGATGCAAGATAAGAACCACGAAAAAAAATCATTTAGTTTGATGTACTTGAGCAGCATGGAGAGATTTCTTCTCTCCATTTCCCCCTCAGAACCCCCTACTAGAGCTTCCTCCTGACCTCCTTCAACCTCCTCAATCCCCCTTGAGTACTCCTCCAGGACATCATGAGGGGGGCCTGTAAAAGTCATGCCTGTTAAGGGGGGCTTTTAACCACATTAGGGGATCTCGTCAATATCAGAGCGCCGGGGAGGAGGAGTAGCATTCAGGTTTTGGCCTGCAGCAAAGCAGAGATGAAGGAGAGATGATGTTGTCACTAAGTAGTCTCCTCTCCTCGAACCTCACTAAAGGAACAAAAAACACTGAGTCCTGCAAAGAGTCAGTACCAGTACCAATAACAAGTAGAAAAAAAAACAAAAAACTCCTAAACAAATGATAGTGACCTTAAAGGACAGTTGTGTCAAGAGTAAAACTGTGCACGTGCACAAATATAGCAAGTTTAACAACCAAGTCACTTTATAACAGACATATTTTAAAGTCAGAGGATTCTTGATTTGTCCTTCAGGCATAAACCATAGATAAAAGATGCCCATAGTTTGTGGATGACTTGGCAATCTTGGTTTTTTGAAGCCAACTAAAGACACTGTAGTGATTTATCAATCAAGCTGGAGGCCCACACTGAAGAATACGTTGCATTATATTCCTTTTATAAAAATGGACATCAAGTTGTACTCAGTCAGACTCAAACTAGCATTTGAGACCATATACTCATTAAGAAACCCTTCACTGAGGTCATGAATCAAGTAAGTAGTAGATTTTTTAGAAATCTTTTATCGATTTTTTATAAATTCTGGAGCAGCCAGAAGAGTCCCTCTCCTTTTGGCAATGAGAAAAAAAAATGCATGTTTAAAGCCGTTTTAGGTCGAAAACCTGAATCTTCATCTTTTCTACACATGCTGTGTCACAAAACAAATCTAAATGTAAAAGTGTGAGATGGAATAACAGTGCACATCTGTGGATTAGAACATCTATCCACCAGAGATGTAAAGCTTTTCTAACCCCTAAAACTTGGTTTCATGCATTAGGCGACTTGACTCTAAATGATTCTACAAACATGTCACTGAAGTTAATCTGAATCACAATAAGGTCTGTAAAATGAAGTTGTCTCTTGCAAACATATTGGCTGGTTTTGGTCTGCTAAAACATGAAAATAAAGACCACAGTAGGATGGAGCAATTCATACACGCTAATCATCTTTTGATCTAAAAGCATTCTAAGATCCATTTGTTAACTTTGTAAAAACACTGGAACACTGACAGGAAAATGTTTGTGACGATACTTGAAGAGAACCAGTTCAAATTGCATATTATCCAAACACATTAGAAATTAAAAATGTAAATGTTTAGTTCCCACATTTTCAGGCACTGCTCCTGAAAGGACTTCTAACTTGACAGATTAATGTGTTTCTCGATTACTGGAGACTTGTAAGGGACCTTCTGTAAGTAACATGAATTTAAATTAATAAGACGGCTAAAGTGCATACGTTTTCTGTTTTGTGCAGATGGCTAATGTTGGAAAATGTAGGAAAAAAATGAAAAAGAAATATAGAAAAGTATTTTATAATCCTTTTTTTTAGGCATTTGCTAAGTGAAATGTGTGACATTTTAGCAACTCGGTGGTTTTAGTTAGATGTCTGACTCTGTGAATGACTGATGGCCCAATGCACATTGGCTCAGCTCGTTTCTGAAGTGTGCCAATGCGCCTCAGTCATGTAGTATGAGGAGAGAGGCTCCACTGCACGAGATAAATAGAAGCTTAGAGATTACGGGGCTGAAATTGGATGCATATGAATGGTGGGGAACAGCCTAAGCTATTTTGACTGATCAATGATAAACAAAATGATTGTGTTTCAGTTTGACTTTGTTGATGACATCAAGTGTGAAATCAAGTTAAATGCTCAGGAGGTAGGGGAACCAGGCTGAAACAAAAATATATATCATTGTGTCCCTGAGACACGAGGACGGATGTTTGGTGGGGTTGGATCTCAGTTTGGATGGAAGAGGATGATTAGAACTCTGTGTGTATATGTATGGATATGTATGTGTGTGTGTGTGTGTGTGTGTATCTGTGCGTGCATCTGGAGGGGTTGAGTGGTAATTAAGAGTAGAAATTAGGAGAATTCCTTAGAGGCACACCACACTGTCAACATCTGCAGCACCCCAGACACATGCAAAAGATGCAAATAATAAGGAAAAGGTATATTTATATTCTCTTTTAAACTTTTAGAAGAAAATTTGTTGTGGCTCTGCACTATTCTCTCCCTCTCTGTCTCCGTGTCTGGGTATGTAAACTGATACCCATTTCAAGTGGGTTACTCATGTCCAGCACATCCACACAAAGAGCCCGGATAAAATAAACACGCAGCGTCAGATATCTTGGAAAGAATCTGTCATGGGTTTGAGGCTAATCACCTCCAGAAGGAGCTTGACTCGAGGCCTGAAACGTTAGCCCCTGTCGGGGAGCGCTGGCTGGGCCAGTCTGGGGCTGGGCTGGCCAGGCCCCGGGCACTGGTGATGAATCCGGAGGAGGGGGTGTCTTACACAGGTCAGGACCAGGGGGGCGAGGATGTAGTCAAACCTGGACCCTTTTACAGAGACCCAGCTTCACAGCACCACAAGTTAATAACTGACACAGCACCTCACTCGCCAGCCTTATAGCAATGCTGTAAAAAGACAGTAGGAATCGTTTCCCCTAGACTGAAGCTGGATAGAGTTACACATTTCTGTCAGATCAGAAAACTGACTGAGGATACAGAATATAAACCGGAAAGAAAGAGAATGCCCTAACCAGAGATCCTTCCATTACTTTATCAGTTGTATTAGCTCAAAAGCATCAGTCCCGTTTGATAAACTGTCAATAAGAGGGTGGGGAGGAGCGATGAAGCTATGGGAAAAAACAGAGCTGGAAATATTGTTGTAATTTAATATGTTATCGGGATACAGCTATTCCTCGATTGCCAGTTAGCTGACAGTTTATCCACAGCAGTATTATGCTCACACATAATTCCAGTGTCAGCAATCACAATGTTGGAAAGTTGACATAATACACCTGCAATTCAAATAAACAATAGATAACATAATGATGCTGTCACGCAGCTGAGATAGCTCCAGCTCCCCCCATGACCCTGAGCTGGATAAGAGGAAGAAAATGGATGGATGATGCTGTCATAGTCAAGCTCCATTTTTCATGCATTTTATAAATTGTCAATGGAAAATAATTATTGGAAAAGAATGTTGTGCCACCTACTCCAAAAGGGAACATTTGTTAGTCCGTCACTGTCCTGATGAAAATGCCTTGTAATGCTGGCAAAACAGTGTCTGCTGACAGAAGAACTTCAGAATTAATGAAAATAAGAGAACTCATTCACATATAAATCGCCACATTTTTACGCTAAAAAGATCATGGTTGTTCTATTTTTTAAGACTGCAACATAAAATGACAGGCAAATCTGCTCTTCGTCTTCACAGCTAATTCTTTAGTATGTTAGTCTTATAACTGATCGCTTCACTTTCTGCTGGCAAATGCTGCTGTTCCAGCATCCCTCTGACTGCTGGATGACCGTGAGACTATTACTCCATGGATGTGAGGCCTTGACCCTGGTACGTGGTGGTGGGGTCCAAAAGAAAGACGGAGACAGTCCCTCATGATAAAAACAGACTCCCCCCCCCCCCAACTCTCCCTTATGCTCTCCCTCCAGCGCTTCCCTTCCTTTTAAGTCTGTCTGTGTGTGTCACAATGCCAAATCCTCTCTGCACCTCAGGGCAGGGCACCAGGCCACAGCAGAATATGGATGAAGGTGGAGGGAGGCTTTTGACTTTTCTCAACCAATCACACTATCCCACATATAATCAATCCATAGCCTTTTTTTGACACTGTATTTCCATAACACTGAAAACTCTTTGGAAAAAAGTTGTGCCATACAGTCCTGTGAAAAGTACACCCTGACCGTCATGACAGTACAATTAGAAAAAGGTTGGAAAAATATGGCTTTGAGGGGTTGCCAAAAGAAAGCTTCTTCTCTTTTAAAAGAATGTGGACATTTGAGCCATCCAGAAGACATCTTTCACCTTTAGACTGATGAGACCAAAGCGGAGATGTTGGGTCATAAAGCGCAGTGGCCCAACAGGCAAAAACCAAACACAACATATCAGCACAAAAACCTCTCACCAACTGTTAAGCACGGCGGTGGACGGGTGGTGATTTGGGCTTGTTTTGTAGTTGCAGGACCTTTGAAAATTGCAATCACTGAGTTGATCATGAGTGTCTCTATATATCACAGTATTTTAGAGACAAATGTGAGGCCATCTACCCCTTCTGCTTTGCAATAGTCCAGTCTAAGACCAGACCAGACTTAAATAGTTTAAATTTAAATTTAAAATTCTTAAAAATAATCCAAGCATTTGAAATACTACTGGGTTAGAAAATATGCATAGATCTCTTTTCTTACCTTTTGCATAATTTCTGTTGTATCGTGCTGTTGTGTTTTGTGCCTCCGCTGGACCAAGCTGGTAATTACAATTTCTGAACAAGTCAAGTCGGACGGAGGGATCTAACACAGCAAGAAAGAGAAGGTCAAAGCAGGACACACCAGGCTTTAAACCAGAAGCAGAAAACCAGGATCAAACAGTCAGAAAATATTAGTGCATATGTAATACAGCGCTGTGGTTCAGCTGAGGCAGATGCCATTAGGAGTTAAAGCCGACAAAGACCTGTGTGTCGATGGAGCAAGATGACAAGAGCACCACTAATGCAATCATGCATTTGAAAGTCTGATCAAAGACCAACCTCCCATTACATGACCATGACATGATACCCATGGCAGAACTACTGTTTCTTGGAACAGAGCAGAGGTGAGGTCACCTTTCACTGCAGTTACACTAAACCACTACAATGAAATGGAATGAAAGTCGCCACAAGACGACTTGTCATGAGCTTTCTTGGCAATAGTTATTTCCTTTGCAGGCTCGTAAATAAGTCCAATGAGAGGTGACAGCCCTGGCTTCTGCTGTCTGTTATGGCTCATTAACATACATGCGGCGGAAAGGTTCACTGCTACTAAAGCACGGCTGAAGAATGAGAATGAAGAGAGATCTTTCTCCTTTTTAGACAACAGATTTATGTCTTAACAGGAGTTATCTCCATTTTGTGAACTATATAAAGACAGAAACATCAGCTGAGGTGTAGAAGGATTAATGAATGAAGGAAGCATTGCATATGAGGTGACTGAAGAAGGAAACCACAACAGTGTTTAATCTCCAATCACAGCATTCAAATTCTATGGGGAATTTTCTAAAAACATACAAAAATAGTTTTTTTAAACCTGAACTACTGCATAAAAAGCACACATGCAAACACAAAGGGTCCAAATCTCAAATTTCCACCTATCCCACTTTAAACACACTAACCCCTTTGCTTCTTTTGCAGTTGTCTCTTTGACTTCATCTTCCGAGCTCTCCTCAGCAGCAGAAGTGCTGTGTGGCTGTCAGTAAAGCCCCTGCAGATGGCAAGGAAAGAAAAGACAAATAGAAAGTGCCGTTCTGCCATTTACTAACAACACACAGTTGCAGCAAGCAGTGAGGAGGAGATGATGATTTACCATTCTTCTAGAATCTTTTCTGATCTTTCAGAGAGACCACTAAGCGCTGAGGTGGAAGTAGGAGATGTGTTTCTGGAATCATAAAGAAATTATTGTCCTTAAAAACATAACTTGAGATGCAGAAATTCACAACAGGACTACACATATTTAAATCTTTCGGGATTGAATTATGGCTGATCTTTAAGTCAAGGTTGTCCTGTATTTTTTCCTGCATGGCTGCTAATATTATTATGCTCAGTGGACGTGCAATAAAGATGTGCAAAATGGAAACCCATTTCATTTAAGGAAAAAGGGAGCTAAACTGGGCGAGTAGGGCTAGTGGTGATTGAAGATTGTGTTTGTGTGTCCAAACACAATCTTTATTGGGGCCAAAAACACATTTTCAGTGCACTCTGATGGTGGCATGCTCCACAGCTGTGGTCTTTAGTAGCAACTGTTCTCTCAGATGCCTTGGGATCTTACAGTAAAAACATGCATTAAACATTTGATTGTTTAAAAGTCTCAGTCCTCTAAAAGTTCATTTAAAAAAGGAAAAGCACACTCCTGCTCCAGCTCTTGAACTGAAGCTTGATCAAACTCTTAAACTGAAAACTGTTGTCTGGTCTGTAGCAAAAGATGCACCTGTCATCCACATAACTGTAACCAACATAACAAGCATGCTGGAAGTGGAGCAGTGCTGCTTTGTTTTCCTTTCCATTTCATTTTTTTCCTCAATGGAAGCCATTGAATTTTATGATTTGTATGCCACCAAGTAAAAAAGTAAACGAAAACAAATATTACCACTTTATAGATTACCAGTGACATCAGCTGAACATCATAGAGAGGAGAACTGAACAGTCATTCAGTGAACCTGCTTATTTGAGTGTTTTGCTAGCTGAATATGTGGATACATTTTGTGGATCACAACCATAACAAAAATATAAATGTGATTTAGTGTGTGTGTCATCCTCCTTTATATCCAGAAAGTGGAATTTCAACATCTGTATCATCATTTTTTCTATGCTATACTAAAATCTTATGACATTAAAATCTTGCATTATTAGGACCAGTTTGATTATTGTTCCTTGCATTTTTAATATCAGATTTATATTTTGCTATCCATGAAACACTTAAACACATACTTCAGGTTGTCTGTATTTTGTTCCAAGAGCAAACGCCATATCATGAGCTTCATATGTGAAAAAGTAAACCCAGTTAAAATCTCTAACTTCTAAGATACATCCGACTCTTTAATGTGCTTAGCAAAGATTGTATTTTTCTACTTGGAGTTGCATTAACGAAAAATATTAATGTCACAAATCAACACTGTTTGCTATATGTCCTATTATGAAAATTATTTATCTTCTTTTTCCCTATATAACTTTGTACAATAATTATGAAAATCTATATAAAGCTTAAAATAAACAGCTTTTTCAAATGCTGTGGCTGTGGGTTGTTGTACCTGTTAGAACCGTCCACATGTTCCCCAGCCATCCAGGCGTGCTTTGGTAGGGGGAGTATGTCCTGGGAGGGATCAAGACAGGGCCCAGGAGGCTGAAATACATATATCAATTAATGACAGGCCTAAGTTACTTTTCTTTTTTTTTGTTACCTTGAAATGTTACCAAAACACACTTGTTGTAGTTTTCCTAATGAATTACCAGAATACACATAAAACATCTGGGATACCAGTGTGTGTTTTTATTTCTGTTATTCTGCATCACAGACATTAAATCGGAGCGGCTTTGCTTTTTCAGTTTCTAAATGTTTCATTATTATACTGTTCATCAAACTCAAAGCTGGTTGGAGATAAAACCACGCTGAACAAAGGCAGGATTTTAGCTTTAGACTGTGACACTTGGAGTTTATGCAAAATTGATTTGGTTGCAGTTTTTTAAAAAATTGAATGTGTTTTTCAGGCTGGAAAAACTAATGTAGCTTTCTCCTGTATTTATGAACTTGAGCACACTCAAAAATCCTAGGAAAAAAATAGACATAGATTACTAGTGGAAAACTTCAACTGACATCTGTGTACTTAAAGGACCTGTAACAAAGGTAAAATTGTGCATGCTTTCATTATAGTTACAAAAATCTGAGCAGTCTGTTGTGGCATACTAATTAATTTTTCATGGAATAACACTACAGTTATCTGTAACTCTTGGGGGAAGTGATTACATTCTACACTATTATATCCAGTGACACTTAACTCAGGGGCCTATTTTTGTTGTAGGTATGTGGCTGACCGAGTGAACGGTTCACAATCATGGAATTCTCATATTTAAGTCAAAGTAACAGCTTAATTACTCTCCAGATTCTATTTTCTCTTGGTTAAAGTGCTAAATTGTTCATCCCCTGCCTTTGATCTGTGCCTCAGTGTCAACATATTGAGGCTGACCACGCTAGCAGCTGCACCACATCAGCTTGCTTAAACTGGCTACCATGATGTACAGCGCTGAGCACGCTCCAAAGAAAAGATCCAACAAGAGGTAAATGAAGAAAAAAAACAGGACGACAGTCCAGCCAGCATGAAAAATGACATCTGCTGGTGCTGTGCAACTTTCAGCCCTCCAGGAAATAATCCTGTTTTTCCAAGTGAATAAATTTAGAGATCAATAAGGGAGGGTGAGACAATTCCTGGAGGGGAGGTAGACAAGCAAGAAAATAACTCCAACACTGACATAACACAAGATGGTAAATCCCAAAATTCACAATTTGCATAGCAGGTTTCAAAGTATTAGAGAATATCATGTCAGGACTACCAGGTTTTAAGAATATCAAACTTTACCTTCGTAGATAATTGCTGCTCTGACACAAGTTGGTGTCTGGGAGACGAGTCCTGAGAAAGCATCAGTGTGCAGTGTTCCTCCAAAGCTGCCTTTATGAAAATGAAAAATACTTGAATTTCTGGACGGCAATGACAAACAAACCACAAATAAAGTGTCTTTGGAGTGAAGTATACAGTACTATATTTATGTGTTACATTTATGTGTTAGCCTCTGTGCAGGTTTTTTGGTCTGATGGGGTGCGAGATGGGGAACAACTGCCGAATCGTGAAAGTGAAGAACATACAGGCTTGTGCAGATACCTCATCAAAGACAAATTCATCTATGTCCACCTCCTCAAAGGTGTCATCCTCTCCAACACTGGGGCATGTCACAGCAGCAAGAGCAGATGTGAGCCTCCTCCTCAGAGAGTAGCCCCTCCAGAATGCCTGGAGGTACCCAGAAAAAGAAATGGTAGTTGCTCAATGAATCATGGAGCAAACGTAAATATTGCATGTTATCCCATTAGGAAGATAAAACATGTTAACCCCTCTTTTAATTGCTGAGTGTTCTGCTGTCTGAACTCTGTGTGACTCCAGGCTGCTCTGAGACAAATAGAGCTCCAGTGCGCCTCTAAATCCTGCAATTCCCAATGGGCAGAGGGGGGGGGCACACTTCACTTCAAGTTGAGCCGCACAGGAATTTTAGAACTCTTACTACCGCACGTCTTTGGAATCTGATTAATCACTCTATACCCCCCTGACATGCACAAAACACACACTTACACTTACACAGTGCTGTAGTGCACGGTACACGGCAACTCCCAGCCTCTACCTAGCCCTCAAGGAGTCATCAAACACTTTGTGTGTTGAAAAGGGATTTGAGAGGGGTGATGAGTAGCATGTTTTTCAGAAGAGCAGCTTACACCTCTGTGCAGAGGATTAGCCGAATAAGCCTCAAGAACGTATGAGGCCTGAAGTTCAGTTTTTAAGGATGAAAATTGGCATTTTCAGATATCCACAAAGAGGAAGTGACTTCAGGCACACTTTCTACATGCAGAAGTAAGATCCTTAATTACACAATAAAAGGTTAATGTGAGCAGTTTCTTCTCAACGCATAATCTTAAGCTATGACAAACTCTGATGGGGTTTTTTCCTACTCTTTTTTATCAAATTTTTATAAACTCACTAATTAATGAACCCAAAATAGAACAAATCAACTATTTGCTATCTGTGATATTCAGCAGTTTCTGCTATCCTCTAGGAGCAACAGCCGATCTTTCAGGGATTTTAGTGTAGCCAGGCTACGTTCAAAGCAAATGCAAAGCATCAAGCAATGCATCTGGGCTACACACATAAATCTCAGGCCACAAGAAGGAACCTAAAAGCTTTTGCTACCAAAAATCCTCTGCCTTTGAATTCTGCAACTGCGAAATGAAAATAGACGTCATAGCCACAGTGGCCCAGTGGATAGATGGATATAAATCTCAACAACAATACCCTCAAGGTGCTTAATACTGTAAGCTAAAAATCCTAAAATAATAAAGAGAAAATTGCGAACAATAAGACAACCGCCTATGAGCAAGCATTTGGCGACAGTGGGAAAAAAAACTTTAACAGGAAGAAACCTCCAGCAGAACCAAGCGCATGGAGGGGCAGCCATCTGCTGTCACAAGTTGTGGGTGTGGGGAGGAACACAGGACAAAGGACGCAGAGAGAGACAGAGTTTAACAATAACTAATGATTAAATGCAGAGAGGTGTGTAAACACATAGTGAGTGAAAAAAGGTGAATGAAAAAGAAAGTGCACCTTGGGAAGCCCCCAGCAGCCTAGGCCTATTGCAGCATAAAAATGGAGGATTTAGTACTACAACATTTCCAATTCAAAAAAGAAAGATTTAAGCCTAATTTTCAAAGTAGCGAGGGTGTCTATCTCCTACTTCCAAATGGTAGCTGGTTCCACAGAAGGCGGGCCTGGACGCTGAAGGCTCTGCCTCCTGTTTTACTTTAAAACATCCTAGGTAAGCAAGCCAGCAGTCTCAGAGCAAAGTGCTCTGTTGGGGTGATATGGTGCTATGAGGTCTATTACAAGTAAACAGTTTGACTGACTGAATTCATATGAACTCGCCTGGATAACCGTTCTAAGTTGTTACCCAGAAATCTTCAGAGGGAAATTGTTCTAGGACGCTACAAATGCTACAAGCTACAAATGTTTTACCTGGATGACAGTTGCCGCACAGTGTTTGCCAGCAGTGCTCCTATTAATATAGAAAAGTCTTGACTCTGGCTTTCCTCCATCTCCTCCTCTTTCTCCTCCTTTCTCTGTGATGGGGGGAGCATTAATGTTCCCACATATCTGCTTGTATTTCCTCCAACATTGCTGAATCACAACTGCTGCTGTGCTGCTCAAAAAAGAACACACACACACACACAGGCATTTAAATACACACAAAGTGAGGGATATATTGCACATGATATCATAGCACCTTCATCTTTCAAAACATGAATTTATATGTGAGCAGACATCTGGAGAGCAGTACTCTGGAGAGTTTAAGCCTGTCTAAAGCCACCCTTCAAATCAAAGATGTATTGTCCTCCCGAAGATAGCACAGTGTTAATGATAAAGCTACGTGTTAAAATGAATAAAATCTTCAACGTCTTCTGGTGTAAATCAAGTAGAGGAGGCTCCAATGATGACAAATGCTTTGCAGCAGAAACTAATAAAAGGCTGAGCTCTGTTAAAAGAATTACATAAAAACAGAGTGTTTGCTTTAAGTCGGCAGCATCCAGTTGTATACCACGAATGAATTTGGAGGTTTTCATCGCATGCATTTTTATCAGCTGATCTTTCATCGAATACAAAGGTTTTATTAGAGTGAATATACAAACATGCACACGAGTGACTCAGATAAAAGCAGAGAGTGAATTACTTTTTGAGGTTTAAGTCTTGATGGCTGGAGACAGATGCTTTTTCATCACTGAAGAAGGTCGCTGGACCCTGTTTTGGGCCAAATGTGTCATAGTGACTCTCTGTAGCTGGAGTCTCATCAAAATTCCAATAGCTGCATCTCATGATGTCTCTATTTGGAAAGACTGGTGGTAATTTGTTAGTGGACTCTATATCTCGGCAATCCATAAGCTCTTCACCAATGACACTATCCAGTGTTTTCTCAGGCGCTGTTTGACTTGCAGCCCAGTGTTCATCAGTCACAGTGGTCTCACCATATTCATGGGCAAATCTCTGGTCCTCAGCCAGCTTCAGAGTCATACTGAAGTGCCGGCAGAAGCTTTGCACATCATTAAAGGGAAATGCAAGTCTGCTGTAAACAAACACATACAAAAATATTTCACGTTACATTATTAACTGGCAATACAGACCAGTTTTGACAACAGGGCAATAGTCCTAATCAATGCAAATACCTGACCTGACCTGACCTACATAACTGATTTTATTTTTGCACATATATTTTTATCGCTGCCCATTTCATTTCTGCATTTCAAGTACACCTTACTCTGCATATATCTTATTTATCATGATTACTGTTCGCCTTTCTTTTAGTACCGATGAAGGAAGGAACCCCAGTTTCATTGTACAACACAAAGTATGACTGTGCAATGGCAATAAAGTGAATGACATTAAAGTTAATCTTAGTCCACATGGTTCCCAATCAAATTTATTTAATAGGTTTACTGTAAGCAGTAATTGTAGCATATTGTTCTGAGCTCAGGAGAAGCAGTTATCCACTTTTAGGGTTGTCTGTGAAGGTTCTCAGTCATCCAGGTCATCGTAGTCAAAGGAGCTTGCAAAGAAAAGCTTCTCATCCGAGAAGCTTCTTCAGAAGCAGAACTGAAGAAGCTTCTCGGATGAGAGGTGAAACGTCTTCAAGTAACTTAAAGAAGTCCAGACGCTTTTCTTTGCAAGCTCCTTTGACCACTTTTAGGGTTGTTTAATGCAAGAATGAGATTCTTTAAATATGTCTTCTCTATGTCCTGTGAGGTGAACTCCGTGGAGAGGATTGCTCTGATACTGTAAAAGCAGATAAGCTATAACTTTGACTTTTATGCAGGTCAGATTTAATTATACTGGTGATAAGAAGAAAATTGTTCTGTTTCCAGAATAGATTCACATACATTCTAATCACAATGAGGATTATACTACTAGTCTATAACCAAAACTCTCAAAGAAAGATTTATTTAACCCTTGTATGGTGTTCGGGTCTGTGAGACCCGTGTTCAGTTTTTTTCAAAAGAAAAATTAAACAATCAATTATTTTTTCACGTGTAAATGTGTTGTGTCTTTCCACTCACTCCACTTGATTATAACTGATTTATTTATAACATTTTATATAAAAGAAAAACGAGAAGCACATTAATTCATAAATGTGATCTAACAAAGGGAAAGGGAAAAAATTAACCATGTTTGCTGTTCATATGTCTTGTAATTGGGATGAAGTAAACATCTGTTGAGTAATTTAACATAAAATTGTTTGATAGTGTTAATTTGGAAAGCCAAAACTCTAGCGGGTCCACCAGACCCATGAACACTGGCTGAGTAACAAAAATACGAACACCACACAAGGGTTAAAAACACACAGTGATCGGTGGTGTTAGAAAATTAAATCATTCAAAAAGGATCAAAGCCATTCCATTTTGAGTTAAATATCACATATATATCCATTTTTAGCTCTTATTCTTGGCCAGCCTGTGATAGGTGTGGTCAGTGTGTCCTTATATTTATGTGAGGGTAGGGGTGGTGAGGGGGCGAGAGAGAAAGAGCTGTCTGCCTGCTCTGTGTGTGCCCTAATACCATATAATGTCTCTTTCATTGAGGGGATAAACTGACAACAAAGCTACCTCAATGGAAACTTAATTAATCTATTAGCTATGCTCCGCTCCTTGTCTTAAACCCCGAGGGGCCAGAGACGCTCGGCCAGTCTGGAAGGCCAGTAGCCACAAGTAGTGCAACTCCTTCTCTACAAAGACCTCGCTCTTCACTCTCAGTGGGATAAGAAAGAGAAGAGTCAGAAGGTCTTAAAGGATTGTGACACCAGTGACCCTCCCTCCCTCTACCTGCTGGTTCACTCCAGGGTCACCATAACACGGGTAAAAGAAAGCTTCAGTATACAATGTTCATGACAGGAAAATGAAAAGTTATTCGCTGATTAATACTCGCCTGTGAACATATCCAACCATGTATGTAGATGCTAAAAGCTCTCAGTGGTTATTTGTCTTCTGACTTGCAATACAGGAAATTTAGAGATATTTGGTGTTGCTTTATCACATGGGTGTCCCCAGGAGGCCACTCAACAAAAAACTGAGGTCAAGAGCTGTAAGAAATTCCTGAGCCAGCAGCAAACCCTATACTAGTTATATTATAGAGGCGTTTACTGTCCTTTTGAAAATTCAATTTGTGTCTGTCGCAACTGTCAGACAACTATGAACAGAACATAGAAGACCTCACAGCTCCAGAAATGATATGTATACTTAACACAACAAAAGTCTTGTGTAACTGTTTCACTTCTATGTTCACTTTTTCTACATTGTGGGTGAAAAATGTGGTTTGGTGATAACAATAAAATTGATAAAAACAGAGAGAAAATCCCAACAATCAGACGACCCCTAAGAGCAAGCACTAGGCAACAGTGGGGATGAAAACCTCCGGCAGGGCCAACTATCTCACATGACTGGCTGGGGTGAGTGGTGGGAGAAAGGATAAAAGATATAATGCTAAAATGTTGATGAAAACAAACACAAAAAAACATATAGGTTGCTGTAGTTGCTTCTGCTGTTCACACTACCCTTTGCAAGATGCTCAGGGCACATTTAGCTAATGCTAAAATGAGGCTTCAGCAATCTGAAATGGACTAATACTGGTGTATTCTTCAAAGCTTTGGCTTTTTGCCTTAGCAGTTTTTCTTTACCATACTGTGTGATGGTACCACAAACAGAAGGCACAATGAGTGGAAAGTACTCATTTCATTTGTTTAACTCAGACTGCTCACACACTAGCTTTAGCAAAACTCTATAACCCATCTTTTTCCACATAACATAGAAACATAATTTTTGATTCACTTCTTTTACATTACAACCACATAAGGAGCAATTCAAACCTAAAAAATACTAAGTGCCATAGAACACAGTGGAAAAAGTGGGGAGATTGCGGTAGTAGATGGGTTTATTGGTCTTTTTCCCACCACATCCACAAAATGTTTTGATTTAATGGCATACAGGACTGGATTGTAAGGCATGCTCATTTATGGGTGAAACAGAGGCACTTTGGTAGAATCCCTACACCTTGTAAAAGAGAGTAATAGCCCTAATACGCCACAGTACCTCACCTTACAGTCACCAGTTGACTGGCGTGTGGCACTCTTCTCAACTCCCCTAAAAACTCAGTCTGACACAAGGTCAGGCCAGGGGTTAAATGGCTGTGTTGGCTCTTGCAAAGCCCCCAAAATGGCTCATTGTCCAGAGGCCAGAAGGGTAGAGGGCACTCAGTGAGGGGCGAAGCAAGGGGAGGGCCACGCTAACCTCCCCCAAGCCATAGGAGTCCTCGATGTGACCCATACAAGAAGCCGCCACCGCGTTTCATCTTTTGTACTGTGTAATTTGAAAAGGTCAGGAAGATAAGCAGAAAGTTGACCACTGTTTTAAGTGCTGGTGGTCCTCCTTGTATAGGAGTGTCAATATGTGCAGAGGCCAGTGACATTGAAGGACTTGTGAAAATAGATGGACGTTGTCTTTAGGCTCACTACGCCCTATGTATCAGACATAACAAGAGGATAGCTAACATTCCTCACTGCTTGATGGCGGTATCTCTGACAGGTTCAGCAGTACACGACAAAAAAAGTGTAATATAACCTCTGGTGCATTGGTTTTGGGTTATTTTTGTTGTTTTGCCCTGTTCTTTATTATTCCCTTTTACTATTTGATTCTTCTTTTCTTTTCAACCTGTTCTCGGTTTGACCTCATGCCTTCATCCTATCTCTTTATATCTTAAGTACTCTCAGTCAAACATAACTTGATTTTTATGCATACAGTAGAAGAGACGAGAATTCTGCAGTACAGTATTCGTTTTCTATTACCATAACCAATTTTTTTTTATTATTTGAAGCTGAACATTTCGCACCTCTTCCCCATGATCTGCTTTCAAGCTTCTTCAGAAATCTGCAGCTTACCTGCAATATTTTAGTTTACAAATACAGATCATATAAGATGAGTGTGAGTATGAAATCTGACAATATGGAAATTGTGTAAACTGAGTTCACAATAAGCACTTGTATCTGCAGATTGTTTTCTCTTCCACAATGTGGATAACTTAAGAAAGTGTTAGCAGTAACTTCTGGGGTCAAACACACATCCTACCACCGGCAAAACCTGCAGTTATCCACACTAAACACATAGCACACTGCAAGCACATTGACACAGGCAGCCTGTCTCTTACCTGTGCTCCCTGCTGTGATGCTGCTGTAAATTCTGAGTCTGCTGAAGCTGAGCCTGGCAGAAAGTTAGGAAGCAGTCTGAGGCCGAGCTGACCTGCTGAACAGCTGGAGGCAAGAAAAAGGAATCTGTCTCCTGGCTATCAATGACTCTAAGGCCAGGCACTGATTTCTGTAGTGTGGATCTGAAAAGGAAAGTAAAATCAGCAAAACCTGAGCTGTGCAGAAGTGATTTTACTAATATTTTTAAATGCATTATTTATACCATTTTACAGTTTTTCTCAGTTGCTTTGGTGCATTTCTCACAACAGAATTAAACTTTGCACAATAGTTAGTTCAACCTCCACAACATGTAGTTGTTTTGGCACAACCTTGTGGCGGTGTCCAAAGGCAAATGCCTTTGGACATGAAGCAGTTGAGTAAGTACAAATATCTAAAGAATGGTCACTTTTGACTTGCTATTCATCACTATCTCCTTGCTTTTATCATGAATGTCACAATTATTTATACTTGTACCGGCTTAATAGTCATTGTCCTTACAACTAATAGTCTTCATTTCATTGCTTGTGTCAGTGCACTCAAAATTGTTGAACATCTTGTCAAACAATTTGTACACCCATTTTGAAAACCCTATTTTTAAGGAGTTTCCATGAAAATCTCCATAAATTACTTTTCTCAGGTGAACCTTATCTCACACTAATGTGTGAGATAAGGTGGTGTGTGTTACTCTTACTTGCAACCAATGAAAAGCCTCTTCTACCCAGTCACAGGTGACGAGTGAAGGAGCTCCGTCACCAGTATGTACAGGTAAAACATGTTTGCATATGTACCTCTGTTTACTGTAAAAGTTTAGGCCATGTACTGCACTTACATTTATGCATGTTACTGTAATCCTATTTACAATTCAAACTGTACAATCTGTTGTGCCAAATGCACCATTACAGACTTTTTCATTCTCATCCTTTGTATAGCGTATCCTGGAATTGGAAGCCAGGGAACCCCTGCACACGTTTGTATATCTTGACGAAGCGGGATTCAATCTCGCAAAAGGCAGATGGCGTGGACGAAATCACATTGGAGAAAGAGCCACCATTGATGTCCCAGGCCAATGAGGAGGAAATATTACAATGTGTGCAGCAATCTCAGAAAATGTCGTCCACACCCATATTCCTCGTATTGGTGCATACAATACACAACACCTGTTGGCTTTTCTGGACGCTCTTTATAGGGACCTAATCCCACAAAATGAAAGGGATGATCCTGGTGACAATCGGACAATGTATGTAGCGGTTTGGGATAATGTTAGCTTCCATCACTCTGCTGTAGTCAGGCAGTGGTTTGCAGCACACGACAGGATGCTTATGGAGTTTCTTCCTCCTTACACTCCATTCCTAAATCCAATTGAGGAGTTTTTCTCTTCCTGGAGGTGGAAGGTATATGACAGGCATCCACATACCCAAATGACCCTGCTAGCAGCTATGGATGCAGCTTGTGATGACATCACAGCAGAGTCCTGCAGAGGGTGGATTCAACACTCCAGAAGATACTTTCCCCGATGCGTCGATAGAGCTGACATTCGCTGTGATGTTGATGCAAATATGTGGGCAGACAGACGGGAGCGTCTAGATATCAATGATTGATATGCAGCAGTGTCTGTTTTTCAGGGTTTTGTTTCATAACTACTGCAGTAAGGTTTACTGTCTAAGTGAGTTTATGTTTGCTGTAAAATGTTTGATTTGCTGTATTTCCCCAGTTGCACAATGCTGTGAACAGTTTCAATTAAATATTATCAAGAGTGCATATGAAGTGTCTTGATTTTCCTTTACAATTTATGGTTTTCAACATGCCATGGATGCTGTCCAGACTTGACATGTCATTGGGGAGCACCTACAAAGAAATCCGTCACAATGAGAACATGTTCAAACCATTTGATTTTGTGACCAAAGGTGCTGGTGTAATGACTTGTAATTGTGACAGCCCTGACACTTTGATATAAGTACTTGCTTTTGATGAATATATTATCTGTTTTGATTAAGGGACTTGCTTTTGAAGCATTGACTACTTATTTTGAACAACTGACTTTTCTTTTTGATGAAGTGACTCACTTTTGCAAGTTATCCACCATGTTTTGCAGTTTGCACTAATTGTTTTGAGAAGAGCCTTAGTAGTGGTGCAGAGATCAATTCTGTTGTGAGAAATGCACCAAAGCAACTGAGAAAAACTGTAACTGCTACTGGTATTATGTATATCTGTATTTTTGTATGAACTCATTACCTCTGCATTAAAGGCAAACAGCTTGGTGATTTTTTTAAAGTTTATAATAAACAACACTATTAACAGGTAACAAAGACAATGAGGGCAACTTGAACGGAACTCAGGTTGAGGTTGCACAGAGGTGTCAGGGCTATGAAACAGGACACTTATTTTACTCAACAGATTTTGTAGATCACAAAATAGTTTTGCCAAATAGACGTAGTTTAATTTGAGTTCTATATTTGTTTCCAGTTATTTACTTACTAATACGACTCATAACTGTCAAATTACAATCACTGCCTGACTAAGAAAATAATATTCACAGCCAACAGAAAGCTTCTCTAAAGCTGGCAGAACCATTCTCTGTTTAGACCGTAGTGTTTTGAGGAAACCGTTTAACTTTCCTCTCACAGTATATGTTGTTTTGTACACAGTACATTTTGTTCTCTGAACTAATTAAAGGACCATATGTACAGTGATTTAGTCATCCCCTGGTATTATTGGTTGTCTGAGTCTACAATCTGAACCTGTTTGAACTCATTACTATCAATCTAGTGCCATTTTCTAAAAGTGTAGTTACACAGCCACTTTGGATAGAAATCCTTTCCAAAGTGCATATGTTAGGTAGTGTGAGCATTCAGCTGGAGGAGCGCCCTGAATGGCTGTGATACAGGGGGAGAGGTAACCACTGCCCGAGGCTAAGGATGTGCAAGCAGAGGAATCTCAAATATCTGCCAGAGAAACAGACTAAGAGCATCTACTAGTGGAGCACTGGCCAAATGTGGTCTCTGTGCAGTGGGAAAATGTGGAGCTGGAAACTCTACAGGGCACTAGGGAACAGCAACAATAAAATTTGCAAAAATAAAAGCCTTTGGGCTGCGAAGTCAGTTTTTAAAACATTAAGAACTGGGTTTTCTAAAATCGATTCCCAGAGTACTGTATGCTCTTAAATCTGTCCCACGACTTCACCAGAGAGAACAAAACATGTGTTGAGGTCATTTACTGCTTCAGATGCATTCATAAATGGTTTATATGAAAATGTCTTTCTTTATAATGTGAAGTACTTTACATGTACTTATATATTCACAATAGATAGATAGATAGATAGATAGATAGATAGATAGATAGATAGATAGATAGATAGATAGATAGATAGATAGATAGATAGATAGATAGATAGATAGATAGATAGATAGATAGATAGATAGATAGATAGATAGATAGATAGATAGATAGATAGATAGATAGATAGATAGATAGATAGATAGATAGATAGATAGATAGATAGATTTGATGTGGATCACTGGGTCTCTCAAACACAGATTAGAATTGGATTCCAACCCTAAATAGGATGCCTGACTCGCTGTCTTTAAATGAAGCTCCAAACCCGAATTAGACAAAATTGGATAAATAGCAGCAACTTATTACCTTTTTAATATAAGGGCTTCATTATTCACAGCTATATCTACAGTACACTGAAGATACTCAAACTTCAACTTGAGTCTTACTAAACTGTTATAAATTTTATCCTCCTTTTCTTTTAAAACACTTTTTTGGATCCTTCATCCTGATTCTCCAGTTCCTATGAGCATAACTCCGTATTTCATTTAGTGAAGACTTCCTCCAAAACATAGGCTCTTTAAGCGGCTCTGATTAATCAGGGCCAGTATTTTCTTCATCTATTTCTCCTGGATCAGGGGGTGCCTACAGGGATTGTAATTCTTAGCGCTTGCCTTTTGGTGCTTTTATTTAGCCAGTGTTATCACTGGCTGAGGATGAAAGGGCAAGGGCATGAGTGTGGAAATACTGAGGGTTAATTCTACTGTTGGCACTGGGGGTTAAGTAAAGTTCAGTGAAAAATTAAGGTAATGTTTCAGTTATGGCTTAAGGAAGAAAGTGTTCACAAGTAACTCATAGTTTTACACCTATTCCAGCAAAGAATCCTCTAAAAACTCAATCTAAAGATAAAAAAAATAGATTTTATGTTCATATTGTCAGCACAATAAAAATCATTAAAAAAATATGGTACAATGTACCATTTTAAAATGAATATAAATTTTTAAAGGCTTTTTTTCCTGTATTTTTTTAATCACACGTTAAATTTTGCCATTTACCATTTATGGAAACCAACATTGGCAGTGGTACTGGCAAAAATTTAACAGAACATTTGTTTTGTTTTGTTTTTTTATTGATGTTTTTATTGAACCTGCTGGGCAGTAACTCCAACATATGAACAATGATAAAAATCTGACTATTAAATAAGCAAAAAGTTTCCAAAACTAGTATAGTTTTTCATATTTTGGTTATTTTGCTGGGTGTAACTGACTCTGAGGAGCCAAATAACTTTGCAAACCTGTAACAGCTGACATCACCGCTCATGACATCCCAGTAGAACCTCAAAGAATATAAGTGCTCATTGCATATTTTTCATATAAACTCATTGCAACTGCCTTAACACTGGTAAAATATTTAAGCAATGTAAGTGAATGAGCAAATTGACAATGAAAAGATAATTGATTTTTCTGCTGTATCAATATTTTGGAAATTATGACCACTTAGTGTGGCATACACACATACAGATGTTGGTAATCTAATAGGCAATGCAGATCAGAGTGGTAATCCTGGAAGTGGACAGGGAGACCAGTGTTCAGCTGGAATGTTTAGACTACCTGAGCCCACAGACTAAATTTTGGATAGGCAAATACTGACTTTTCAGTGGTATTTTCCTTTGATCACCCATCATATCAAGTTATATTTAAGAGCAAAAGAGGCAGAAACTGGAACTTCTATCCAAATAATTTCCAAAAAGAACAGAAATTTCTAATTACTATATCTTGATTTGAAACTGTGGAGCAGGTGAGGAAAATGTGTCTCAACGAGAGGCAGCCAGAAAATTCAAGATTCCTGAAACTAGCGCAATGCACTATCACTGCATGATGGGTCGTGAAAGCAGATACATACAGATAACAACATATTTAGTTCTAAAAAGACAGTATATCATGTCATTTTCTTACTCTGTCCAGTGCTTACCCTACCTCCAGCCACTCTCCTGCTGAAGAGGATTCCCTGTGAGGTGGATTTCACGCAGGAACTGACATCCCTCAAGATTTTCACACACATTCTGCAGGTCTGAAAGAGAGCATGACACGTTTTTCAATATATTCTTCAGTTTCAATATAACTCCAACTTACAAACTATATCAACCTACATGAAATAAGCAGAGGTGTGTAGTGAACTTATATCAAAGTTACAAAGTTACAAAATTTTACACAAGGCACCGAAATAAGATCAACAAAATATAAAAGCAATAGTTCAAGTACGGTGAGCTGAAAGAAGAAGAAAAACCACAGGTTTTAAACTGGCTTAGGTGGTAAAACAGGTTGACCACTAATCACAGGATTAGCAGCTCTATACTCAGGCTGTCCTGAGCAAAACAATGAAGGCCAAGCTGCTCCTAACAGAGCAGGCGATGCTCTATTAGGAGTAGCGCTTGCATAACAGTGAACAAGAGACATTTGCTGAACCACTAAGGTAAAACAGCGCTAAACAAGCACAGCCCATTCACCATTTTATAAAGAAAACATGTTACCTGACAGGCAGTTGTATCTAAGATCCAGATTTTCAAGGGACACAAAATTAGACATGGAGGGCAGCTGAGTAATTCTAGGAAAATAAGAGACAAATTACATTAGAAGCTAGACCACATCTCAATGCATCGCTCATGTCACCGTTAAACACAGAAGCATTTTGAATTTATGCGACTGTGTGGCTTTGACTCGTCGTGGTTTTACAGAACCTACTGATTGCAATTTTTTATATCAAGTTACATTTTCAAAAGAAAGAAAAGCCAGAAAAAATTGTGGCACGTGTGTTATTTTCTACTTTGAATATATATCACATAACAAAACTTAGGCGAAGACAGATGGCAAGTAGTATTGGATGAATACTGGATACCCGTTTTGAGCTGCAGAGAGGTGCTGCATTAGAGGAAGCCAGCAGGCAGCGAGGCCGTGAAGGGAGGAGACGCTGTTGTCATCCAGATATAGCTCTCTGAGGAGGACCTGGTTGTTCAGACTCGGGGGCTGATGAAGCAACAGGACAAAGTCGTCAGTTAACACCCATCACACTGTGAGGTTAGACTAACTTCACACCGCTGCTCCTGCTGTAGCAACGAAACGACCTCATCCATCAATGTCAGTTGTTTTAGCCCTGCTATGCCTACTGCTATGAGTGCCTGCCACAAGCGAAGCTCGTCAGGTTCATTTTCACACTGCTTGTGAAGCACTGTGATAAAACTTTCAGGCTTGGCAAACACAAGCATAGTTAATCTGTGACTGAAAGATTACTGAGGATAGAGTGGGCCATTATCACATGTGTGCAATAATATACATTTTTAACAGCACATCTGCTGGACTGGAGAAAATTTGAAATTTGGCCAGGTAAAATTTATTTTCACAGCTGAGAAATGCGAATTAGCAAACAACAGCATGTGTTTGACTGAGGTACTTCTTGGATTAGATCTGATGGATCAGCTTCCTTTTTTTTTTAATTGAAATTAAGCACCTTATTTATATTTGTCATACTTGCCTGGTTTTAATTTTATTTTTTGAAGGTTTGACAATCATTTATCACTAAACGTAACTTCTGGAATAAGGGGAACTGTTTCTCAATTAAAAGGGCACGTAGTAGATAAAAGCAAAAGGATTTTAGGCTTAATTCAAGCCCATCACCTGTCTCAAACACCCACACCACTTTCTCTGCAGCTCTCGCAAAATTGCAACAGTGAACAGTGATATTAGATTTAGTGCTTCCAGTCATCTGCCGTGAGTTTTTACCTCAGTAAGGCCGTTTCCTCTTAGATCCAGTGTGTGAAGCAGAGCACTGTTCTCCAGACCCTCCACGTTGGCCAGGTGGTTGTGAGAGCAATCCAGGTGGAGCAGTGTATATACATCTCTCATCCCTTTGGTGTTGATCAGCTGGTTGTGGTTCACTGACAACCTCTGTAGCCTCCTTACAGACTCCAGACCAGCTAGGAAGCAGACAGAATATATGCAGAAAGCAGAGCATGAGTCTTAAAAGTTGACATGATACAGTCTAAAAAAAAAGTACAGTCTGTACATGGAGTCAAAATTGCAGTTTTCACTGCAGAGTGAATGGTGTGACGTCCTCAGCAGGAAAGAAGAGAGATGCTGCCCTCTTGTGTTACATTACATTACATTGATTTTTTTGACCAGAAGAGGAAGTTTAGTTAAACCTGGAGGGAAACTTGGAATTCCTGATGTCCATCTATGATAGTCCTTTAGCATGTGAGGTAATAAGTAAAATGTTGCATGAAAGATTTTAGATACTGTTTGTTTGTTTTTTTCCATTTTCACGTTTATTTCTCAGGTTTGATAAGCTCTGAATGTAGTCCTTTAGAATTTCAAATGAAATATATGTAAGAAATGTATTGTAACTGCAGCATGTCTTTTACCAGGATTCTGATGTTAAGAGCCATAACTTTCATTCATTTTGTTAAACATAAAGAAGTCCAAATGCATTTGACATACTCCATAGACTCTTTTTATTTTGAAGTTTCACACTCATACTACTTTCTGTGTTTACATGGAACACGATGGCATCGTGCCTGTTCTCAGGTTAAGTGAATGCTGCTCTTTTTTGAGGATTTTAGACTTACCAGGTGTTCGGATCAGTCACGCGTTATCTCAAGCTGCTACACACACATTGTTAGCAAATAAGTATTTAAAACACAAACACTTTCAGACATTATACTGACGAAAAAATTAATCCGTTTTTCTTTTTTGGGGCTTTTTTCAATAGCTGTCAGTGTTTCATGAGTTCTCACCAATACGGGTGATGGAGTTATGCGAGAGATCAAGAATATCCAAATTCTCAGCACCATTTAAACCATGGATGGAAGTCAGCTTGTTGTGGGCAAGTTGAAGAACTCGTAAGCTGCTCATGTTTTCACAATCCACAAATGAGATGTCATTTTCCTAAAACAAAACAAAAGCAAAGCTGTTGTGACTGAAATGACTGAAACAACATGAAAAAAAATCACAGTAATGACTAGTTTTTTGTTATTTTTGTTATTTTTTAACTATATAATCACCTGTAGGTCAATGTACCAGAGCTCTTGTAAGTGGTTGATACCTTCCAATGATTTCAGTCCACAGCGTCTGAGGGTGAGCGACTGAAGTTGAGTACACTGGGCAAGGGTAAAAAGGCTACAGCCAGGTAAGTCCTCCAAGGTCACACTGGTAACCTGAAAGAGAGCCAAACATATTTCAGCGCTTCTGGATCTCAAATGAAAATAATGGGTTCTATGTGTGAATATTCTTTCCGAACACAACAAACATTTAAGTACAAAACATTTTCATCAGTGTTCCTGGATCACAGCTAAGCACACAGTATGTTACCTCCTGCAGGGATCTCCATCCTGTGGACTGAAGCAGAGTGTGTGGGCACAGAGGGGGCAGACTGCTACCCTCTGCCACCCTCCTTGGCCCTGTCCTACTCCGGACTGATCCTTTCTGCTTCCTCCTGTTCTGGCAGGACAGATTAGACCAACGGATGCATTCCTTCATCCACAACAGCCTCTTCTGCTCTGTGTGCTCTGGAAGGCCTGCAGGCAAAAAGCAAGAAGAAGTGCCAGGCTTTGCAGGATCTTGCCGGTTACTGGTTTTATACACAGGGATCTGACTGATGTTCTTGTTTAGGTTCTGTTGTTTTGCAGTTTCAGAGCTGACGGGGTCAGCTGTAGATTCACTCTGCAGTGAATTAGCACTTGAGGTCCGTGTGGTGTTGCCTCCTGGGTGTGAGATCCTGCCAGTATTATGAGATTGCATGCTGCTATTTTCTCTTTCCTTGTCTCGCAGCTCATTCTTACTTATGACTCGTTCTTTCAACTCTTCTTCTACTTTCCTTTCTTCTGCTTGTATGTTTTCCTTCACCTCATTTCCATAATCCTTTGCATCTTCCTTGTTTCCCGTCCCATCCTTCTTTTTTCCTATACTAAGCCCCTCTTGGTGTTTCTGCAACTCTTCTTTCTTCTTTTCTTTATCTTTTTTCCTCTCATGTTCCATTTTTGTGTTCTGGTCTTTATTCTCACAAATCTCTGGCTTGAGTTTTATTACTTCATCTGTGTTTCTGTGTTCTTGTTCTTCATTCTGTTTCATTTCTTCCATTCTCATTGTAATCAGCTCTTCTTTGTTTGTTTTAGTCTTTTCCTCCTTCCTCATCATATCTTGATTTTCCAAACTCTCCTCATCGTTCTTTTTCTTTTCCTCACTTTCCGTGAGTTGCATTTTGTCATCTATTCTTTTATTCTCATCTTTTCCCCTGATGTCTTCATTCAACAGCTTTTTCTTCATCTCGGGCTTTTCTCTTTGCTCTACCTCATTTCTTTCCATTTTATGTTCTGTAGTTTTTCTTACAATTTCCTTTCTTGTCGTCTCTTCCTCACCTCCGTTATCTATTCTCTTTTCTTCCTTAATACTTCTTATTTCTTTATTTTTTGTCTTTTGATCTTCAGTCATCTTCCTTCCAGAAACCTCTGTCACATTGTTTTTGACATCCATTATTCTTGTTTCCTCGTCCTCACTTTTCCTGTTTTTCTTTCTCTCCTTCTGCTTTTGCTTTATCTCCTCCACCTCTTGTATCTCTCTTCTCCTCTCCTCATCCTTGATTTCTTCAATTTTTCTCTCTTCCTCTTTCTTTCTAATCTCTTCTTCTTCCATTTTCTTCTTTACCTCCTCCCTTTCCCACAGCTCCTTTTGCTTCTTTTCTTCTTTATGTCTTAATTTTATCATGTTTTTCTTTTCCTCTTCATCCAATCTTTTCCTCTCTTCCAGTTTCTTCCTTTTCTGTTCTTCTTCACTCTTAATTTTCTCTTCTTCCTCCTTCATTTTCCTTCTGTCTTCCTCTTCCTGCTTCTTTTTCGCTTGCATGTCTTCATTTTTCCTTTTCTCTTCTTCATTTTTCCTTTTCTTCTCTTTGTTTTTCTTTCTCTGCTCTTCCTCAATCATCCTCCTCTCTTGCTCCACTTGTTTTTGTAAGTTACCAATCAGTTCCTAATTAGAGATGATATTTATAGAGTTACAAAAAAACTAGTTGCCTCATTTCTTTAATATATTCTTTGAAATATATTAAGCAAACTACATGGAATTTACAAACATCACAAAAAGTATTCAATCAAAATGGAAAAAAGCATCTATAAGTACTAAATTTAAGGTGTGTTTTTGAGGACCACTGATTTATAAATCCAGTATGTTCAGTAAATTGATTCTACCAAATGCTGCGCTGATAACAAATACCCAAAAGTATATCAAATGTCTAAAAATACAATGGTGAGCCTGTGCTCTACGTCACACTGCACACAAATTTGAAAAAAATAAAAAAAATTAATTACCTGCTGAAGCAGCATCTCCTGCTCAAGTTTTTCCTGGGCTCTTTTCGCCATCAATTCCAGTTCCTTTTCATGCAGCTGGAACCAGAATAAATAAAACACAACAGGGTTAATTAATACAGCCATTTTTGCTGCATTCTGTATTTTCTCTGTGACAGTTTGCCCTCCGTACCCTTGTCTGGGGGTATGAAACATCTAATCCTGAGGCATCTAAATGAATACATTTATTTTCCCCACTCCTTAAGAACACAGTAAAACAACAGGTCCCTTGACTTTAGTGATGAATGCTGTACATACCAGCCTGTACCACACCATACCAGCCCATCATATTATCATAATACAAATGTTTGTCCTGAGAATCAGAACAGAACTGAGGGGGAAAAGGCTTTTAAATATGCTGGCCTGGTTTTCTGGAATAATCTACAGAAGGGATAGAAATTGTCAAAAATGGTTACGATGCAGGAGTTTAAGTTCATTTTAAAGGAGCGAGAGAATAACTCAAGCACCAATCTTGCTCCTGCCACAGTTACTGTAGAAGCACAGGACTGCAATCACAATACACTGCACTAATTACCAAAATGCTGCAGTACTCTACAGCTTACACAATAATAATCTGCAATCTATCCTAATTATTATTTTTTCTGTTCTCAAACTGTTCTCCCATTAGGAGCTCACTCTGCGTGGAGTTCGTTTTTCTCCTCCTCTCACCTCATGTTGTGTATTTTCGTTGTTCTTCTTATCAGTTTCTGACCTGTCTTCCCAATGTGATCTTTGTGTAAACTATGTTTGGTTGGAGGGTTCCTTTGTTACTATGCTCAAATCAGTGTTCCTCCATGTGCCAGTGAAAGCGTGACCACTGCTTTAATGCTGTAAATAGACTGTAGAGTCCAGGCTAGACAAGCTATCTCTTATGTGTTGTGCCATTTCTTAAGCTTGAGGTTGTTTAGTTTACCTACATAATTCATCTCAATGTTCTTGGTCCTTAACTGCGTACACAATATTACTCTGTTTAAGGCAGAGGACACAATCCTCGGGGTGGACAAACTTTTGAGAGTTTTGTTTGGAATTTGAAAGCCACAGAGACACAATGTTATGAAAACATGTGTCACTGTTGTTCCGACACTCCAGACACATAAGGAATCACCAGTGGTCTTCACTTTAGATGACACTTTAGCACTGCTTAGTTGTCTTCCCAGCGTAGTCAAATACCCAGCTGGATAACCACATTTACTCAGGCTCTTCTTGATATGATGATCTTCTGCTTCTCTGCCCACTGTGTCTTTGGGGATGGTGTTCTCAGTGTGTCAGTGTCCTAAAGACACACAATTTTTGCTCCAGTGGACAATTACAGTCAAACCTTTCATATCCTCTGTGGTGAGCTTGATCGGTCTGTGGGCTAAGTCTGTGTACTTACTAAGTAAGGTATCAGCCATAAACATAAACAATGGCTCTGTGGTGCACCAGGCTATCAGAGGCCTCTTTTCCACTTCCTCCATATCCAAGTAAGGCTGGGTTATGTAATTACCCTTAAGACCAGCTTATTGTTTATTCGTAGCAATTATGGGATAGCTGCTCTACCACCTGGATCCAAAAGTACTATGTCGAGGAGAGAAAAAAAAGTCAGAAGTAACTTACTTTCTCTGCCTCCATTATCTTCCTCAGCTCCTCCTGGAAGTTAATTTCTCTTTTTTGCCTTTCCTCGTTTTTATGCATCTCCTCATCACAGTGTTTCTCTGGTGCTATGTCATGTTTGCTAAAGTCCCGGGCCAAATATTTCTCAGTCTCCCAACATCGATCTGTTCCAGCTCCATCTAAGACAAATACAAAAATGTAAGGCTTCAATAGTTCAGTAAGCAAGAAAGGAAAGCCATGCATATGTAGTTCAAATCAGGCTCAAAGTAAGACATGCCTTGCCTCTCCATTGATTGTTATGCACTAATAACAAATAACAACCAAATTTCCTGCATAAAGAATGATCCAAATCTAATCTTTTTTCTAAATTTACATCAGTGACGTGGCAGTGATTTTGAGTCCATCTACATTATATATGATTTAACTAAAATATACCTCCAGGAAGCTTGATCACCATTAGCTTTATGCTTTCAGTTGCAAATTTAAAAGTCTATTCACAAGACAGGATTATCTACCTTTTCATGTTACTGAAGTCGTGAGTGACAGCAAATTCTATGAAAGTAGTGACGTCTTGTGGCAAACTATGTTACCTTTTACCTTTATTTCGAGTGTATTATGGCTGTATTATGCAACATCAGAACTTCAGTAACCTCAAAGTTGTTCACTTTTCTGGCCATTTCTAAAGTTTTGGCTGTCTCTCTGATAGTTTTTTTTTCTTCACTTTTTTCACTCACTTCCACTAACATCTCTTTTGGCCTGATATTATAAATAATTGAAATTACAGTATAAAGCTATAAAAACAAAAATTAAACACATTGAATTGAATTGACTTGAATTGAATTGACTTGAGATATTATATCTCCTTCATTTAAAATTTAAAAAAAATGATCAGGCCTCACATGGCCACTGCTTGTCAATCAATTATCCCATTAAATTTGAACCTGGGGGAAATAGGGGACTGAAGCAAAAAAGAAAGTCTGTGTCAGGATCTGGAGGTTTGACTGGAAAGTTCCACCAGGCACCTGAGTCCCTTGGTCTCCACCCCTGGGCGGAGCCATCATCTCTCCTGCAGTCCTGCACACCTGAGGCTGATTCTGGGTAATCAGGCTGAGGATTTAAGCTCCACTCAGATGCTCCTTTGCTGCCAGTTTGTCAATGACCTCACGTTGGTATCGGTGCTAAGGTTTTGCCCCATGCTCTTGCCACTTGTTTTGTTGCCTACTTTGGTTTCCTGTGCTACAGTTTTCCTGGACCTTCTTTGCCATTGCCTTCAACCTCAGCTCTCCTTGGATTATCTTCGCATTCTGGAAAAATACAAAGAACCTCACCTGCCTGCCCTCCAGCCACCACTCACCACCTCGGCACTCAGGTCAGCCAGCCTTTTTCAGTACTCGCCTGGATTCTCTTCGCCTCTCCCTCAAAGCCAAGCTCACCCTGACTATCAGTAAGCATTGTCAGTCATTACCACCTCCGCTAAATACCCTGCGTCTGGCGCCTTCTTAACCTTGTTCTCCTTTCTTCCCAGATGCACCCGCTCCATCCCCGTCGCAACCTGCCAATTCCCCCTTCACCCCCACTGACCCACGGCCGCATCATTAGTAACACTTTGCCACAAATTCACCTGTTGACTTCATAATAAAACACTGTAAAAACGTTTGAGTCCAGTTTAGCTATTGGCCTGTGTACTTCAAGCACATGCTGGTTGTTTGATCTACAATCAATTGTGGTGATGTACAGAAGCAAAACTACAACAATGGTGTCTTTGTCCCAAACAATACACATGTACATGTTATCTACCTTCATTATTAGGCCACATGGACATATTGTGAGTCAAAGGATTTTGTGTCACTATTCGTGTTTGAAGAAGGGACCCATCAGCCTTTTTTTCCTCATTTTCTGTTTCACCACCCACCTGTATCAGTAAAAAGAAATCATTTTTAAAAATTAGGCCACGTGACATATTTTAGATGTAATAAAACAACCAAGATTAGACCGTTAAGACCAATTTACCTGTTCATTCACTTTCACCATATCTTTGCTGACTTCATTTGATAGCCTCATCATATTATCAGTGGAATCTGATGGTGTGAAGTCTGACATGGAATTCAAAGACAGTGCAGACAAAATCCAGAATGGTGAGGAGATAATCTCAGCTTTATCACCGTACACATTAGTTAAATGCTGTAAGTTATTACTTACCTTCAAGTTCCTCAAGGATAAGTTTCTCACAAACTGCCGCTCTAGTTTTTGATGTTTCAAAGTAGCTTAGAAGAGCTGGTGGGAAATTATCTGAAGCCTGCGGTCAGAAAATAGGTTAATTATTATTTCTGCTTTCGCCACAAAAGGAAAATGTTAATATAAGCAAGCAATATTAACAATATTAGCAAGCATTGTGGGGACAAAAGTGAAGCAATAACTCTTACTGATACTAAATCCATTGTCTATTCTGCTTATGGGTCAATCGGTTTCCTTATTGATTTCTGATTAATTTTAAAGTAGGCCAGCAGACGTTCAGGGAGAATGCAAAAGTAGAAAAACAAAGTAAGGAAAAAAGGGTCTGCACTGTATGTGACCCACACATACAAAAGCTCAAAGGTTTTGGGGTCACTGTGTTGCAATTATCATTTTGTTTTCTAAGCAGCATTCATAAATGGCATTACTACACTTAAAGAGATATTAGTCCAATGAACTGGACAATTTGGTACCATTTATTTTTATTTGGAAGAATTTCTTAAATCCCATCCATACTCACTATATGAAAAAGCAATAGTTGGGATGTATAAGTCATAAGGCAGTAAGTGGATTTACGGAGGGTCAGCTTATGTTGTGCATAATTTATCTTCTATCCATTATCCGTTTAGCTTCGCTGTCCTGTTCAGTGTCACTCTAAGCTCATGTGTGGCTCTCAAACGAATCATCCTGATGCTTTTGTGGTAGAGATATAAATTAAGGTGTCTACCCTGACAAATAGCTGTTAATTTCCAGCTCTCCGGGTGATAGAATGTATGCAGAATTGGACAAAAAATAGTAAATGAAGAGAATATTTTGGAGAATAGCGGAAACATACATGCATGTGCTGTATTTTTAGAACGAGGCCCACACCCTTACCTCTTCTTCATGACATGAAACATTTTCCTGTTCTTCTTCAGTTTCGTCAGAGGTGAATGGCTCATCCAGCTCCAGCATGACGATTTACTTATCTGTCAGAGCAGTGAAAATGAAGGCATGATTAGACGGTCTGCTAAGTTTCAGTTGCTGAAACCATTTACTGTAACACGTTTATCCAAAGTACTCATATTTACCGTTAAGTTATACGTAATTATTTAAAATGTCCTACCTGGATACAGCACTAGTGCTATACTCGCTTAGAAGCTTAGAAGAACTTGGCTGAAAGATCCTCTTGCGTCTAGACGAAGTTCTGTCTCTATGGAAACAACGCTGTGAACTACGAAGTCTCGAAAGGGACTTACCGAACAAAACGCAAAAGAAAAACTAATTCATATTTTAAATGGAAAAAGGCGGCTTACATTTTGTTTTTAATTTTTTTAGACTGCATTTGTTGTATTGACGTCAGTATTTTTATCTTCATTTTTCATGTAAACACGATTAGAAAAGGAGTCCTTTTCTAATGGTGTTTACATGAAGAATGAAGAGGGCGCTAATTTAGGCATTTTTATGTGTGGCACATACATTGTGTCCTTAAAAAAGGAAGAAGAAAAAAGAAAATCACGTGTTGCTTGCTATAAAAATGAAATGATTTCAAAATGCCTCAAACGTTGGCTGCAATTTAATAATTCTATTCTTGAATTATTTTGATCCTTGGAAACTTCCTAACGCACGAGACAAAGAAAAAAGAGTAAATAAGCAGGCATTTATTTAATTTTTTACATCATCAGTTTAAATTTCCCGTTGATCAACAGTCGACCAGAACAGAGGAAAAAACTACCACAAGATGGCGATCACAGGCAATGGCTTAGTGCACATCACAAAGGTACACAGCTCTAGAAGAAGCCCCTTATAATGCGTGACAATAACTAGAGAGACAATACACCAAAAGTTTCATCTTTTAATATCAAATTCTATCAAATTACAGAAAAATGATCTGAATAAAAATGCTTTAATTTTCAATACACTTATAGCATAACAATTGTAGATCTGTCTGGTGAAGTCCAACTAGAAAACATTGAAACAATAATTCATATTGTTGCACAGTTATTGAAAAAAGTTGCACAGAAGTTACAGAAGCAAAATTATGAATCTGAGGTCAGCAAAGCTATTTGGCTACTTAGTGTGAAGAAAATGTAGTGTCACTGACTTGTGTGGGCATTCTAACAGCCAGCAAGGGGGGGGGGGGGGGGGGGGGGTCAGTGAGCCCGAGACCTTGTAGGTGAATCACACGACCAGAGGGACAAAATCTGTTGGGCTGCTAACAATGCGCACTTTTTCCATGGCATTTCTGATCACAAAGACCAGTTCCTCTCTCCCGTGGTGAGGGCTTTGCACTTGTCCTATAGTCTTCTCTTTGAGGAGATTCCAGTGGCCCACACAGGTTTCCCATACACATTCCTGATAGCTTTCTAAAAGGAACCCAGTCTCCTTCCTGATAACTTTCAAACGAAGAACAGCTTGTCCTTCATCCAAAACTGTTTGGTCAGGAGACACAGTGAGGCCTGTTCTCTATTCTAATACATGAAAACAAAACAGTGGAATGGCGCCAGGTCCTTTAAAAAGCAAAGCTGAATTACACAATAACAATGAAACACGGCCCATCTACAGCCCTACTGTGGCACAAGATCAACACCTTCACCGTTTTGTACTTTGATAAAAAGTCATTATGGGTCATAGCCCAACTTCAGTGCTTAGGCTGACGGGGAGCTACAGGACAGTTTGGTGCTACTGCCGTTGTTGGAGTCAAACTGCCTGTCCCTTATGTTGTATTAGGTCCCCTAAGATTCATTGACCAAGTTCAATTGCTTAAAAAGGCTCCATCAGCAAGCCTTGTCTACTCCAATTAGGGCTAGGCCCTTTGTCAGTGGGCAAGGTGTCCGGCGCTTTTGTCCAAGTGCACGGAACCCAGACAGCAGCCAGACAGGGCCAAGCTGTAGATTTATGCAGCAGATTACACCAGTCAATAGCGGCTCCGGCCCAAACGCAGCAGAGGTTTAGATAGCACCCATGTGTTTACACTGTCAAGGGTTTTCTGTTACTCGTCTGTAGCCATTATCTTGGCAGCCATTGAGCAAATCGAGCCTATCATTTCCATCTGAGGGATTTGACGAAAGAGGGATTGGAGGAAAAAAGTTGCCAGTATCCCAACTAACCTTTAACTTAACTTAGTGCACATCACAAAGGTACAATTTGCAATATCCGTGTGTATTTATTAGTGATTAATGCAATTGATCTGAAGAATTAGACGTCATGCCTGAAAACATACATTTTATCTATTTTGCAGACTTGAACATTCAGGTTACTGCTTCAGTGAGATGATAAAGGAACTCGACCTGATGGTAATATACTATGTGCATGTGATGGGGAAAATGTTAAGCAAGCTAATCCTGCACAAATACCTCTGCAAGCTTAACGCCTTGTGTTGCGTTCTTGCAAGTATCTACTGTCATATCACGTCTTGCTTGTGCAATCATTACCTGCGGTACATTTTCAAAGCTGTTTCTACACAAGAGTGGCTCAGATTTGAGAAGTTCAACCAGGTCATCCCAGCATCCTCCTAACCAAGCTTTTCTTCTTCTCAGTAGACTGACAACACAAGTGAACTAGTTAGACTTCAAGGCAGATTTGGATTCTCTTTCAAAGTTAACATTATGCTGCCATTGTGAGTTTTAGTACATCTAAATCAGCTTCAAATGACTGTGGGATTATTGTTGCAATCATAAGTCCACCTAAGAGGGTTTGGTGAGGGTTAATTTGGGATTAGCTTAGTCCATTACAAGTGACTTAAAGTAATAGTTGTGCTTTTTTCATTTAATACTTAAACAACTCATCTCTCTTGTTTGAACTGTAAATTCCAGGCTTTCCAAAAAACTCCAAACATGTTCCCCGCGTAAGTTTAACATTCACACTTCGAAGAACAGCCTGTATCAATGGTCATGCTGACAGCCATGGAGCAAAATGAAATATAGCTCTTTTGTTAATTCCACAAAAGAGTTGAAAATTCTGTATCTACTGAGAATGTCCCGAGCTAAACTATTCTGTATCAGCCTACAGCATGTAGTGTACAAAAATCCACTGTGTAGAGACAGAATGAACAGTGGCGAACTGTAAAGGACACTAACTGCTATAGTTCTTCCAGAAAATAGTACTTTTCTGCATACAAGAAATTCAGAATAGAGGAAGAGGGCATGAGACAAAAAGCTGTGATTATTGGTCACTTACATCTTGTCCAAACAGAAAACTTGTTACAATTTTGAAATGTACAAAAATATAGAAGCAAAGGCATGAGTGCTTTCATTTTCAGTTATATACACTAAAAGTAACTTGCCTACCTTTTTATCGACTACTAGTCTTCATTTTAATCTTCAAGGTATTCATTTATTAAATAAGTTGTAAACATCTACTGTTTGGATAGTTTTTCAATCCACTTTGGAGAATTTGAGTTTTGTATGTCTTGAGATTAAAAGATCTCTACCTACTATTGGAATCATTTTTTATCCTTTGCACCTATTTGAATTACCAAATGGACTAAATTACAGCACGTCACTGACTTTGATATTACAAAATCGGCAACCACATGTGCCTTGGAGGGATTTTTAAAAAAGAAAAAAAAACATGATGAGAGCACTTGGCTCAGGTCTGATATGTTCTGTAAGTCCCATGACTTGTTCTTGGCCTTGAGCACAGGACAGTTCCAAGGAAAGAGAAAAGAGCTGTTAATCCTCACTTTGAAAGAGCATCAAATCCAGCCAACACGCCTCGTGTATCCGTGTGTGTGTGTCTGTGTTTAGTTGTTTCATGTGTAATTCTTAAATGAGCAGGGTTTTTTCAAATGCAGTTTCATCTGCTATAGGAAGTTAGAGCCAAACCTTAAATTCCTAAGACTTGAATGTGGGGTATAAGGCATGATTTATCTGGGCAGCGTATCACATGAAAAATTTGTCGTTTTTATTTAAGTGAATGCCAGTTTTCCATAATAAAAAAATGTAATTAATTCTGCATCCAGAAACCTACATGACCGACATGATTTTAACTATTTTGTTATTTCCCAGTATAAGCTTTATTGGAAAGTTGAATGGAAAAAATCATCAAATGTTTATGTTATTAAAAATGAAATGAAGAAAGGCTACAAACAAGCTAGCTGTACAAGCTAAATTATACTATGGCTTTCTTGTATTTTTAAAGAAAGCAATACTGGTAAACACACCACACTTTTTTATGCTCAGTTGCAGTATCCAGATTGTTAGGTATTTTAGTACCATGGGAGCATTTACTGGATATTGTTTTATAGTGACATTATGCAGGAAAACTCTGTCATTCAATAAGGCCCCTTTGTTTTAGTTATTTTTCTCTTTGACCCAAGAATTGATGTGTGAGAATCACAGGCTGGTACAAGGTTGAAATACCACAGAGATCACTCCCTCAGCTACATTAGTTTCTTAATCTTTTAGGAGACGCCTGTTGAGGCCAAATGGTTTGTTTCAGATTTCAAATCAAATCAAATCAAATCACTTTTTATTGTCACATCACATGTGCAGGCACACTGGCACAGCACATGCGAGTGAAATTCTTGTGTGCGAGCCCCACAAGCAACAGAGATGTGCAAACACAACAACACAAACGAGCAAAATACAAGAATGGCCAACCTGAAACTAATAAATATATGTACAATATATAATAGTGTATGCATTTCTGGATGTGTATACTAAATATTTTCCTACGTGTGTGTGTGTGTAAGAACTAATCTAAGAACTCTTTGTTTTGTGCCTTGAAAATATGTCGCTGAGATAATCACAATTGTAGCTGAACTGATACACTACACAAAGGATGCTTCTTCACCCAAGGGCAGGAAGACGCTGCCTTATCTTGGTCTGTACTGGTTTAAACTGATAAATCTGCTGTCTCATGAATTTTACCCTCTATATAAACTGTTGTACTTGTGAATAAAGTTGAGTCAATTTGGGAAGACAACCTGAAGCAGTCTCTGTTTTCTTGTTCTCCCAAGCTGCTCCCGAGCTCGTACTAACACGCTGAATGGCATGCTTGAATATTACTTGAGAATATATTTGACTGTGTTACAGACTAAGGGACATTCTCTGCTGATAGGTGAAGGTACAATCTCTGCTGATAGACGTCCACGCCTCGAAGGAAGTCGATCCACGGATTAGGCCCTGGAAACAGTTTCCTTCACAGATGAAATACATAATCATGCTACACGATTCTCAACTAACCACAATTAAGTAACTCCTCGAGTTAAAAGTAACTTTTTGAAAAACTCTGTTATATTTAGAGCATCTTTTCAGTGGAATAAGTTGCCTTATGCAATTAGAGAATTGGCTTCTATTCATAATTTTAAAAATCACTTAAAAGCCTATTTGGGCAGTTTTTAATTTATTTGTAAATATTGTAAGAGGGTAATGTCACTTGTAATGGAAATTGTGTATTTTGTTTGAGTGTTTTTTATCATTTTTAATATTTACATGCTTATATTTTCAGAATTGTCAAACCTTATTGTGGATGTAAGAACCAAATTATGTGGATATTTTGCATCCAACTCATTGTGTAACATTTTATTCGGTGGTATTTGATGGTTTGGGCCCCAGGAAGACTAGCAACCACTGCTGTGGAAGCTAATGGGGTTCCTTATAAATAAACAAATAAACAAACATAAAGGCAAAAAAGAGTGGCATATGAACAAGTAGTAACACTAGTGGTACCATTTTTCTACAAGCAGGTTCTATTTTTTGTGTTAAATGTGTTAAACCCATAAACAAAGCAGCTAATCGCAATTGATATCCAGGTGAGGTGCAAAAAGAAAGAACAACAAACTGTTGCTCTGCTATATGTAGCCTGGTGTGAAAAACTTTCCCCACCTGCTCCTTAGTTTTTTTATTTTTTGTCACACTCAAATATTTCAGGTCATCAAACAAATTTGAATATGAGACAAAGGTACTGCAACTAAACCCAAAATGCATTTTCATCTGTTAAGGGAAAAGCTATCTAAACCTACATGGATGGCCCAGTGTGAAAAAGTTAAGTGCCCCCTAAACCTCAAAAAAAACGGTTGTGCCAAGAACTGCAATAACTGGCAATGAATATTTCACATCACTGTGGAGAGATTTTGGTCAACTCTTCTTTGCCCACTTGTTTTAATTCAGTTATACTGGAGGGTTTTTGTTTGTTTGTTTGTTTGTTTTGAATTAACAGCCTGTTTAAGGTTGTGCCAAAGCATTTCAGTTAGATTTAAGTCTGATCTTTGACTAGGACACTCATTTTGGCTGAACATAGGTGGATTATCTGGTGTCTTTCAGATCATCGTCCTGCTGCAAAATTTTCATTTGGGCAAAAAGACAACAACTGTCCCATATAGCTTTGAGCAACTGGTTGTGTGTTTTTTGCAACTTGACAATGTTCCCATGCCTGACACCAGTGAGCTGCCTCAGCAGACATACCTGGCCAGTAGCACCATGAACGTCTAGTCCTTTCCAGACCTTTATGGTCGTGGTCCTGATGAACTTGAGTCAGCACCTCCTAATTAGTACATGAGGCAGCAAAAGTTGGAGCACCACCTCAGCACCTTTGGGGCAATGAACTTAAACAATTAAACAAACAAACCTAAGCTAAAACACCAGGATTTCATTTTATCACAGAATCGGCCTGCTGGAGGGCATAGTGGTGTTGGTGATGTTCTTGTCAGTATAAAAATTACACTTGTAGCCCAACAAGAATTTTTCAGTCACGGTCCACTTATGTGCCAAAAACTCCAACTTCATTGAACTATAATTTAGCCTCAAACCTCGGCTAGCATAGCCTGTTAGTCTCACTTTACCTCCTCCCTACTGGGAAGGCCCAGGCCGAAATTACTTGCATCCACCTCTAAAATAAAAGGCACACAGAAATCTGTAAAAGGAAAGCACTGGTGCTATTGTGAGCTTAGTTTTTAATGGCTTAAAGCTTTGGTGACACTCTTCAGTCCAGTTCCCAATGACACCATGCTCTGCCCCAAGACTGTGCCACCAGTCTATGCAGAGAGACAGCAAACTTCGCAAAGCCAAGAGAGGACCATATTCCTGAAACTGTTTTAGGAGGCTGCCAGTTAGCTACTACCTTAACATTGCTGGGACCTGTGGAGACACCCTGATAAGAAATGGCATGGCCCAAGTAATGAAACTCTGGCTGGAAACAGGCACATTTGGAAAGCTTTGTCTTCAAGCCCTCCTGCTGAAGCCACAGGGGTTTTCACATTGGATGGATGGATGCCATTCTTACCCAGTCACTTTCTCATAATTGAATCATGATCCTTGAAACAAATGAGGCCTGTAGTCTTTAGATGTTGCCCTGGAATCTTATGTGATCTCCTGGATTAGTTGTCAGTGTGGTCTTGGAGTAATATTGGTAGGCTGATCATTCTTGGGAATGTTCACCACTGTTCCAAGCTTTCTCCATAATGGCAGCTAGCATTGTTCACTGGAGTCCCAAACAGTGTTGGTCAAGTTACTTGAAAAAAGTAATCAGTAACTAATTACTGATTACGTCCCCAAAAAGTAATCCCATTACTTTACTGATTACTTATTTTCAAAAGTAATTAATATACTTAGTTACTTTTTAAAAACACGATTTACAACCTGAATAGGTGATAAAGCGATAGATCTTTCAGCCCAATTCTACTTTTTCTACATAATCCATCATACAAAATGTAATCAAATGGAAAAGTCTCTTTTTTAACTTGTTTTATCAGTTTTAATCTTTTAACTTTATGCATCAAGTAAAAATTAAATTATATGCAACATTCTCTGACTTGAATAAATTAGTTTAACATTTTAACCTATTTTCTGCACATTCCAGCACATAAAATAAAATATTTTTTGTGTTTACACTCACTCTTTCAAATAGATGCAAGTAAAACACAGCAGAAAATAAATAAAGTCAAAGACTCAGCGGTCCTGTTGCTCTATTTTCACCTGTAAAGCAGGAGTAGGGTAGGCGGAGGTTTACCCTGGTGCAGGTGTGCCGCAGCGGTCAGTTGAAGAATCCGCGAGTTTCTCTGTGAGTTTCCCATTACGTCGTTGCGCACTCGGTGCTTGTTTGGAAGTTTAGGGGGTTTTTTCGCTGTAAAAAGAAGTTTTCTTCCCACGCACAGCGGACGCTAATGTTTTTGTCACTTTTTATGGAATCAAGCTCAAAGTAAGGTCAGTACTTCCACGCTTTAAACGCTGCACGCTCATACTCTCTCCCACAATCGATATATTATCTATTGTTGATCTGCACACAGCTGTTGTCATGAACGTCGCACTCGCTTACGTCACTGTCATGAGACATTCTCGCAAAAAAAATCATGGTTTTAGTAACGCAGCGTTCCTACAGGAAAGTAACAGTAATCTAATTACCGTTTTTGCGATAGTAATTCCTTACTTTACTTGTTACTTTAAAAGTAATCAGATTACAGTAACACATTACAAGTAATGCATTACTGCCCATCTCTGGTCCCAAAGCCTCAAGCGTTTGAAACCCAGACTGATGACAGATGTCAGTGACTTTGTTTCTCATCTGTTCTTGAGTTTCTTTAGATAATTTCATGATGTGTTGATCTTTTAGCTTGCTTCACTTTGTCAGACTGATCTATTTAAGTGATTTGAAACACTGCAGCAAGAGTCCTGACAGGGACTAGAAAGAGAGAGCATAATTCTCCTATATCGGCTTCTCTTCATTGGCTCCCTATTAAATCCAGAATGAAATTTAAAATCCTGCTCCTCACATGAATAATCAGGCCCCATCTTATCTTAATAACCTTATAGTACCATATCACCCCATTAGAGCACTTCACTCAGCCTGCAGGCTCACTTGTGGTTCCCAGAGTATTTACAAGCAGAATCGAAGGCAGACCCTTCAGCTTTCAGGCCCCTCTGCTGTGGACCAAGCTTCCAGTTTGGATTCAGGAGACAGACGCCCTCTCTACTTTTTAGGTTGAGGCTTAAAACTTTACTTTTGCTAAAGCATATACTGGACTAAATTGATTTCTTGATTAATCAGGACTGGATGTGACTAGTGACATGAAACTCAGCTTTCCTGGTTACTCAATGAAATCAGTGAAATCATAATTTAAAAACTGCATTTTGTATTTACTCAAGTTGTCTTTGTCTAAGATTAGAATTTGTTTGATCATCTAGAAACATGTGAGTGTGACAAATATCCAAAAAAGTAAGAAATCAGGAAGGGGTCAAAAACTTTTTATCCACAATGTATCCAAAACTCTTTAGTCCTTTTTTTCCCCCTGGAAAAACAAAAATGGGACATTTTGAAAACAAATCCATGGAGGGTTTTTTTTTATTATTTTTTAATATCCTCGAGTAACCACCTGGAACACTTTGACTCAAGAAGACACAACATAGTGGAAGCAGATTGTATTTATCATCAGTACCTTATTTTTCGTTTCTATTCTCCAATCATCACAACTTCTCATGACCTTGTGACCTCAATGTTCAGGTGGTGGTAGTGGTGGTGGGGAGGGGGAGGGGGCTTACCAAGGCTGATACAGTGAAGTCTCATCACTGGCTGTTTTCTTTTGTTTTATCAAATTAGGATCGAGCTGCCAATCACAGAACACAGGCTTTTCAAAGCAGCTCGCAGAGAGCACATCAAGTACATGTTCTGTTCCTTCCCAAGGCAAAATCAGATCTTTTTGAGACAACAGCACACATTTAAGGTAGAAATAACTATTCTATGTAACAATACAAATAAAAATATATATCATAGGACTGGATAATGGGTCTAGAATGCTCTTTATTTTATATTAAATTGAAAGCTAGTCCACTTATGAACTTACTTTATTTCAGTTTTCATTTAAGAAATCATGCTTTACTTGTTCAGTCCTTTGATTGCTCGTTATTAATTAATTACTCATTTAAAGAAAAATCAGGGAATTAAATAACACTATTCAAAATAAAATACATTTAAACATTGTAAAAGTGACCTCACTGTCTGCAAGATTTGTTTCCTCAAACTAAGAAACCTGGAAATTCATGTCCACCATCAAGTCCCCAGTTCATTTATTTATGCCACCTCTGTGTGATTCCCATTGGCTGACAACCTACGTATCTGTGACACAGTGAAAACCAATCCGCCATAACTTTCCATCAGAGGTCCGGGAGGGGAAAACTCATGACAACCAAATGGCATAATGTTACCAAAGTCAGAGGCAGTTCATGAAGTATTCAGCAGGTAACCAGTGTAAGCTGCCATCTGTGACCAGTTCTGTGTTTACCATCACAAAAACAAAACAGCATCACGGGATGGGGAACACCTCGTACTTAACCACATGTTTTATACCTTGTTACAAACAAACAACCGATATCTGGGACACACATAAAAGAACTGCAAATAAATGCAGAGAATTAATTCAAGTCTTATTTAATTTGGCCAATACATAAAGACAAAAAAGACAAAATGGCTAAGTCCCAGTGCAGTACGAGTTTAATAATTAATTGCAACAAATCATAACTGAACATTTAGTATCTTATGAATGTGGGCTTTCCAACACTTTGGTAAAAGCTCATTTTGCTCTTATATTACTTTCTGACTTGGCTTGTCTTTTCTATTTTTGCCCAAATTTCAATCCTACATTTGAATCCCTGCAGCTCATAATGTCTGCATCCTGCAGCATCGTCTCTGTAATTCTGCTGTTCGAGTCTTCTACATAATAACACCTGCTTTCTCGAGACTGGTACTGACGTCACTGACATTTGTTTTGGGGTTCTTTTTCACAGCTTGAAGGATTTGTCTGTCATCAGCTGCAGCTGTTTTCCATGGGAGACCTGCCCTTTGTGTATTTTGTCCACAAGCGTTTTCTTTCCACTCTGCTGTACTTGTTATATCAGTTTCCTGTGTTGTGGTTCTTAATGATTTTGGTTTTTGCATCTTACAGATTAGCTGTTTTTCTGCCACCATTCACTGTTTATGGTCTTCTCTCGCCTCCATTTTCCTTCTACTGGCTCCAGTCAGCTGTCAGTCAGTGGTTAAATTACTGTAGCACAGGGTCTGATCAGCACAGCTAATTGATTGCAGTGAAACGATAAGAGATAAGTGTGAGGACCATTTTATGTAATTTCACCCTCAATTTCTGATTTCATATCCCAAAACACTTTATTAAAGGTTTACACTTTACTGATATCATTTTGCTAGTCGCTTTTTTTGCAAAGAGAGACAAAGTATTTCCCCCTAAAAATATATTATATCCCTCACTGCATAGTTGTTGTTTTTTTGTTAACCACCCTTACTGTTACTACAAAGAGATCTTTATTGCATTACCACATGAGGATCAGCTCATTTTGCAACATGTGGAGTCACACTCACAGCCACAGACGCAGTGTGACGTGTGACTCCACGCTGAGTTACACTCTTCATCAAGCAGGAGCATGCAGGGCCAGACTGGAATTGTTTAAACACTTTTTATGGGTCAACAAAACATTGAACGTTAGCATGCTTTTAACTCTTAAAAACCTTTACATAACCTTAACTACATTTTATTGTCACTATGGAGGTCCTTTAATTTTGACCAAAAAATATTAATAATAACGCAATGTTCATTAAGGTTTATTATTGGAACTAAAGTTTTTTGTTTGTTTGTTTGTTTTTGTTTGGGGGTTTTTATCTGTAGCATGTTGCTTCCACTTGCTTCCATAGATCATATTGTGGAGGAGGAACCAATGACCAGATTGGCCAGTGACAAAATAAGTGGTCTCACAGTGACTAGTTACTGGTTGTTGGCCTATGTTCATAACTTCTTAAAGACGCAATGATCTTGAATACAAGGAAATTAAAGGAGAAATGAAAAGGATCTGCAGAAGATACACAGCTATGTGATTATCATGAGTCGTAAAGTTGATGGCTGCTGATCATGGCCAGCCTATAGGTAACCAGACCACAAAACTTCCTCCAAACCATCAACGTGTCTTTTAGACCCCATTCTTACAAGTCTGCTCAAAGATGTCCTGCCATTAATAAATGCTTCAATCTTAATATGATAAACCTGTTTCTAACAATCACTTATTTACCATAGGCATTCAAGCTGGCTGTGGTTAAACCTTTACTTAAAAATTCATCACTAGACCCAGCGGTCTTAGTTAATTATAGGCCAATCTCTAACCTTCCTTTCATATCAAAAATCCTTGAAAGAGTAGTTGTCAAACAGCTAACAGATCATCTGCAGAGGAATGGCTTATTTGAAGAGTTTCAGTCAGGTTTCAGAGCTCATCACAGCACAGAAACAGCTTTAGTGAAGGTTACAAATGATCTTCTTATGGCCTCTGACAGTGGACTCATCTCTGTGCTTATCCTGCTAGACCTCAGTGCAGCGTTCGATACTGTTGAGTATAATATCCTTTTAGAGCAATTAGAGCATACTGTAGGTATTACAGATACTGCACTGCAGTGGGCTGTATCACATCTATCTAATAGACTCCAATTTGTTCATGTAAATGGAGAGTCTTCTTCACACACTAAGGTTAATTTTGGAGTTCCACAGGGTTCAGTGCTAGGACCAATTCTGTTTACATTATACATGCTTCCCATATCATTAGAAGACATAGTATACATTTTTACTGCTATGCAGATGACACCAGCTCTATCTGTCCATGAAGCCAGGTAACACACACCAATTAATTAAACTTCAGGAATGTCTTAAAGACATAAAGACCTGGATGGCCGCTAACCTTCTGCTTCTAAATTCAGATAAAACTGAGGTTATTTTACTCTGCTCTGAAAATCTTAGAAATATGGTATCTAACCAGATTCTTACTGTGGATGGCATTACCTTGGCTTCCAGTAACACTGTGAAGAACCTTGGAGTCATTTTTGACCAGGATATGTCCTTAAATGCACATATTAAACACATATGTGGGACTGCTTTCTTCCATTTGCACAGTATCTCTAAAATTAGAAATATCCTGTCTCAGAGTGATGCTGAAAAACTAGTTCATGCATTTATTACTTCCAGGCTGGACTACTGTAATTCATTATTATCAGGATGTCCAAAAAACTCACTGAAAAGCCTTCAGTTTATCCAAAATGCTGCAGCAAGAGTCCTGACAGGGACTAGAAAGAGAGAGCATATTTCTCCTGTTTTGGCTTCCCTTCATTGGCTTCCTGTTAAATCCAGAATTGAATTCAAAATCCTGCTCCTCACATACAAGGTCTTAAATAATCAGGCCCCATCTTATCTTAATGACCTTGTAGTACCATATCACCCTATTAGAGCACTTCGCTCTCGCTCTGCAGGCCTACTTGTTGTTCCTAGAGTATTTAAAAGTAGAATGGGAGGCAGAGCCTTCAGTTTTCAGGCCCCTCTTCTGTGGAACCAGCTTCCAGTTTGGATTCAGTAGACAGACACTATCTCTACTTTTAAGATTAGACTTAAAACTTTCCTTTTTGCTAAAGCATATAGTTAGGGCTGGACCAGGTGATCCTGAATCTCACTTCTCGCTGTCGCCAAAGTGCTTGCTCATAGGGGATCATTTGATTGTTGGGTTTTTCTCTGTATGTATTATTGTGGGGTCGACCGTACAATATAAAGCGCCTCGAGGCGATTGTTGTTCTGATTTGGCGCTGTATAAATAAAATTGAATTGAATTGAACTGAATTCAATTTAGAGGTCTTCCTTTTACTCAGCACACAAATCATCATCATTATCTTTGGATCTGTAGACTGAGCAGCCAACTGTTTCCACCCCCTGAAGCTACTTTGCTATTCCATTGAATAATGTTTATACAGTAGTCATCAAGAACCAGTGTAATCCTCTGCTGTTGCTGTCATAAAGTCATAAAGTGAAAAGAAGTGCTTCTTTTCACTTTATGACTTACCTAACTAGAAAAAGCTGAATCAGTGACATTTACCATAACACATAACACCACAAATCCACTGCACCCAATCCCCAGAAGGTTAACCCAGACTTATCAGCTCTGTTAATTAGCCTCAGGTGCTAGTTCTTTGTATTCTGTACTTATGTATTTTTTAATATATTTTTTGTGAAATGTAGATCTACATAACCACTCTGAAAAAATCAACCAGTGGAAAAACTTTTTAAAAGATCAATTTCCTCTAGAAAAAAAAATCAAAAACAAAATCTCCCAGTCCTTTAATCACCTTTCTATAATCCTCTGATTTGCAGTAGCCTACATCAGCAGATCAACTGGGGTGACAACTACTGAGTTCTGTGATGATGCACCTGAAATACTGTGGGTGGATTTCACACTAGCCACCAGGGCAACACAGGACATAAACGTGGGTGGTGTTTCCAAGTGCATGATTTTCTTCTCAGAGAATAGAACAACTTTATAGAGAAAAAAGAAAGGGAAAAAAACGAAGGCAACGGTAAACCTATCATCTCCGAGATAACGCCCGAATTTCAGGTTATGCAACCTTAAACCACATATTTCCTCTTAGTCGCTCAAACTTCTCCTACATTCTGACAAGTTAATACTTGGTCTGAAATATTCTGCAAACAGTCAAAGTGAAAATCTTTGAGACCACATTTCAGAAAATGACATTTTATGCCACCTCCGTGTAATAGGAAAATAAATGTGAGTATCCAGATGACTGCCTTTATACCTGTTTTTAGTCGTCATGCTTTTAGGTATGAAGCTCAATTCACTTCATGGACGACATACAGTTTAGTTTGATCTCAAGATTCCAATTTAAATATATAATGAATCTCTGATCCATATTACACCTTGGCATACATTTACTGTAGACCTAACTGGACCCATGACGGCAGGTGTTACTCCCTGTAATATAATATTCATTGTTTTCATTCATTTAGTTTGCTGACATAATGGTATTATCTAAATATATCTTAAATAAAAAGCATGACAAAACAATATTTCTGTCTGATTTCTCTCTCGTCGAGGATGTATGTAAATTTCATCGCACCGCTCTGGGAGGTCGAATGGTGGATGTCGCTCAAAACGACGACCTTGAACCAGAAACCTTGCTATCTGCACGCCATGCCCCCTAAATTCAGTCTGTATTTTTTTTAAATAAATTGCAAAAAATAAAAAAATACATGTACGATCCAAATACATATCCAGTCAGAGAAAATCCGCGTTTATAAACAGAGGCACATTGCTTTTTTGTCCTTAAGCCAGCCCCTTTCTGCCGGATTAGTAGTAGTGGAGTGTACCAAGTGGCAAACGGGGGGAGGAAGAGGGTACAAATATGCTTATTTCAACTAAATAGGAACGGTGTAAGCATGCGTGGCGTGTAGTGTGACATAGATATGTGATATAAGCTATATAAAGTTAAATATTAAGTAAATAAAGAGTTGCCTACTGACGGTCACGAGTGAGTTGGAGGCGGAGAAACCCCCCCACCCATTCCGCCCCCCTCCTTTCCTTTCTGAGCGGCGCTCTACTGTGTGAGCCAGACAAGTGAAGCGCAGGAGACCGAAGCGCCGCTCTACACACCGGCTGAGATACAAACTGGTGATAATGTCTTCCCCGTGCATGTGCTCTCACAATTTCATTCCTTGAGACGAGTCATTTCAGAAGATTGCTATTCCGCGAAGGTGAGTACCATCCTCGGCATCTCCAGCAGGGATAAACAGGCTGATGGTAAAGGCAAGGCGTGATACATTGAGAGTATAGGGTGGATTGAGGTACCCTGATGTGGATGACCGATGAATGATGAAACACTCCTCAGCGATGACATGACGGCTGTGAGCGGGAGGGAGGAAATGAATTAACGAGGACAACGCCACATGGCACTAGTGACACCGGTTGGGTTGATAATACATTTTCTTCTATTTTTTAATCTATTGCTTCATCCGCTTTGGTGTGTCATGTTAACCCAACAGGCCGAGCCATGTGCATACAAAAAAAGATACCACAGAATGAGTCATTCTCCTTCTAGACGCACTCATATGTTTAATATTTGTAATAAGTGCTCTGCTATTAAACGATTAATATGAACAGAGGCGAGGCTTGCGCAGCATCGTTGCTCGTTTTTGGACGCCGCGTTGTGCTCACTGCATTATGAAACGATGGCCTTTGCCTCATTCAAACCAGGCTAATCTGGAAGCACTGAAAGAAATCTATTAATCTCTTAATCCTCTGTGTGGTGAAAGGCGGGAGACACGCAGTGCTTCGTGGTCGCAACGCCCCTCGTCGTGCTGGGGATATTTTTTGCGCCTCTGACAGTTTAAATGAAAATGTTCGAGGATGGATTTGAGCTTGATGTGAAGCCTCCCTGAAAGGATGCTCACATTTAGGAGTCAAGGATGCTGCGCACCTTAATCAGCCTTTAGGTGGTCGGCACACCCTTGATTCTCTTCCAGTGCTGCCGGTACTAAGCGTCATTAAATGTTAATGCACCGTGATGAAGCTCTTTTATAGGAGAGAAAAGTGTAATTTGGGAAGCTCATATGCTTTTATATTTGAGGGCTTTCCCCATCAGGTAAAAGGAGGGAATGTTTGGGTTTGTATGCAAATCGCTTTGCCTGTTCAATTATTCAGGGGGCTTGAAACGGGATAGCCTCTGTATCCCAGTGTGTCACTGTCCTAGGCAGCGTGCTCAACCAGCTAAATGCTCCAGGCCCATTTTTTTGGTCCAGAACAAGCACTGAGAATAAAATCCCATTCACTGATTTCGGTGCCCTTTCCAGTCATGTGATATCCATGTGAGGAATAAATCAGCATCCCTCAGATGGAGAAGTAATTCTCTCTACAGTGTAAATTCGAGTAAGATGCTGAGGGATAAGGAGTAAGGTTAAAAAAGTAGTTTATTTCATGTGAAATATATAAATGGAGTCAAACTGAAATCAAATCACCCAAAGGTAAACCAAATAAAGGTTTACCTTTGGGTTTAGTTAGTTTAGTAAGTTCATTTCTGGTCATCTCTTGTCAAAGTTATTTTCGCATTTTAGGAAGGAAATAAGTACCTGAAACTATGTAAAAAATAAAGACAGGTTTTCACTTTCATTGGCTGTTTACCCTTTGCTGTGTTCCTATCTCTCCCCCGCAGATATATGGTGATAATGAGGAAATAAACCTCTACAAACTTTGTCAAAGCCCGCTGGCCGTTGAACCCAGAATACTTTCAAACTTGTGCCGTTGCGCAGAGTTCTTTTCACACGCCGGCTCTGTCCCACCAGCCCTCCAGCCAAGAAGACGTTCCACCCTTTCGCCCTTGTTTGCTTTATCAAATGCCCAAAAACAGCAAGGCCGTCAAGAGAGAGCTTGACGACGATGTCACGGAGTCTGTCAGAGATCTGCTTTCCAACGAGGACGCCTGTGATGATTCCTTCAAGAAGAGCTCGCTGATCGTCAACAACCATGAAGGCGAAGGGAAAGAGTGCGATGTGGAGGAAGGAGGGTCAGATGCCGAGGAGGAGGAACGACCGGCCTGGAACAGCAAGCTCCAGTACATCCTGGCCCAGGTTGGCTTCTCTGTAGGCCTGGGCAACGTCTGGAGATTCCCCTACCTGTGTCAGAAGAATGGGGGGGGTGAGTCTCAGCTAGCATCACACACACATAGTAAGAGCGTATAACTGATGGGTAGCACCATGTTAAGCATGATAACAAAAGGAACAAAGGCCAAGACACAAGGGGACAAAAGGAGTTCCGTGTTTTCCGTGGTAATTAAAAGTGTTCGTAGATCCGGGATGTGATATTCTTGGGTAGAAGCCAAGTCTAGCATCTACATGTGCATGTTTTTACAGAGGATAAAAAATAGTTAAAGAAGATGTGTTTGATTTGGTTGTTTTTTTGTTCATCCTTGCTGAGAAACCAGAAGTATCACCTTCCACTTTTGTTTCTTTGCAGACACTCCGAATGGGCTTTAAATGGCGTCATGACTTCATGAAATTACCATTTTACAGTGAACGTGTTGTACTCTGTGTTTACCATGTGGGTGCAGAGTCCCGTGATGTGTCCATCAAAACTAGACTCGGCTGTGAGCTTCACCGCAGACAGAATGTTAATGCGACTGCCTTGTTACGTCTGTGATTTCATAGAACATACAAGAGCAAATAACCAAACACAGAACCTCTGACACTGCTTTCAACATACAGGAAATAATTCTAAGAAGAGCGTGATGCTTCGGATTATAGTTTATGATAACCACGTTTCCTACAATGCGGTCTGCTCTACTTGATTGACTCCTCGCAGACAATTGTTGTGTCTCTAGTCTAACGTGTGTATGTGTGTGTGTCCTGATAAGGTGTTGCATGGAGATTATGTAAAGCTACTGAGTGTCTCTGGAAAGCTGATTAAATAAACAGGTTGGCCAGACAGGATAGAAACTCCGTCCAGGTTTATTACTACACTGAAGATCTGAATGATCTGTGTAGACTCGGGGCAAACAACATTTCCCCAAACTAGGAAAAGTAATCCTCATCATGATCATAAATGGCTATTAATATATAAGTTAATAAAAAATCATGTGTTAGGCAAATTACATTAGTTATTAATGTGCTATTATGTGAAAAACACCTCATAATTGCTTGCTTGTTAGGGACTATGATAACTTGTGAGTGCATGTAGAGTTAAAGAGTAATGACGTCCACTCTCTGAGTAGAAAGAAAGCGTTTTGCACAGGTCAAACCCAGGACTTTAACCTGGGAGACTGGGGTTTGTGCCCAACACTATACACAACTCCAGGTTTAAAAAAGAGGGGGAAATGTAAGTTTTCTGCAGTTTATTAAAAGGAAAATTTGAATATTAATTCCTCAAGTCGCTCCCACTTCTGAGTCACAGGTAGGTGGTTTAGGGGGAGGTCAGTAGATGCAGAATCTTTGAGAAATGTGTGGTTGATGAAGACGTGTCACTACAGTGGAGTCTGAAATACTCCACTGTAGTGACACGTCTTCAGAAAAAGAGGCCCGGCTCTTTATTGGTATAGAATACCACCTTGAATCATGTTCTTAGAAGTGTGTATATAATTGGCATGAGATAGTGTGCATGTGTGCTCAGGGACGTTCAGAAAAATTACCACCTCTCACAGACTGTCATGCTTTCAGGTCTGTTTTAAACGGCTCTGGTCACCCTGCTGTGTTCCACTGTAATTAGATTAAAATGGGGGCTGAAACCGGTGTGTGTGCGTGCGTGTGTGTGTGTGTTATATTGTTATGTCTGTGAGGACCAGTGAGTGAGTTTTGAACCCACTTGGGAGCAGAAGCTTTAGTAGAGGAAAGGGTCTTTTGCTCATCTTTCTCTTTTAGCTCTGAACATCAAATTTAGAGGACAACATTTTTTCTTTTATGTTCTGCACCAACCAAATGTGTATTATAAAATAGAACAGCTATCACCATCTTGTTTTTTGAGCCAGAACTAATCATAATTTGATTAGTAGGTGGAGTGCTAACTTAGCAGCTAACGCTAGCAAGTTTGGTTAGCAAGGTACATTCAGAGACTATATTTTTATGTATCTGCTAATTAGTGCTAATAAACAAATTACAGATGAAATTCTATCATTTTGTTTAGAAAGGTAAGGTGCCATTTGATTTCTGTGTCTACAGGCTGTTGGTAGAATTAGCTGAGCAGAAATCCAGAGTTGAATTAGCTTAGGTGACGCTAACTGACCATTAGCAAATGAGATGGTACCTACCTGTCACTAAAAACAGACAGCTAACTCATAAAAGCATAAATATAAGCCTCTATTAAATGTAAACAGGTAAGTTCTAAAAACCCTTTGTATAGCAATTCTGTGTGTCTTTATGACTTTTGCAGTCTGTTTTCATTTCTCACCTTCCCTTTGGAGATCATGTACACAATGTTCCAGGAACACTTTCAAGCCCAGTGTTAGGCTTATATATACAAGCAGGGAAAATGCATGTAGTCAGCTTGTGTTTTGCCTTTTAGCTCTAGTAAATCATAAATCAAGTCAAACAGATTTAGTGGTGGATAGATTGTTAGGTATTTCTAGTAGTGTGTAATAATGCAAGTAATCCATATCTCTTGGTACCGAACAGGAAGTGAATTGCTGCGTGTCTGATAACTGGCTAAACCAGATATTTGATTTCACTTACTGCTGGGACTGAGGAGGACTGTGAAACGTTTTTAAAGAAGGAAAAAACAAAAGCTGCACTCTTGTTGGGCTGTTTGCTTTCTCAAAGTGCCATCAAAGTGTCTGAATATCCCAGGGAGACTGTTGAAGTTCTTAAAAGACAATGGAGACCAGAGGGAGGGTTTTGATGTTGTCAAAGCCCAAAATAAACTGCGTATTCTGTAGCGGAATTAGATATTATATTAATAGAAATTACTAAGTATGTTGTACACACACATGTGTAAAAAGCATAGAAACACACACATATTAATTTCTCGTGTGTGACCACTCCCATTAAGGGAGGACTCAGGAAAGGATGTGAATGAATGTCCTGCCAGATAAAACAATGAGCTCTGTTGCAAAAGAGATGAAACCAGTTTTTAAAATAATAAACCCATTGCGGTGCGGCACTGTTGTCAATGACTCACAGCAAGCCTCACACTACGCCGACTCACCAGTGTTTACGTTTGATGTGGCTCAGACTTATGATTGGTACCGTGTCACAGAGGGGGCTTTTCTCTTCTTCTTCGTTGCTTTAGTTGCACCCTGGAAATGATGCAATTGATTTTAATATATATCAGTGGTTGAGGGCAGACAGGAAGTTTCATTTCACGTGCGAAAAAGCGAAACAACCCCACAGGAGCACAGTTCCTTTCCGTTTCCTCTCAGGAAAATAAAACGGCTCATTATTTCCAAAATCTAGCTTTGGGTTCTCTTTTTGTCCTGAAGTTGTTGTGCGCTTGGCAGTCTCGGTGCTCACAGGAGATGCGGCATCCTGTATTTTACCGTACCACACTATTACACCAGTTAATGTTGGTTATTCACCCAGAAACCTTAATTCTAGAGAGAAATGCTATATTTGCCACTGTAATTTAGGTAATTTTAGACTTCAGTATCTTTTCTGGTTTCCATAATGATTTGATTGCACTATTGTACGCTCCATAGGGCCCTGTTAGGTAGAAGCCCATCAAGGCAGCACGTGTGTGTAGTCGTTTGGATCTGATTGTGTGTTTAATTTGCTGTTTAGGTGAATGTGTCACCATCAGGGAGATGTTATGTTGTTGTATAGTTAAAGTTTAGAAAACAGCTGTCTGTTGGTGTGATTTTCTAGCCAGAATGGGGCAAAGGGTAAGATTTTAAAAAGCTGATGTTTAAGTGTTGTCACCACATGTTTGTTAACTGCTTTCAGGAACTCAAATGTTAGTGCCTCACTGTTATGTGATTTGACAGTTTACTCTTCTTTTTGCATCCTTCATTTAACCTGCTCTTCATATTGTTTTGATTGGCAGGAGCATATCTGGTGCCCTATCTCATCCTGCTCATATTGATTGGGATTCCGCTGTTCTTCCTGGAGCTTGCGGTGGGACAGCGAATCCGTAGGGGCAGCATCGGTGTGTGGAACTACATCAGCCCTCGGCTGGGGGGGATTGGCTTTGCCAGCTGTGTGGTGAGTGAGACACAGGGGTCCTGTCTGAACATGGTTAAAACATTGTGTATAAACAGTATGGTGGTATATTAGCATACTGTTGGTTATATTGATTCTCACACTGAGCTGTTAAGTCACTGCAGGTAGGGAAAAATATGGAGTGACAATAATTTGAAGAAAAGGAAAATTGTGGGGTGGGGAGTCTTTACTAATTTAGCCTCTATTTTGTGGCTAAATGTTGTGTTTCACACTGTTTATGATTTCAGTTGTGTGTCTGAAGTTGACTTTGTTCTCTCGCCTGTAGGTGTGCTTCTTTGTGGCTCTCTACTACAATGTCATCATCAGCTGGAGCCTCTTCTACTTCTCCCAGTCCTTCCAGCAACCTCTGCCATGGCACGAGTGCCCCCTCGTGAAGAACAAGACCAGTACATGTAAGACGCAATTTAGTAACGGCAGTATTCGGCAGGCTTCTTAAGGTCTTTGTGCCGCTTGGAAATGATCTTCAGTAAATACGTCCATGATGAGCGCTATGTTTTTTGTCCATAGATGTGGTGCCAGAGTGTGAGAAAAGCTCAGCAACCACCTACTACTGGTACCGCGAGGCCCTGGACATCTCTGACAGCATCTCTGAGAGCGGAGGGCTGAATTGGAAGATGACCGTGTGTCTGCTGGTTGCCTGGTCCATGGTTTGCCTTGCCATGATCAAGGGAATCCAGTCTTCTGGGAAGGTACGCATAATTTAAAACAGTTAATTTAAGATAGGGAGAAAAGATACCACAGATGGAACAAAACAGGAAGAAATCAGCACCTGCTAGGACTCTTGCACTGTGGAAAATGGAGAATAGTAAGCGAAACAAAAGGATTGTGCTTGCAGAATGTTTTGGAAAGTCTTTTCACACACAATTAGCTCTCTTCAACAGGCACTGACCGCAGTAATGTGCCTTGACAAATTTTTCTAATGATACAGCCTGAAATATGATTTTCAGAGCCCATGTGATCTTTTGTAGGATTTCTGGCTTAGCTGACTTTAGCTTAGTGTAACAAAGCTGACAGTAGCGTGACCAGCATCCGGAAGGATTAGCCCCTGGATAAAGGTTGTCATTTGCTTGTTCCTCGCTTTCTTTTAACAGGTGATCGTTATCATTCCACACTTTCACTATCATATGACAAGTATTAGCTGGTGTACTCTTGGGGTCAGAGTCAAGCCTCTGCTAACTGTGCTGTACAAATAGTCCCAAAACGAGCTTTGATGTTGTGCGAGTTATAAACTGGGTGTAGGGTCAAAATTAATACGGTAGATGTGAACGATATTTTTTTTATGTAGTGGAGTAAGGCCTTTTAGTGAAGGCCTATTAAGTTGACTCAACCTCAGACTTTCTTATCACGCTCTGCAGTCTTATTGGGCTTTTGAGCCTCTTTTAGGTCATTGTTTTTGGTTTTACAGCACTTTTATTAAGTGCTGCAATCTCACCTTCATTCACCAACATCTGCAGGCAGCAAAAAGACTTTGGCAAACCCAGCGGCTCATTTAGAGTATTCTGATTACAGTCTTACTGTATCTTATTAGACTATAAGTGATGGGATCTAGCAAGCAATTTTTAATTAAAGATGAGTTCATTTAAAATATAATGAAATCAGATAAAGATAAGGACTACAAACAAACTCAGGTATGAAAATATTGGTAAATTGCTGGTTTCTGTGTGAAACATTCGTGCTTGCAGTTTGCGCTCACATTTGTGCTTACACACTGTTAGCAAATGAGAGCCATTGTTCTCAGGTCCCCCCAAGTCTTATCCCAGCGAGTAGCAGCAGTCTACTGCATGCTTGGCTTTGCATTCCCCCCAGCAGAGACGCACAAAACAAGATGGATGCCGTGTCCAGCAGAAGTCCTTTAATCTTGGACCGCTGTCGGCGGTGATTTGCAACGCTGGTCTCTTTTCTGCTGTCTGCCACACCCTGCTGCCTGGCAAGAATTCTCACCTATAAATACAATCAGTGTTTCACTAGTGCTGCGTCATCGGAGGGGATTTATGCATTAGCACAAAACAGTCAGACCCTTATACTGTTATCAATGAAATAAAATAAATTACAGAAAGAAACACATAAATACTCATTTTTGGAGGTAATCAGGGCCACCCAAGCTGTCAGTTAGTTGTACAGTTTGAGCCAGATGGCTGTCCTACAACCACCAGCTGGGTCTGAAAGGCCCTTTTTAGTTGTCCAGCACAGAGACTGTGCACAAACTTTCCCTCCGAGGAGCCAGCTAAGTGTCTTAGAAGTTTAATCAGCGGCACATGATACAAAAGAATATTAATGCCCTCTCTGCTAATGTTCACACAAAAGACTTGTCCGAGGAATATCCCTGCCACAATCTGCGTCTCTGCCCCATTTGTGTGTGTGTGTGTGTGTGTGTGTGTGTGTGTGTGTGTGTGTGTGTGTGTGTGTGTGTGTGTGTGTGTGTGTGTGTGTGTGTGGGCATGAAAGGGATCTAAACCTTTGGTTACCATGGTTATACACACTCTTTTGGCTTGACTTGATTGTCAAGAGCGTGGTGAAAAAAAGAGATGATAAAAGATAGACTTGAACTGATAAAATAACAGAACTTTGAAAGCTTTTGTTTTCTTATACTTTTATGGCAACGTATGTGTCACGTTTTAAATGTTAAATGTTAAGATTACTGATAAATCTTGTTTAAAAAAATTACTTTATTACTTTACAGTCAGGCTTTCTTGTAATGACGTCAGAGAAATTTATCAGTTCATGTAGAGAACAGTGAAGTTCCCAGAACTTAACCGTTGCAAGAAGAACCTTCTATCTGTAACAATACATGAGCCTTCAGAGAAAAACACCCCTTTTCAAAGACCATAAGACTGAGGTTACAAAGGAGCAGCCTGCTTGGCTTTGTGACGACCAAGGCTGCATTTCAGTTCAGCAAAGTGCTAAAAAGAGTTACAGCTGAAAAAGAGGAGAAACCAACTGAAGAAATGAACTCAGCTTATCACATTGACTTTATGTAAGGGTTCTTCACTTGAGAAACATTTAACTCAATAAATGTATAAATATATTTGATTATATATGTTGCTTTAAATTCTATTTGGGTTCTCCTGAAATTTGAAACGTATCATATCACAAAAAAAAAACTTTGTGTCCGTGCTTTAAAAATGAAGGAAGGTAAACATTTGTGGTCTTTACATATTCTACAGGGACGTCCTGTATATATAATAAATATACTACTCAAAAAATAAATAGAGAGTTAAATAAACAAGAAGTTCATATTTTGTGAAATACATTTTCAATCTTAGTTTTAAATCCATCTCTCAGTACATTATCTTAATCTCTTAGAAAACCCAAACATCTTCTGTGGGTAGTTTTCCATTTCTTTTCACTGGTTTTTTTCAGTGGCAGAACACATTCCACCCCCTACCCCACCCACTCCCACCCCCACCTCCAATATATGCATGACATTATCATCAGTGTCACCATGGTGCAATTGACTGAAGTTGACCGAGCAATCGTGGCACGCACTGTTGCTACAGTCCTGCGTGTCCATGAGAGCACCATCTCTGATCTGATCGTTCATGGTAAAAATGTGAGTCGACAGAGACACCGAGATGAGGTCCTCCAACCTGTACTTTTGCACTTCTCGTGGCAGTGTCTGTCCCTCTGGCAGTTTCAGCCTCCACACTGCCAGAGCACCACAGGCCTTTCTGAATCAAGAGCATATCCAGACTTCCTTGACCAGTGTTTTTGTCCCAATATGTCTCCAACTGAGCATGCGTGGGACGTGCTGGGTCGATGTGTTTATTAGTGAAATCCACAACCAATGACCGTTGCGTAGCGGCAGGCTGATCCAGGAATGGTCAGCAATTCTTCAACAACAGATGCGGTCCGTGTGCAGATGGGCAACAGCTTGCATCTGCAGAGGAGGCTATACCTCGTACTAAATGATTGGCTATAAAATCTATTTAAAACACAAAACTTGCTTCTTGTTTGTTTTTTGTTTTTTTACTATTTTAAAATTAAAGCTTGAGGAGAAATTCATTAAATGCCAGAGACCTTGATTAAAGAGGACCTACCATGCTGTTCCATATTTTTATCTTACGGTATATATACACCGCTACAGTCATGAAACGTCATGGTAAAAATGGCCAATATTTTAAATAAGGAGATCGGTTTATCTGTAATTCCCGTGAAACCTTCCAGACTTCTCTGGTGCCCATTTCTGGGAAGTTTCTTCTGTCGTCGGCTGTTTATGATGTCAGGCAGAAGACAGCCAATCAGAAGAAAGTTAGCTGGAAGGCAGGCTGGCTATAAAGGGGAAGGACCTAGATAGTAATGTCTCTGAATCACTGACTGTGCTCATGACTCAATCCCAAACTATCTCCCGGTGTCTGCACCCACACCCTACAGGATCTGTAAACTATCTGGCTCAGGGTTTCATCCCGTTTATAGTCTTTAAGCGCCAACTTGTCTATCCGGTTAATGATATGTAGGTTTGAGGGGGAAGGGGCACTTAAGCCCACCCACAAATTAGTGTGATGTGATGCCACGATCACATAAAATAATAAATGTTCAGACTACATCCCTCAGCTGCAAACTGAAATTCTTCACGAGATGTTTGGTCCCTGCTTTGAATGCTTGAATAAATTCGATTTTAAAGAAAGTACAGCAATAGAAGAAAAACATGTTTTTACTTATTATCAGCTCTCAGCAGATCTTCACTCTCTTTTCTGAACAGTTTGATGTTCCTGTCAAACGACCACGATCAGCACCGCATAGAAAGTCAGGCAGTGAGATCACGCTGCATTTGTTTACTCATTTTAATTTGTTTGACAGTTTTTCCAAAGATACGTGCCCTGTGTGATGTGGAAAACACTTGCGTTTGCTTGCAGGTGATGTACTTCAGCTCCCTCTTCCCGTACGTTGTGCTGGTTTGCTTCCTGGTTCGGTCGCTCCTCCTGAAGGGCTCCATGGATGGGATCCGTCACATGTTCACACCCAAGGTAAAGATCCTCTCAAGTGTAGGATTACCTTTTTGTTATTATGATGTTTGGACTTGATGATGCTGTATAATTAAAGTATCATATATTTAAAAATACATCATTTCGAGCTAATTTTCCCTTTAATACTACACTTCAGAATGAAAGTATTTTACTTTATACTACAAAATCACCTTTTCACACATCACAAATGTTCTTATTGACAACATTAGCTTCTTCACTAACACAATGGTGTTTAAATATTAAATGCTCCTTATTTGTGTTCCTTGACTTCAGTAGTCGTTTGACTTCTGACAGCAAACAGAAAAAGAAGTAGAAAAGAAGTTTGAAACGCAGTGTTTGGAGCAGTATGTAGTACATTTTTTTCACATGAATATGACAGAAAATAAGGAAAAATATAATAGGTCTCCTTTAATGGATCGTATGATAGAACCATATAATACTGAACAGGATTGTTCGCATCATGAGTACTTTCATACTTTAATCCATTTAGATGATAGTACTGGCTTTATACTTAGACATGAGTTGAATAGTGCTCAGGTCAGAATGCCCTTATTTCTGCTTCTGTTTATTCACTGTTGAAATCGCTGTTGAATTAAACTGTGTCTGAACTCAAAAAGAACTCCGCACTGTGATAGGCTGGCTCCTCAGCAGCAACTGGCCAATGGCATGTCAGGCTGCAGATGAATGTCACCATGGAAACAGGAGTTACTGAGTTTTTACGTAACCATCCAAGTGCAGACACTGGCAGCAGTGCATGTCTGTGTTGCATGTCTTCTCGCCTCGTCGCTGACACTTGCGTTCTGCCACCATCTTTCATGTACCTGATACGTGTGCTCATGAATAAATATGTAAAAGGAATATTATGCAATTAATAAAACAAACACTGTTGGCTGTCAGCGAGAAGCTGTTGCGTTTGAATCGGCTGGCTTTCTGTGCAGAGATTGTGTCGTTATGGTTACATAGGTTCTCTCCAGGTGCAAAGAGGTGCATGTTTGGTTAATTGGTTATTCCAAATTGGCTGCAGCTGTTGATGTGAATGGTTAGCCCTTCAATAGACCGACAACCTCTCCAAGGATTACCTGGTCTCAGCTGAGATGGTCTCCAGCCTATCAGCAGAGTTGAAAACTTTAAAACATAACTTATGGTAGATGACAGTGATGTGGTGTTTTATGACACTCATCAGTCTGTTCTCCTCCCAGAAAAATTGCCAAAATGACTGAACATTTCTTTCACCAATATATATTATTTCCACAAGAAAGCAGTACAATCAGGTTTTTACAGAAATCACAAATATATGACTAAGAACTACATTAATCTTTCATTTACTTTGACAACATGTCAGCTATCATTGCCAGTTATTGCAAATGCTTGATTGAAGCTTCATCATTTGGTATATTTTGTGACGTTACATTGGGGATGTCATTGCACATCCATTTATATTGTAATAGGTGTTTAGAGCTAAGACTTAATTCAAATCTGTTCGTTTTCAGCTGGAGATCATGCTGGAGGCCAAGGTCTGGCGTGAGGCAGCCACGCAGGTCTTTTTCGCGCTGGGTCTCGGGTTCGGTGGCGTCATTGCCTTCTCCAGCTACAACAAGCGCGACAACAACTGCCACTTTGATGCCGTCTTGGTGTCTTTTATCAATTTCTTCACTTCTGTGCTGGCCACCCTGGTGGTGTTTGCCGTGTTGGGCTTCAAAGCCAATATCATGAACAGCAAATGTGTTGCAATGTGAGTATAAGACTCTTAACACCAACAGCAACGAGTCCATTGGTCCACTTGTTTCAGACAATACTTTTTCATACTTCAGTCTTTGAATGTGGTATTTCTGAAGATTGTTCAAGGATGATTGATGTTTAGCTTTTTGACCACCGTTTAAATCTCTTGAGAATTTAACAATCAGCAACTTTTTTCTTTTTTTTTAGGAACACCAACAAGATTTTAACATTGTTGGGGAGCGGCATCCTTGAGCAAAACCTTATTCCCCACCCCATGAACCTTACTCAGGTTAATCAAGTCAGTGGTGAGGACTACCATAAGATGATAGATCACATCAAAGGGGTTAAGCAGGATAAGTTCGAGTCACTGGGACTGGAATCCTGCAGCATCGAAGACGAGCTGAATAAGGTACATGGGGATAAAAGTTGTAAATGACTCCGTATTCAAGTCATTCCACGTGGCCGTATGTTATTTTAAAAGTCTATAACATTTTATTGAAGATGTTTATTTTCTTTCTTGTCAAGTGTTACCCACTTTGTGAGTGTTCAGAAAGATGGGTTTATTTGAAATTACATAAGTAAATAATTTAAGCTAACGGCTGCAAACAGAGCAAGTGGTATTCTTCCCAAGCCAACCTCAAACTTGCCTTTACCCACACCTTATCAGGTATAGACTATTAGCAGTTAAACCAAGACAACATCCAAAGACTCGAGAATTGACAAGGCAAGGAGGGTAAGGGTTGCAGAAGACAAAGAGTTAGACGTCTTTTACATATGTGGAATATGTGTAAAGACTGGAAAAAGGGATTGAAATAGGGAATGACCGAAGTACTTCTGGTAAGTATACTTGAACTCCAGAATTCATAAAAGTGGCAACACTTTGGGAAAGTTATCTTGCTGAAAACATTGGTATTATTTTTTTCACCATGGACCTTATACCTACAGTATTCCAAAACCTAATGGAAAAGCCCCCTTAGATTTTTGTTGGACCTCGTGGAAACCAGGATTGTGCTAACTTTTGGATCACCTACTGTAAAAGAAAAGCACATATTTCTGGCAACTCTGGTCAGGTTGGCAGTCTGTTTAGTCTTCATTAAAGACAACAAAAAGAACAAATTCAAAGCAACGAGGCCTCTAAAAGTAGCTAGTGCTACACTAGCTAGCTAGGACTTTGGTGCTGTGTTTTAACCTTTCCTTCTTTTCTCCCTGACAGGCAGTACAAGGCACAGGCTTGGCTTTCATTGCCTTTACAGAGGCCATGACCCACTTCCCAGCCTCACCGTTCTGGTCCGTCATGTTCTTCCTAATGCTGGTTAACCTCGGCCTCGGCAGCATGTTTGGCACCATTGAGGGTATCCTCACCCCGCTGATAGACACATTCAAAGTCCGAAAGGAGTTTCTTACAGGTTAGAAAGATCACATGACCTGTGTTTTATCCTAATGACCATATTTAAATCAGTCCAGCTCTGTAAAAGGAAATGTTTAGACATGCTGTGTATGAAGGATAAATGGAGGCAGTAATTCAGTCTTGCAAAAGTGGATGGAAGACGATTGCAGAAGACCCGTGCAGACTTGTTTTACTCAGACGTACATCTTGTAGGAAGCAGACTGTGGCTGACTATAGCTTTGAGTTACAACTGTCCCAAATAAACCATTGCCATTAAAAACACATTGATTTTATAATGCTTTATGTTTTCTTTCTACGAGAGAAGAGCTGCTATTTAAAGCTAAATGAGTTTGACTTTACCCAAAACCAAGCTACACCCTCAAAAATATAGTTTCAGAGAGATAAGTAATAATGTAAAAACACAAATTCGATTAATAACACATGGTGGCAAAGTGGCTGTCACACTCTCAGTGAAAAGATGTAGGTTGCTGAGCCGGTCTTTTTGAGTCAGATAGCTTAGAATGGATCCCGTTCCACTTATATATACTCCACTCCAAACTCTTCTTGTAAACTGGGGAATGATGACAGTATTGAGTTTAAGCTCCATCACACATGTAATATTTATGGAGTTTTCATTTGAGACCTTTAATGTATGTCAGTATGCACAGTGACGAACTACCTGCGATCTCTCCTGCAGTGGGATGTTGCGTGTTGGCCTTCTCCATCGGTCTCCTCTTTGTTCAGCGCTCAGGGAACTACTTTGTGACCATGTTTGATGACTACTCGGCTACTTTGCCTCTGCTCATAGTGGTCATACTGGAAAACGTGGCGATCGCCTGGTTCTATGGGATCGATAAGTAAGTTCACAATATACATCATCTCCATGTTTCCTTAATATTTACTCACTTACTGCTTATGCAGAAAAAAGCTTTTTAATGGCTCTTTAAGCCATTCATTTATAGTTTTTTCTTAATGTATTTTTTTCTGCCTAAGGCAAATGGCTGTAACAAAGACTACCTACCTACAGGGCTACAGACTGTACTTGTTCCTTACATAACTTCCACATTGTCTATTTTTGTGACACTTTTTTGTTTTAAACATAATTGTTTGAATGCAACTTTAATGGCAAAAATAAGAACCACATATATAAAGCCATCCGGTGTATAAAGCGAAAACAGGAAACTATTGTGAATTCTTCATCTGATCTCACCTCCTGCTGCTTTGCTCTGTTTTCAGATTCTTTGAAGACTTGAAGGACATGCTGGGCTTTACGCCGTACCGTTTCTACTATTACATGTGGAAGTACATCACACCCATCCTGCTAATGGTCCTCCTGTGCTCCAGCTTCATTCAGCTGATAATGACGCCGCCCAGCTATAGTGCCTGGATCCAGGAAGAGGTGAGTTAATGTCTCCGGCTGGGCTTCTGAAATCAGGGATCAATGTGGGTGGAAGTTTTCCTAAATAGTAAACCTGGAACGAGTAAAAAGCAAATTCAAGAGTTCAAAGAAATGGCAAGAAAGTAGAAAACGAGCCAGGCTTTTTGGCTGATAAACAGAGGTTTAGATATCCTTTAATCTGAGGAAAATCAACAGGATACATGTCTGCCACATAGACCTTCAAGCACCAGTGCTATTAGCTTGAAACCGCTATAAAGTGGAGCACAGGTCATACTAGACAAAGTGCATCCACAAGTATTATTGCTTTAGTTAGAAAAATAGCCTTCTATTAAAAATTATGTTAATAGAGTATTGATTGTCTAAAAAAGTATATATTCTACCAATCTAGTATCACATTACTTACATTACTTCTTCTGCTAACTTCTTTCACTATAACTCGTTGCTTTTCTTGTGTTTGCCCTCCAGGCCATAGAGAAAACCTTGCGCTTCCCTCCGTGGGGCATTGTGGTCTGCATCTCTCTGGTGGTGATGGCCATCCTGCCCGTGCCCGTGGTCTTTGGCCTACGCTACTTCAACATCATCAGTGAGAACACGAGTGGCCTTTCCACTGTTTCTTACAAGAAAGGCCGCATCATCAAGGAGACCGCCCGGCCAGAGGAAGACGACGACGCTAGCCTTATTCATGGAAAGTCTCCCAGCGAGGCTCCCTCGCCGATGCCTGGCAACAGCATCTACCGCAAGCAGAGCGGCAGCGGCGGCACTGATGTGGACACCGCACCTAATGGCCGTTATGGTATCGGTTACCTGATGGCTGACATGCCAGATATGCCTGAGTCAGACTTATAGACTGACAGTGATAGTATGCCCTTCCGCAGCCATAACGGGGGGCCACTTCTCCCCCCTCAACTCTCTGCGTGCGTTTAGTTAGCTGTATTGTCGCTGTACATTTCTCTTGTACCGTATTTTCTTTGTATATATTGTAACTGCTCTCTTATTTGTTGTCTCTGAACCTTATCTGCCAGTTTCAGAGTTTTGAACTAAGTCTAATTCTGTACTAAAAGAACCTAAAAAAATCTCCATGGGGAAAACGTTAGTCTGAGGCCAGGCTCATCTCATGTCTGTGAAACTGCACTAGTACAACTGTATCCCTTAAAAGAAGGTCTAGGAATAAACACCATCCTTGTCGAATCCTTCACCGATTTGCTTGTGTGCTTCCCAAACTCATCTCCATTTCCCTCCAGTCTTTGCTCCCTTTCTTTTTGGAGAGCCAAAGAGGCCTGCTTGAATACGAATCTCCAAGAGTCAGCCAGTTCAGGTGAGAGATGTAAGAGGTGGTCAGAAAGTACCAAGCTTAGCTGCAGTGTCAATGATGAAGTAATGTCGCGAGATTAGTTTTTCTTGGCACGAGTTTGGGTCGAAAGGATGGCCTTTGAAAGCCACTCCCTTGATTGTCTGCAAGAAAAGTGTGCCTAAGTTATTTATATTTGTTTATAGAATACACGATGGCCGTTGTATATTTAAAGTATTCTGTAAATATAATATAAATATTTTAAATATATTTATCTTGTTAGTTTGGATATCAAAACAGTGTTTTTAAGGTTCAGAAGTACTCTAATTCTTTAACCCATCTTTGTTTTTTTACTCTGTAAATATTTTCTTTTCCATCAAAAAGCTTCAATTTTAATGTCTTTTCCCTCTGATTAAAGCTTAAACATAACCACACACTAGAAATCAGTTTGTTGCTTTTATTCTTGCAGTGCAATTTGAGATTATTCCCAGTATGTACAGTATCCCACTACTCAGAAAAACACATTGTTCAATGTACAACATGCGACTGGAAAATGAGAAAAAAGTGCAAATTAACACCAAATCATTCAAATTTTCTCTACATTTCCTTCTTATAAAAAATACATTTTTCTCATCTTCTGTCTTTTTGTGAACATACTCCGTAAAGCGACACAACAAAGAGCCATCACAGTACATAAAACTGTAGTTACTTGTGTTTGGCACAATCACATTCACTTTAAACAACAAATTTGAGAAAAGCAGGCAGCATTATGAGATGTTCATTTCCTGTTTACTGATGTGGCGTGATGGAGCTCAATGGTAAACATATAAAATAAATAGTCAAATGTACACTTTGAGGGCTTTTTTTCCTTCCTTTGGCTTTCTAGTTATCTATCAGGAGCAGGTTTAGTACATATGCTCTGAAAACACAAATGAAACCTTTTGTGTCCCTTCTGACAAAGTAATTAAAGGTTCTCTTCATCTGATAAAAAGTGGTGCAAATGTGCATCATCAAGAACATCGAGAAACATTTGTTGAATTAGATTCTTTTGACCAGTTCATTACAAAGTCGTCCCCTTATTAGTGCTCTTCCAGGGTCAGTGTGCTGGAAAGTTTGAATGGCTATTAGAAACTGAGGTAACGCGCCCCTTTCAGCGTGCACTGCCGAGATACTCCTGCAGTGGGAAGTTGATCCCTTTTCAACAAACATTCTGCAAAAAAAAAAAAAAAAAAAAGGATTAACACAATAATCAAAACAGTTCAAAGAAAGTCTTTGAATCCTTTAAAGTGTTTCGTATTTTTGGATGACCTAAAGCATCATTAGAGATTCCAGTTAAGCCATCTGTACATCTGGTTTTTTCTTGCTTATCCAACTCTGACTGAAGGCTGTCCCAGCTGTGACAGGGCGAGAGGCGGGGCTACACCCCGGACATCTCGACAATCTGTCACAGTCTAACAGATGGACAATCATTTACACCTAGAGCCAATTCAGAAGTTTAACCTAGCATGCATGTCACTGGGCTGTGTGAGAACACACTCAAACACCACACAGGCAAGTGGATCTGGAGCCTACACCTTGTTGCTATGAGGCCATGGTGCTAACCACCATGCTGTCCCCCGATTCTCCTGTGTGTTTGTGGGTTCTCTCTGGCATCCTCCCATAGTCCTTTTTTAATTGAGATTTTCATAAAAGTAAAAATGAAGCAATGACAGTAGCATAAAAACAAATCCATATATGAGCTGAGAAGCAGGATGTAAAAAAGTGAAAACATACAAAGTCAGTGTGCTCATTGGTGGAGCTGCTCTCTCATTTTGGCTGCGATCTGCTCTCTCTTCTCGCAGTGCTTTCTCAGGTCTTTGACCTCCACCGGGAGCATGCTGTTCCACATCGTAAGCACAGACTCTTCATCTGACAGCCGAGACAAACAAACACTTTGAACAGATGAAGAAAAAAAAACCTGCACAGCAGGATCGCCGCTTTCAAGGTCGTGTGAGAAACAATGAACCGTCGGACTCACCATTTTGATTCTTGTGCTGAGTTTGTCTTCGGCCCAACACCAGCACCACATTCTCCCTGTTAAGTGTTTCTATTAAAAAAAACAGAAAAACAGAAAACTGCAACGTTTTCACACCGACTGACACAAACAAAGAATCAATGAACTTGGTCATCAATTTTTAATTTCTTCTTTAATTCAACTCTTATTTTTGGGGGGGCAAAATAATGTTGATGTGATATTTTTACTTTAAGCATTCTTCAATATGAACATGAAACGGCAGTGTGTGCAGGAAACACAATTTCAATCACATGTAATGTTTTAAGAGGTACTTCAACTGCCTAGTGTCCTGTTATCTGTTATCTCACAGTAACCATCAGCAGTAAGAAGATATTGGACCGCAGACGCCCTGCACATGAGCACATATCTGTGCACTGATGAGGGAGCTGTTCCACAAAATATTTTTCCACTTTTAATATACAATTTTAGACAACAACATCGAGCGACATCAGCAAGTATATAAGGTGCATAAATGTATGACGCTTCTGTTCCATTAAATGAATGCTGTGGTTGGCTTTATTATTATTACTGTAACAATACATCCACACCAACCAGGAACCGTGCGGATCTGCTAATCTGCCAGGAGAGTGGCATGAAATTAAAGGTCAAACTAAAAACAAAAAGGACCCACGTATGAGTGCAGATGCCATACAGCGGAGAGAATCACAGTGGGGCTCCATGACCTGCAGAATTTGGTGTTTGGGGAGCTCCAGTAGCAGCAGGTGGCCCCTTCTAGTGCCGATCCAGAGCATGGCGGCGCTTGGCAAGAGCAGGGCCTTCACTGTGGCCAAGGAGGGCGACGCCTCAGAGGGCAGCTCAGCTTCTCTGCCGTGCCCGCCTCTGTCACGTCTGCGGGGAACAGATGGCATTAGCATGCAGCTGCTGTTGTGTGGAAAACTATCTGAATTTTGAAAAACAGACTGACAACAGTCACCTGCAGTTTTCCTGCTCAGTTAATGTTCTTGCTAAGTGCTCGGTAATGTTTGGTGTCTTTTCAAAATCGCACGTTAATTTCAAACCGTGGGCTGCTCTGCATCATCTTTTACCTTTTGTTTCTGATCCCTGTGTTCTCATTCTCACTGTTTATTCAGTCAGTGTCTGCAGCTAATAATGCAAGAGATCTGCCTCTGCTGTTCCCTCTGGTTGGAGGGGGCCTGCTGTATGTCTGTATGCACTACATTCATACTCCAAAGACATGGAGTAGAAAAATACAGTTTTATTTAGTGGAAGTTAACAGTCACTGCGACTTTGTAACTGCAGAAAAATTTCCGTATGTCAGTGTGTGTCACGTGCGAGCGTACCTAATAATCTGAGCACAGTCAATACAGTCCACCATCCTCTCGCTCCTCTTGTCCCAAACCTCAACAGTTGTTGTCCTGGCTTTGCTGAGGTACACGTATTTATCCACAACCATACGATACACACACGCCTCGCTCCCCAGTGACCGCTGCTGGCTGAAGGGCGTACGCGCACACACGAACACACAAAGACACAGAATTTTGCTGTTACGCAATCAGTTGTAAAGAAGTCCAGATGAGACATTCACATGACCATTTCCAAGTGTTTTGTGTCTTTTTAAAAGACAACTCCTGAAACATTTTGATCACACTTCATACTTTCTAATCTTCATAGCACCTTGAAAACGACACTCCATTCATATATTATGTAAATGGAGCTGGAATATATCATATATATGCATTTGTTTACAGAACGAGCTGCCTGACATTCCCACACAGACTTACTGAGAAAAGAGGTTCGGTCTTGTGTCGATGGACTTGCAGACATCATAGTCAGTGGTGAAGGAAAGGATCTTGGATCCGCAGCCGGCCCACACAGACCTGCTGTCCAGTGAATGCACCGACTGGCCCAAACACATGACCGGAGTGTTGACGTGGCCCACACTGAGCGTTTTAACCGGTTGGCCGTTCTCCTGCTAAAAAACAAGAATTCCAGCTGATAAATGTGCACAATTAGCATGTATCAGAATATCATCCGTTAAACAATCAAAAAAGGGCTTTTTCTTTATCCTTGAATACTTACCTTGAGCACAGAGTCCTCATAAATGCTAAGAATTCCATCTGCTGTCCCAACCAGCAAATAATTCTTTCTTTGACTAAAAACAAACAAATTTTAAAAAAGAGATCAACAGGGAACATATAGAAGTGGTTATAATACGACCTAAACCGGAACTGCAGCAGTTCACAGTGCACTTTTTCACATGCTTACGTGCGTCGAGGGTGTACGTGGAAGTACAGTGATGTGACGGCGTCGGTGACCCTTTGCAGGTGGTGCCAAGTCGACGTGTCTCGACTGTTGATGACCACTAAAGAGCCAGACTGGGTGCCTGCCACCAGCCAATCGCTGTCCTCGTTTGGGATTTGGACAGTCACGAGGCACAGGACGGGACTGGTGTCGACCTCGAATGAACCAGCCTGTGAATGCAAATTATAATTCCATGATAAGAGAATCATTTTTACAGGGATTATAATGTATGAGATCTCAAAGAAGATGTAAAGAAACAAGACGCTAAATGAATTAAATTGCATCAAACGTGTGAAATCAAAAACTTTCAATTCAGTTTCATTTATATAGCACCAAATCACAGTAACAGTTGCTTCAAGGTGTTTTATATTGTTTTTGTTTCTTTTTTTCGTCTGTCCCGTTTGGTTCTTTTGCCATCAGAATTATTGTCTAAAGGCAAAGAAAGATGCCCAACGGAAAGGTGTTTTATATTGTAAAGCAAACACCCTACACTAATACAGAGAAAACCCCAACAATCAGCTGACCCTCCTTCTGAGCAAGCACTTGATAACAGTGGGAAGGAAAAACTTCTTTTTAACAAGAAGAAACCTCCAGCAGAACAAGGTTCAGGGAGGGGCAGCCCTCTGCCACATTAACATTGTGTATCAGTACCTGTGTAGCGACCGTGTTGGTGTTCAGGTCCACAGCTGTGATGGATCCCTTCTTCTGGGTCCTGCTGCCTCCACCAAGCCAGACCCGGTGGCTGGAAGAATTGCTGTCGGCGGTGCGAGAGCTCAGAATGAAGCACTCGGCACTCAAAACCCCGGGAACCACAAGCTCCCTCATAAGACACAGCATTTCACCTGAATTCAACCTGTCAAACACCTCCACCCATAACACACACACACACACACACACACACACAGACACACACACAAAAGCCTCTTAATTGTGTATCACTCAAGTAGGACTAAAAATCATAATCGAGTTAAATTTAAATCTGCTGCTTGCACTTCTGCATTTCTGTTACATAGTATCCACTTTAATGCCACTAGGGGGCGGTGGCACCACCACCATCACCTTTCTCAGATAGAAAAGGTGAACAAGCTGGTTACACAGTCTGCGGGTCCTAACCTGAGCAGAAGTGGGTCGATCCTGTGGGCTCTCCCTCAGACATTCCTTTATTAGAACCTGAAAGCTGGGCCAAGGTGAGCAACCGTAGTGTTTTACTGGATCTGTAGAAGAAGTAATGCACACTTCAGTGAATTCTCTTTAACTTGTGAAATATATAAAACAACACATATAATGCAAATCCAATTCAAATATACTAGTATAGAAACTGAGTACTACTTTGCCTTCTTTTAAATTAATGTGGCTTTAATGTCAAGCATTTAGTTACTTGTACGTGGTCATTATTAGTACCATGTCTGAGGTGGCTCTCTTTTTCTTAACATTCACTGTCAGTGATTATAGGTGAACTGTCGCATTCCCACCTGGCAGCTTTCCCTGAACTGCAATTTCATCAAACTCGCTGGGAAACTTCATGCCGTCTAAAATGCGCTCGCCACGGGTCATCAGGTCGTAGAGCAGCAGGCCGAACGAGAACACGTCAGCCTGCTGATTATAAATCACATTACCTCGGGCGACCTCTGGAGCTCGGAAACCTGTAATCAGTTGATAACAGTATAACATCATAAAGCAGTCCAATCAAAGTGGACAAAAAAACAACAACACAAAGACAAATATGTCTTCAAAATCTGATTTTAAAAATAATTTAATATTCTGATCGCATGATCAATGAAATAATAATTGAAAAAAAAAACCAAAAAACAGGCACTTTGGACTCTGACCTGCTGTCCCCTCAGAGCTTCTTACTCCCATGCTGCAGCAGTACTGAGCGATGCCGTAGTCTGTGATCTTGGCGATGATGTCAGAGTCGGTCTTCAGGTTGAACAGGAGGATGTTGTGAGGCTTCAGATCCCGATAGATGATCATGGCTGAGTGAAGGTACCTGATCACACAGGTTTGACAAAGAAACAGCAGGTAAGTCGATTTCTGTACTTTACACGAGCATTTAAATCTGATTTAGAGATATTTAAAGTTATTATGGTGGTTAAAATCTAAAACACAATCTTAAAATTAGTTGATGATTATGTGAAGAATTTCTTGATGCTGGGTTAAGATAACATGTCAACAGCTCTTCGTTCTACCTGAGCCCATCAGCCACCTGCAGGGCAATCCTGTGCTGGAGCTTTTGGTTGAAGCTAACGTTCTTGTTTTCGAAAAGGGAATCCAGAGAGCTGCGCAGAGCCAGCTCCATCACCAGGACCTGAGGAGTCGAGCCGGCTGCCAGCAGGGTCACCAGGCTGGGGTGACGGAGGCGGCCCAAAACGACTAATTCCTGAAAAACAGGGAGAAATGTGAATCGATGAAGGCAAAATGCATCAAAAGTTTAGCTCTGAAATGGCTGGTGACATTTGTCATTTCTTAAAGATACAAAAGACACAGAGGTCAGGTAGATGTGCAACTCTTCCTGCTGAAACAATGTATGATGTCTAATCACTGCTGAGCCACAAGGACAGTGAAAACACAGGTGTCTGGGACACAGAGATGTTAGGAAGAGGAATGTTGGGACTTTGGTAAGCAAAGTTTCAGTGGTACCTGTCTGAGGAGTCTGTAGATGTAAAGCTCAGAAGCATGCTTGTTGAATATCTTCACAGCTACGTCTTCGTTCTTATAGACGCCTCGATAGACAGTTCCAAAGCCACCGTCCCCTGTTAACAAAACCAATATGAAAGAATTAAGAAACAAAAATGAAACTAAAACAAGAAGGTTCAAAATTAAAAATGGTGCTTTTAACAATCTGCTTTTTCATAAAAAACAGAAATTATCGGGACATTACACAGCCGTACCCAGTCTGTTCTCTAAAGACAGATCTACATCCAGTTCTTCACTGTCAAGTGTTGTTCCTGCAGGCTGGTCACTCAATAACAGATCAGGGGCTGTTTGAAAGACGGGAAGAGTGCAGGGCCGATTTTCTGCGCTCGCTCGCAAGAAATCTACAATCAACAAAGTTATCATTTTAGACTTCTTGAATCCATGACAGTAATACAAAACTGACCTGACTAAGTAAACAATACAAGTGCTGATGTTTTAGTGCACACACCTGTAAAAATGTCTTCCAGGGGAATCTTCCTCCACTCCTGCCCATCCTCTGGGCTGTACAGAGCCCACTTCTTCAGCAGAGCTTCTCCACTGCCGTGCATGTCGGTGTTTAGCAGGCCGGGAAACCATTCCTCCAGCAGGGAGTCAATATGATCCACCACCTGACCCAGCAGCAGCCGGCCTGGGGGAATGCAAATGAGGGCTTACAAAGGAGTGAAAACTGTTAAGACAACAATCGCAGACACCTCCACAACTCATAGTAATAATTATCAGTACTGTAATGCATTTTCAGCCCTGGATGTCATAGTGTTGGTAATGCCGATAATGTGTGTTTTTTTAAGCCATTTTTATGAAGGTTCATTGTAACTAACCCACAAATGGAAGTTTCATTTAACTGTAACACCACCATAGAGTTACACCACCCTGAGCTCGTCCGATCTCGCCTCAGCTCTCTGTGGTCATTGTCTTTTTATTGCTTTCAAACACTGGATATTTCAGGATAATTATCATCCTTAAATACTACAGCACCTTTGCATGATGCGGGCACGGTTATTCTGACACAGCTGGAGGGATTTTCCTCCACCAGACAGTACGCCTCCTGGGACCAGTTCAGGTAAATTCCTCTCCTCCAGTAGATCCGGTTGGGTCGGACCATTTTTTCTGGATAGCACAGAGTGTGAAATGCATTCAGTTAACAATTGGCTTCTTTAAATATTGCACTGAAGAAGTCAACTGATGTACTGGTGTATGTTTAATTTACCCCTTCCACAAAGCAAGTAGGAGGATGTTTCTAGCAGGCGGCTGATCTGCCGAGACCAGTAATCCATGGGGAAGTACGGCATCTCATACAGTCGGACGATCACCTCAGAGTTCTCACAGTGAGGCAGTTCTATGACGGGTCTGTGTTTGGACAAGCTGTGGATTATGGGTTGAGTGGTTAGCGTGTGTGAAGCAGTTATTTGTTGCTTGTATTTCCACAAAGACACAGCCTACCTGCTGGGTACCAGCAGCTGGTCCTCGCCAAACGGAAGAGCAATCTGAAACTTCTCCAGCAGCTTCAAGAACTGTGTCAGGTGACTCTTCGGGAAACACTTCGTCTCAGACAGAAACTTTTCCACGACAGAGCGCTGGACCACTCCTTTAGGATGCTCCCAGTAGCCACAGCTCTTTAAGGTCAGTTTCTGCACAGAGGAAAGATAACACAAGCATCTGTGCATTCAACAATTCTCACACGGCCATCCTCCAAGTTCCAAACCTCTCTCTAACTCCTCATCATCATCATCATTGTCGTCATATTATGATGCTAGAAGGACAAATACAGAAAGTCTTTACCACCTTAAGGTTCAAGATTGAATCCCTTTATTGGGTCATATTTAGATTGTAAAGTTCTAATTAAGCCCATTTTAGTGTAATTTTCAACTGTGGTTTGTCTCTGTTCTTGCTGCTTTAACACAGTAATTTCCAACTTTTGGGATGAATAAACTATTTTCTTTTTCTCAAAAACCTAAAAAAAAACCTAAAAAAAAAAAACACAAAACCAAATGCATGTGATTCATAACAAGAAGGGCTACCTGTGAGATGACACTGCATAGCCACTGTGGGTCAATAAAGTAAAGCTCCTGAAGCTCAAGTGCAGGATCATCGAAGTGCAATAGAACACCTGCAGTGACAAAGATGCAACAAAACTTGTCAGATGGAGACGCAAAGTGAAAACACACTCAAGCTGGATATCCAAGCTACTCTGCAGGATATCACTGTGTGAGTGTGAAAGTGCTGAGGCAAAGCTGCTATTTTATTTTCAAAACTAAAAATTCAGTTGAAAAGTGCTTGCTTTATTAGCCTAATTCAGACTGACCGACTTCGCTGAGGAAGTGGATGGCATGAGGGAGCTCAGCTTCCTCCAGCTGCAGCTGACTGTCTTGGATGAGCTGCAGGAGCTCATGGTGCCTGAGGACAGGGAACTCTGGAGGAACCCTGGCTCTTTCCTGAAGAATCCGGCGCTCCAGCTCCACGTAGCTGTCTGGCACCAGCTGACCCATCACAGGCTGGTCTTGTATCTATGAGGGGAACAGGATATGAATGCCTTCATTACCTCCCTTGGCACAGAATAAACTGGAGTATGTATATGAAATGAGATGAGATAATGTCATCCCACAGTTCGTAGTCAGACCATCCAGTCATTCGTGAAATCCCTTTAACATAATTGACAAAGTGGTGCAGATCATGTAAATGATAATTAGAAGTGTGTTTTTAATTTCATTGCATAACTTACTGTTGCACAGCTAAACTATGACCATTAATCTGCAGTAATAAGATCTGGTTTTTCTCAACTTGTTGCATTATTTAAAGAAATTATTAGAATATACGCTCTCTAAATGAGGATTATGAGCTTTACTGATTGAACGGAGAGTATTTAAGGTTCTGTACAATTAAGTCCATTCATTTTTTGCAGCCTTTAGGAATATTATTTAATTAGTTAGTTCAAGAGATGAATTGAGGGAATTTTACATTTCATATAGATTGTGGGGGAAATTAGTGTGAATTTGCAGGGCAATCTACTCCCTATGTGCCAGTTCACATACAAAGACCCAAGCAGTGTTTTCAATAATGACAAGTAAGAGCAGCGCAAACTTCCAGTTTAAACACTGGGTACAGCTGCTGACTGTGTGGCTTTCAAGAGACTTGAGAGACTCCAGAGGACTCTCCAGAGGAGAGTTACGCAATTACAAACTGCTCCACCATGGAAACGTGTAAAGAGCTGACCAATGGCTTATTCCAGGAAGCAGGTTTAGCTAACAACTCAGTCACCGTGAACTTCACCTGCTCCCCGGCAGGTTTTCTTCAACAAACTCTGAGTGTCTCTCTAACTGGTTCCCTCCTGCACCTGAACCAGCAGACAGACACCTCCGATTCACTTCCTCATGCTTAAAGTCACAGCTCAAAGACCTGACAAATTAATTCATTTGATGAAGCTTATGTATTGTTTTTGTCTTTTCACACACACAGAAATCCCAGTTAGGCATGAGTTTGCTATGCCTAACCTCTGCACCTTTCCCTGACCTAATGATGATTTCCATCGAGGTCAAAGAGAAGCAGTTAGGAAAGGATGATATGAGATCATCTTTTTGAATTATTCCAAAAAGATGATCTCCTTAGTCTCCTTATGTTTCCTTTTACCTTGAAGCTGGTGACCTCCCGGACAATGGCCTTGCGGAGTCTGGCGATGGCATCTGAGTCCTCACAGACTGAGACCATGTAATAATCCCTGATAATAGGGAAGCCTTGGTGGGTCAGGAGCTCCTGTCTGATTTTGCTCAGGCAGTTCTGCAGCTGTGAGTCCTCACTCACATCTGTATGGGTTCCCACTAGAATGACTGGAGACAGCGGTGCTACTGCCTGAAGAAAATAAACAAATGAATAGAAGATACATTAAAATATCCAGATGAACTGTTAACTTACAGTGGGGCAAAAAAGTATTTAGTCAGCCACCGATTGTGCAAGTTCCCCCACTTAAAATGATGACAGAGGTCAGTAATTTGCACCAGAGGTACACTTCAACTGTGAGAGACAGAATGTGAAAAAAAAATCCATGAATCCACATGGTAGGATTTGTAAAGAATTTATTCGTAAATCAGGGTGGAAAATAAGTATTTGGTCACCTCAAACAAGGAAAATCTCTGGCTCTCACAGACCTGTAACGTCTTCTGTAAGAAGCTTTTCTGTCCCCCACACGTTACCTGTATGAATGGCACCTGTTTGAACTCATCATCTGTATAAAAGACACCTGTCCACAGCCTCAAACAGTCAGACTCCAAACTCCGCCATGGCCAAGACCAAAGAGCTTTCGAAGGACACCAGGAAAAGTATTGTAGACCTGCACCAGACTGGGAAGAGTGAATCTACAATAGGCAAGCAGCTTGGTGTGAAAAAATCAACTGTGGGAGCAATCATCAGAAAATGGAAGACATACAAGACCACTGATAATCTCCCTCGATCTGGGGCTCCACGCAAGATCTCATCCCGTGGGGTCAAAATGATCATGAGAACGGTGAGCAAAGATCCCAGAACCACACGGGGGGACCTGGTGAATGACCTGCAGAGAGCTGGGACCAAAGTAACAAAGGTCACCATCAGTAACACACTACAACGGCAGGGAATCAAATCCCGCAGTGCCAGACGTGTTCCGCTGCTGAAGCCAGTGCATGTCCAGGCCCGTCTGAAGTTTGCCAGAGAGCACATGGATGATACAGCAGAGGATTGGGAGAATGTCATGTGGTCAGATGAAACCAAAGTAGAACTTTTTGGTATAAACTCAACTCGTCGTGTTTGGAGGAAGAAGAATACTGAGTTGCATCCCAAGAACACCATACCTACTGTGAAGCATGGGGGTGGAAACATCATGCTATGGGGCTGTTTTTCTGCCAAGGGGACAGGACGACTGATCCGTGTTAAGGACAGAATGAATGGGGCCATGTATCGTGAGATTTTGAGCCAAAACCTCCTTCCATCAGTGAGAACTTTGAAGATGAAACGAGGCTGGGTCTTCCAACATGACAATGATCCAAAACACACCGCCCGGGCAGCAAAGGAGTGGCTCCGTAAGCAGCATTTGAAAGTCCTGGAGTGGCCTAGCCAGTCTCCAGACCTCAACCCCATAGAAAATCTGTGGCGGGAGTTGAAAGTCCGTGTTGCTCGGCGACAGCCCCAAAACATCACTGCTCTCGAGAAGATCTGCATGGATGAATGGGCCAAAATACCAGCTACTGTGTGTGCAAACCTGGTAAAGACCTATAGTAGACGTTTGACCTCTGTTATTGCCAACAAAGGTTATGTTACAAAGTATTGAGTTGTATTTTTGTTATTGACCAAATACTTATTTTCCACCCTGATTTACGAATAAATTCTTTACAAATCCTACCATGTGGATTCATGGATTTTTTTTTCACATTCTGTCTCTCACAGTTGAAGTGTACCTCTGGTGCAAATTACTGACCTCTGTCATCATTTTAGGTGGGGGAACTTGCACAATCGGTGGCTGACTAAATACTTTTTTGCCCCACTGTAAATGCTGCCCTACTGCAGACTCAGCTCAGATCAGGCCAGGAGAATGATTACAAGTTCACAGACTTTTATTTCTTATGACTAGATTTACTTTGATGTTGAAGAGCCAAGGTTTGAGAGCATCCACTTGACTAGTTCCCTTGCTGATGTTGTAAACTACCAGGTAAAGAGCTCTGGACGTCAGGAAGTGAGGGTGAGAACCACTGAACTCCTCTCCACCTGTGGGGTAAACATACGGGTAGGGCCTCAAAATCACAGCTGGTGTAATAAGATATCCAAATGTCAATTTATCTTTTCAGATTTTACAAGAGGGCCAACCTGAAAAGTCCCAGACATTCAACACCATTTTCTTCTTGTCTCTTTCCCTGACAGTCCAGTCGCGGACGTCAATACCAAAAGACGTCTGTTTTGAGTTCAGCTGAGAGCGTTTTAGCTTCATCAGCTGCTGGATCAGGCTGGTCTTTCCACTTCCTGCGTTCCCCACCACGATGAGCTTCATCCGATAGTATGGCACCGCCTTCTTCAGCCGCTGCTGAAGGAACCTGACAGGAGAGTATATATGGTTCTTTATACAAGATAACATAAAAAACAAACAAACAAACAAACAAAAAAAGCAGCAGAATGTCAACCCCGCCTGACCTGACTATGTCTTTTGTCTTGCTGCCAATGAGTTTGAGATCCAGCTGCAGCTGAAGGCCATCTAGTGGCAGGTCCCACAGTCTGCTCAGTTTTCCCATTTCATCTGGGAATGAGCGCAGGTTAGTGTTATGACTCACATCCAGGGAAGTCAGGCCTTCCAACAAGCCAATCTGGGGGGGGATCTGAATGCAAACAGCACAACCCTCAAAGACAACCCTTTACAACAATGTGTTGTTTACATTCTAGAAAGTGCTGTATACGCTCTCTTTTACCTCAGTGAGCCTATTGGCACTTAGGTGGAGTTTCTCCAGTCTGGTCCATTTGTGGATAGGTCCACTGAGATCCAGAGTCTGTATGCAGTTCTGACTGAACATCAGCTCTCTGATGATGCTGGACACCCAGGACGCCGGGCCAGGCAGGACAACGATGCTGTTGGTTCTCATATCGACTGACCGTAACCTAACAGGACGGATCGTGCAAGTAGAGAATCAGAATCTTTGAGGCTTTTTACAATTTTATTACTGATAGAACTTTTGAATTAAAATATAAGAACAGAAGGTGAGGATCTGGCTTACACTGGAAGTTCAAGTACAGCCTCGGGGATTGATGCAAAGCTATTGTTTGCAAGTTTTAGTGTCATAACCTTAGCTGGCAGACGGGACAGGGAACCTGGAGAACACAAAATAATGTTTCTACTTTAAAAAATATGATATAAATACAAATCAATCATTCTTGAATAACTCTAAATTAAAAACGTCTGATGAAACCTGTAGCATGAAGCTCTTTTTTCACTGTATGTTTAGATAGTAAAATACTACCCAGACTGAACTGATGGTGAAAGAATTAGTGTGGAATTTATCAGTCAGTTGGTAATACTCACGGAGTTTGTTCATAGAGACATTAAAGGTTTCCAGTTTGGGGCAGCTGCTCAGGAAATCTGCAGAAATATTCTCCACGCTGTTCTTGCTCACATCAAGCAACTTAATCTCAGGCAGACAAAGAGCTGTGCACAGCTCAGTGATACAGTTTCTGAAAAGAAAAGAAAAAATCGTCTTTACAATTCTGCAAATGACGTTTGTGGATCCACGATAAGATTGTTTGATGTAAAACTATCAATTTCCTTAAAAACCCTACCCTTCCATATAAAGCTCCTCCAGCGTATGCAGGTTGCGGCCCAGCTCGAAAGGGAATGTGGTGATTTTGTTGAATGAAAGGTTGAGCTGCTTCAGTGATGGACAGGTAACAGCAGGGTCAAAGGTCAGCTGGGGGCCAACGCAGTTACGAGAGGCGTTCAGCATGCTCAGCGAGGGCAGAGACAGCAGCTCCTGTGGCAGCGACTGGAGCTGATTCCCCTGCAGGTCTAGTCGAGTCAAATTCTTCAAACTCTGAGTCAAAAAACAGAAAGAAAAAAAAATGTAGCCCATATTTTTATCTTTTAGTTCTTTTTATTAGTGCAGATCGAATGCAGACCTTACCAAGCAGAGTTCAGAGGGAAACTTGAGCAGACAATTATAGCTCAGGTCCAGACGGTGGATATGCCACAGCTGCTGCTGGACAAAGCCATCGTTGAGACAGGACAGGGAGTCCAGCTCATTCCCAGATAAGTCCAGCAGGTGGATCCTCTCTTTCTCTTTCGGCAGAGCAGCAGAGTTCTCGGCAGACCCCAGCACTGACAAGGCGATAACAAGAGCAAAAGCAATAGTTTCATTACTTAGATACCTTTTATCCAATTAAAACCAATACACAAGAGCACCAGATCCACTTCAGGTATGATAGAGAGCTGGAAAAACACACTTGAAAAAAGTAGCTAGGTGTGGACCAGGAGTCATGCCTGTTGACCTGTCACAGCGCCACCATTGCACTCAGTAAGTCTTTTACAGTGTGGACAAACAAAAACACAACAGCGTGTGAAAGACAAACTGCTGCAACACAAAACATAGCAGCAGCACGCTGTGGTTTTATAGTTACAGAAATAATCTTTGGTCAGTGATGACGGGGGCAGTCCCTTCACGACATTTCGTGACTAAGACCATAAGCTCGTGGGACTGTTGCTCTTCAAGTGGTGGGTTAGAACTGATGCTATCGTTATTGCGTGTTACTGTGTTTCTCAGAACAGTGTCGAGTTTAGCAAACGTCCACAGTGTCTGAGGCTACTGTGGTAAAGCGGGCACCTAAGGACAGCGTGTATTAAGTTCAAATTAAACGGCATTCCAGGATATGGAGCCAGTTTTTACAATTCAAAGCTGCCACAGTCTTTAAGAATCTCATTTACAAAAACAAGCATTGTTAAATTTTGAATATTCCTTATTTTACGTGATGTCTTTAAGAAGGTGTACATGCTTCCAGCATCCTTTCAAATGTGGATATCTTAGTGTCACAAACGGAAGTGTTATCCAAAAAAATAAGATGAATTCATGGAATAAGTTGCTGTTGTCCATGTATGATTTTATATCATTAAAAACAGGATCAGTTATTGAAGAAAAGAAGAGGCAAAGAAGAAAAACAAAGGAGAGACAAATATCAAAGATCACAGATCAGATTTTTCAGATACCTTTCTGACTCGAGCTATTCCGTCCATATCTTCTGCGAAGAGGCTCAGTGTGCTCAGTCTCAGTCTGACCACTCTGGACATACGAGCACAAGAAAGCTTCATATCAGAGTTATAGCAGAGACTGTTACAAAAGAAGGGACTGCTTAGGGAAGTAAATCTCAGAGTCCAAGAAAAGACATTTTTAGGATCATACTTTTTCTTTTTTTTTCCCTTTTTCCCTTTTATTTTCACAAATAGTACATAATTACATAACATAATACAGTGTACAATTCAAAACCAAAAAAATAAACAAACAGACAAACAAACATAAAACAAACAAACTGATAACTAAACACACACAAAAAAAAAACAAAAAAAAAAAAAAACAGCTCAGTTCCATTACAGTGGTAGAACTTAAAACAAAAGAAAGGACTTATGCTGACTCCCCAACCCCAGCTTTACTACAAGAGATATCTGCAGTCAGATCAACTTTAGATAGCCTTTTTACGCAAGATGAAGAGCTTAACCTTACGTTTACTAGACAAAGATTTTATGAACATGGAAACAAACCTGGAAAATACTTGGCATGCCTTATCAAGAAAAGATCTCAAACACAATTTATTACAGTTATTTGTGATGCTCAGAATGAGCGCGTATATGATAGTAAAACTATAAATAGCATTTTTAAAGAATTTTATTGTAGACTATATACATCTGAACAATCAGTTAATGCACTGGAATTAATGGAGGATTTCTTTTCCAGGCTTAGTCTGCCTACTATAACAAATAAACAATAGACTACCCTTAATGCTCCCATTTCTAGAGAGGAAGTACTAAATGCTATAAAAACTTTAAAGAACGGCAAAGCCCCAGGACCTGATGGTTTTTGTAGTGAATTCTATAAAGAATTTAGTGAGCTGTTAATAGACCCGTTACTTAATATGTTTAATTACTCGTTCTTGCATAATAGATTACCTCAGACTCTAAGGGAAGCTAATATCTCTCTTATTTTGAAGAAGGGGAAGTGCGCAGAGTCTTGCTCCTCTTATAGACCGATAGCTCTTCTAAATGTGGACCGGAAGATACTTTCTAAAATATTAGCTACTCGACTCGAAATTCTTTTGCCTGTAATTATTAAAGAAGATCAAACAGGCTTTATAAAAGGCCGTAATTCTCGTAATAATGTCAGACGCCTTCTCAATCTAATTCAGGCTGCTCAGCAAAGGAACATAGGCGGTTTGGTGCTCTCTCTGGATGCTGAAAAGGCTTTCGACCGGATAGAACGGACCTACTTATTTTATACTTTAAATAAATTCAGTCTTGGTGATAATTTCATTAAGTGGGTAAAAATTTTGTATGATAATCCCCAGGCGTCCATCTTGTCTAATGGATTGAAATCAGATAGTTTCCCATTGTATAGAGGAACGAGGCAAGGCTGCCCACTGTCACCTCTTTTGTTTGCCATGGCTATCGAACCATTAGCCGAGGCTATAAGGACGACATCTGATGTACGGGGTTTGCAAATCGATTATGAGCATAAGATCAGTTTATATGCAGACGATGTTTTAATATTTATTTCTGATCCAGAGACATCAGTACCGGCTTTACTTAACATTATTGATACATTTAGTCAATTTTCTGGCTATAAAGTAAATTTGACTAAGTCAGAGGCTATGCCAATTGGGAGCTTTAATTCAGTGCCAACTAGACTGTTTTCTTTCCCCTTCAAATGGTCCCCCACAGGTTTTGTATACTTAGGGATATTTATAACTCCAGAATTTAAAGAAATGTATAAAGCAAATTTTCCCCCTCTGTTCGAGAAGGTAAAGCAAGATTTGGAGAGATGGAATTCCCTACCTGTTTCTTGGCTAGGACGTATAGCTTTGATTAAGATGAATATTTTACCTCGATTGTTATATCCTGTCCAAATGATTCCGGTTATATTTTCAAATAGAGTGATGAAGGATCTGAATAGTTGGCTAAGCTCTTTTATATGGAGCAAACATAGACCAAAACTTAAGATGGCTACACTGCAGCTCCCAGGTTCAGTAGGAGGTCTAGATTTACCAAATATTAGAACATATCAATTGAGTACTCACATGAGTTATATTCATGACTGGGTCACAAATAATTCACACTCTATCTGGTTGGGGATTGAAACCTCTCTTTCAAAGTATCCATTAAGGGACCTATTGTTTTTCAAGAACTTTAAAGATATTAGATTGAGCTGTGATAATCCAGTCACACTTAATACACTTAAGGCCTGGCGGTCAGTATGTCGAATTGAGGAAAGGTTGAAGCTAACATCTATGTTTACTCCTATTGTGAATAATCTTGACTTTCAACCGGGGATGTTTGATATAGGATTTAAGGAATGGAAGAACAAAGGAATTCAGAGACTGAGGGACTTATTCTCCGATAATGTAGTTATGCCATTTGACCAAATGGTTGAGAAATATTCTCTCCCCAAGCATGACTTTTTCCGTTACTTACAGATAAGGCATTATATTTTGCATAGTACTAACTTTAGTGAGAGTCATGAAGTCTCTCCTGTTGAAAAATTATTATTTTTAACAGACAAAGAGGTACCTGTGAAGATATTTTATAAGGCTTTATATTCTGTACTCTCAGGGACGTCACAGAGGCTTAAAGGCAAATGGGAAAAGGAATTAGGTATAGTAATTGATGATGAGGAGTGGGAAGATGTCTGGAGTTACGCCAAATCAATATCAGTTTGTAATCATACCAAAGCAATACAGTTAAAAATTATACATAGAATGCACATATCTATGTTTCGCAGACATCAATATAATCCTACCCTTTCACCCATGTGCCTTAAATGTAAGACAGTAATTGGTACCCTAACTCACAGCTTCTGGTCATGTTTGAAATTGCAAGAATATTGGTCTAATGTGCTATTTGAAATGGAGAAGATTTTCGGTTGTGAATTGGAGATGGACCCTCTGTCTCTCATACTGGGCCTCCCCAGCCGGCGATTAATATCCAAGAATAATAGGAGATTGTACTGTGTTCTCACCTATGCGGCAAGGAAGAATATACTACTCCAATGGATTTATGAAAAAGTACCAACTATTAAAGGTTGGAAAAGAGTAGTGTTGGATTTAGTGCCACTGGAATATCTTACATGTATATTGCATTCAAAAACAGATCAATTCTTTAAGGTGTGGGAACCATACTTGAACTATGTGGAACCTGATGTTTCTAATATTATGTTACAAGGATTCTCTTGAGTGTTTAAACTGTAATGGAACTTTAGGATCATACTTTAAAAAGCGATTAAAAAAAACAAAAAAAAACGGCGATGACAAGTTAAATTTTAGGGCCAAAGCATAAAATACCAAATGTCTTTTAACAGCTCTTACCTCTGCGCTGGCATGTCTGCGGCGGCCCTGCTTCCTCCTTAAGGATTCCCCCCTCAGCTCCTCTGATGAATTGTTGTACGGCTTTGGAGAAAGAGCGCCAGACAGCGAATCGCTTCCTATAAAAAAAGATACACGCAGTAAAACATGAGTGCTTATTCAATACACTTGCAGTATATTTGAACCCTAATCGTTTTTACAGGGTACCAATCGTCATGCGATATGAAATTGTTGCCAACTAGAAGCCGTATTCTCTTGCTGCTGTCACCAAGGAGGTTATGTTTTTGGTCGGGTTTGTGTCTCGTTCTGTCTGCAGACACTGTAGCTCAAAAAAGGTTTCTAAGAAACTGTAATTCTTACAAGTGTGGTGTGCATTTTACTGTATTAGTATTGTATAAATATCCAAAATATAATGTCACATTTGACCTCTGACCTCTCCTTCAAGGTCGATAGATTGATCTGAAGGTTAAAGTAACAATAATGCTATACAGAGCTGTTTCTGTGTGCTGCCCCTGAATCACATGAAAGATTGAAATTGTTTGACTGAACCATATTAGCTTGTTGCATCTTAAACTGTCAGGGAACAAAGCAGCACACTCCATGCATTCATTAAACATGCCCATGTGCTCATAGTGTGAGACACTGGTGATCATTTACAGATGTGCTTTTAATGTGTAGTTCTTAATCGAGTCCATGTGAGACCTCCTTTTGAGGCAAAAGGTCACTGCAAACTGAACGAATGGGTCACTGAGACACCGCCACTTCACTACAAATAGGCCGAGTCTAATCGCAAGTAAAAACATACATGTACAATGAATTACTCTGGCAGTGGAAAATGAAGGATTTCCATGTACAGAATGTTCAGCTGTAGTTCTGAGAAAACAACAACGCTGCTGGAGAACAATGCCACTACAGTGCAACCGACGAGCAATGTTAGAATTATACAGTCTCTCTGAACAGCATGCAAATCTAATAATCAAGTGTCAGTTACGTGTCTTGTTTGTTGCCCGTGCTGGAAGTTATCTAAAAGAGAAGTACAAGTAGTGCTCCAAGTCCGTTTTAGATAATATTAGGATAATATTTTCTACTCTTGGCTCTGTATAATGTTACTGGAATAGATAACCCAGGCACAAAACTCTGGCTGTGAGCACAGCAGCCCACACACAATGTTGTTGACAACTCTGGTTTATGAGGAGCACTAATCAGACAAAACTAGGTTATGGGCAGTGGGAATGGGAGAAGCTACAGTGTTATATAGCTACAGAGTTCAAGAATATGAAGCTGAAATGTCCTCTTTAAGAAAGGCAGGTGAAAATCAGCATCCCTTTACCATCACTCTCCATGTCATCGTTGAAAAACAGGCCGTCTTCCAAAGAGGTAAAGCTGAAGCTGGAGTCGTCGCTCTCATCAGAAATGTAGCCAGAGGTCAAACATGGGTCAGTCACTGACCGAGGGGGACAGCTCACACTTTTGGACCTCTGGAGAAACTGGATGTACTTTGCCAGACTCGTGCCCTTAGCTTGAAGACACAAAGATATTCAAATTAGAGCTGCTAATTGAATCGATTTCCTCTGCAGCTTTTTTCCCATCATCCAATAAAATCCTCATCAGAGTTTCCAAGAACAGAGAGCATCCTTAGTGTGTCAGATATGTTGTTATGGTTCTGTTATGGTTCTGTGCGAGTGCTGCTACTTTTCACTTTATACTTATTCCCTTAGGTAGTAATATTTAAAAAAAAACACTGCAAATATTTCTCTTGCTGTGGATTATGCACAGCTACATGGAATCACATGACATCTGGATAACCTGCGAGCATATCCAGGCTTTTATGTCGTCAAGATAAGTGATCTTATCATAGTGGAATGAAAAAGCATCAAAACCAGTGTCTCTAAGCAGACAGCGCGGGGGTGGTCTTTGTTGGGATTTGGCTCTATATAAATGATTACATTCAAACTCCTTGTTTTATCTAAAAAACAAACAAACATAAAATTGTGATATAAAATTTAAAAACTCAGCAGTTCTTCCTCACTGTTGTTGTAGCGTAGACTGGAAGTTCTGCTTCTTTCGGCCAGCAGGGGGCTCAGACAGGCAGCATCCAGACGGCCTAGCCTGAAGCCGCCCAGGCACAGGGCATTGTTGTTGAGGTCCAGACCCAGACGGCCAAGTAACTGGATGACTGTGGGCCCGTCACCCCTCTTCACGCTCACGGCCAGAGCCCTGCGGAGGTGCTGCTCGTGGCAGCCTCGGCTTAACAAGAGTTCCACCAGTTCCAGAGGTCCACCTCTCTCACAGACCTGAAAAAGACAGGCCATGATCGAGACTGAACTGATTGTCTTATTACAGATTATTCGAGCATGACTGGGAATTGAAAAACACATGAGTGCTAGTATTATTAGTAATGAAGCTTAAGTATCATCAAACACTGTACCAAAAAATTCTTTAGTAACTCCAGTCTTATCCATGTCTCAACCCCTTACTCTAAGAATGATATCACGAATGCAAGTCACCGAAAAAAGTTTCCTCCATAAGATCAGCTCAGCCTTTTAGAAAGGGCGACGAGCCTGGACATCCAGAAGGAGCTCACAGTGGACTTCCTGCTCCTTTGTGTTAAAATGAGCTAATTGAAAAGGTTCAGGCACACAGACAGGATTCCTCCTGGGCACCTCCCTTTGTAGGTTTTGTAGGAATATCCGACTGAAAGGAGAACCTGATGGTTGCCCCACAGATTGCTGGAGAGATTACAGAGATTACATCCTGTCATGCCTGGGAACACCTAGCGTTCCAACATGGGAGAAGGACAGAATATCCTGCTACTGTGACGTGTCTTTGGAGAAACAGAAGAGGATTAATGGATGGATGGATGGATGGATGGATGGATGGATGGATGGATGGATGGACGTACATAATATGTAGTGCTGAACAAAAAAGTAAAGCTGAGGCCTGTCAGAAAAATCAGGGTACTCCTTATGTACGACGTCGATCATGATTGGGACATACACATGTGGGGTTCATCCTCTGGGGAAAATGAATGTCTCCTCTAGGTTCAAAGTCACAGTTATTAATCTTTAAAGCAATGGAAGAGCCACTGTCTATTGAGACAAAATTAAATGGGGACCACTGAGGCTCAGGCAGAGCGGGTCACTACCAATGAGACGGTCTGTGCATCAATCCCTCGGCTCTTATGGTCCATGTGTCGAAGTATCCTTGGACAAAATGCATCCATAGGAGAGTAAGTGTGCATGTGTGAATGTCAGATAAAAGTGCTTAGTCATGGGTAAAAGCACTGTATGCCTGTGTGTGACTGAGTGAACGAGTCAAATCACTCTGAAACCATCGTGACCTCTGACCTGGTAAATGAGAGACTCATTTTTGGTCTTCTTGTTGATGTCAGCTCCCAGCTCAATCAGACACTCAGTCATTGTTGTATCTCCATCCATGCAGGCCTTTTCCAGCATGCTGTAGTGCAGCTCTGAGTCGCACCACATTTTAGACAGAGCCAGGCACACCGACTTCCGCAGCTGATCGCAGACAGACAGAGAGACTAGGAGTCAGAAAGGGCAGCAAGTCTGCTTTCTAGGAAAGCATGTCACAGGAAATATTAAAACAGCAGACAATGGCTTAAACGATTAACGTAATGCGTGGTCATTTGTGTTCACAGAGTAGCCTGTGTTTCAACACAACTGCTTCCTGATATTGGGATAGAGACTATTACCCTTGATCTTGCAACACAGGAAATAATAATCATGAGTAAGGAAGTAATTTTTTTCAAATTACTGGTCAAGTTTAAGTGTCTAAATAAAAAAGGTCAGATATTTGGAATCAATATCTGTATCTGATGATGCCTAGTAGAAAACATTTAAGATCAAACTGATCACAAGGATGTGAACATGTGTGTTGAATTTTAAAGAAATTCATTCAGTTGTTGTTGCTGCGGTGGTCTAACTTACTGGGCTGATGCTCTGGTCAGTCTCTTCTCTAAGGCACTGGAAGATGTGCCTGTCAAAGTCTTCTTTCTGCAGTTCAGCAGCTGCTCCTGAACAGGCGTCCAGCATCCTCAATGCCACCTGTAAACACTGCAAACCAGACAGGAGGAGAAAGTTTACGAGGGCAACACTGTCAGTACTGCCTTTAACAAGACACACAGGGTAGAAATTAGCCTCAAAGGGCACAGCATCCTGCCTTTGAAGGCTTGATTTAAGATCAGATCTACAATTCTGTGACTGTATCACTGTATCCAGACGGCTAGCAACCAATTACATCATAGCATGTGTAATGGCTATTAGCTGAGCTGTCATCCAAATGTGAAAAGTAGGGATTTAAATATACATAAAAATTGGTTATTAGCGTTGTTTTTTTTTAAAAATTGGTTATGTCTTTAATCGTGAAGGATAGGATGAGATAACATTATGAAAAGAAGAACTCCGTAATTTACATTCTGTTCAAATGGGAGCTCTAAGATTTTTTTCTTCAACCCAATAATGTAATTTTTTTATTTTTAATGAAACTACAGGGCGGGTTTATTACGTCATGGCGTTATATCAGAGTAGTAACACTTGGGTCACCTTTAGCAGCATCTCAGAGTCTTCTCTGTACTGAATGAGAGCGGTAACCACAACGGAGGCCAGTACAGGTACGATCATCCTCGAGAGCTTCTTCTTGGACACAACGTAGGTAAGCAGGGTCAGCCCCCAGTAGTGTATCTCTGGAGAGGGCAGGAAATTTAGTGCGAGTGTAGTTATTTGCCTTTAATAAAGTTCTGTTGAGAAAAAGCTTTGTGTTTTTTGTTTTTTTTTTCTTCAGGCAGCTAAAGGCAGTAAACACAGATTTAATGAAGTGAACAAAGGGATTAGTTCAGCTATTCCTAAGTGAAAAACTACACCCCGGATCTCCCTGCAAATCATGTTAAGAGAAAGTTTGGCATTTTTTACAGTGACAAATGTGTACCTCGTTCCTGCGGGAACATTTGTAGTGTATGCAGCACTGTGTCTATCGCCCCCTGCTGGCACAGAAGATCCACCGCACCAGAGCAGTCAGCCAGAGCAGACAGCACCTTCAAACCACATGTTTGAATGGCTGAGCTGCTGATGAACTGTACGCACGTGCATGCATAGAAAGGGAAGAGAGACCGAAATGAATTACAGATAATGCTGCATTAAGTGTTTCTCAAGTGTTGCACACATCTGCATCAGCAGAACGTTAGTAACAAATATAAATGTGGTTATGTACTACTGGCATGGATGAAACATTAATTAGAATAAAAGTTAATGGATATATATCATTTTAGCACACCGTGTAATATATAATGACATAAAACAACTTTCATTAATCTGAGCTTTACTCTTATTCTCTTTTGTCCTTTAGAGTACACTGAAATGCTCAACAGCAGACAGGTTCATGATCTGGGACTCAGTCTACTAAGACTAAGAGAAGTTTCTTGGGTTGTAAAACAAATAAAAATCACATTATCCTTAACATATTTGTCTCAAACGTGAAAGAGCCCCAGTTTGTGAAGAGGAATAGACACAAATCCAGCCTAAGCCATAATCTAGTGTACTTTCTGCGCATCCTAAACACAGACAAATAGGAGGCTTGTGTCAGGAAGCACATCCAGCATAAAAACCGTCATAAATCCAATATACGGATAAAGCCACTGTGGTGACCCCTTGGAAATAAAACAACAGCCAAAAGTGCCCTGTTTGAATGCTCATTTTGAATGATTATGCCTTCTTTAGCACTCTGGGTTTCAAATGCACAAATTATTACGTTAAATAAACTGCTATTCAGACATTATTCTGCCACAGATGTCACGGCCTTTGGCAACAGAGTTTTTGCTGTTTGTGTTCTTTTAAAACATAATGAAGCACAAAAAACGTATTCAGTTATTAGTCATTGTGTGAAGTCGCGACTTCTTTATCATAAAACACTAAATATGAGACAAATGACTGTTTAGACTTGACAGACGTTCACTTCCTCGATGACATGTGGTGTCTTTTTTCTGGTTTTTACTCTTTTCCGAGGCTGATTCAGTCAGTGTTTATCATCCACACTCAAGCATAAAGACGGACATTTTCAACGTCCATACCAATATGAAAACTGAGAACAGTGTGTGAATGTGAGAGTGAGTGAATAGTGGCATTGTAAAGCGCTTTGGGTGCCTTGAAAAGTGCTATATAAATCCAATCTATTATTGTTATTAAATCTTTTCAGAAATGCAATCACAATCCTTCTGATCTTCTAGTTGCAGAACAGGCTACGATGCAGTTTATAAAACGAATGGGTGAACTGTCGTTTCATTCAGGCGCTCTGCAGCCTGAATCATTTTCTCTTTATTGAAAGAAAAATCTCTTAAAAATAAAACCCGATTAGAATCTCCAATTGGGCATTTCAAAACAAAACCAAAATGCTCAAAATGTTGAAAAAGTGTGTGTTGCCCATACCCTGTTGAGAGCTTCCAGGTAGAGGATGTGAGCTCCTTCCACCACACACTGGTTTTTCAGGACCTTCAGAGACACGTCGGCCATGTCGGGATCTGCGACTGAGTTGCCGTGCTCCCTTAAACTCCTGTCTGAGAAGGAAACGAGTGAGGACAAGGACATGAGTAAACACGGACCCTCAGACACAACCGAAAGAGTTTTTTTTTTTTAAATATCACAGGGCATAAGGATTACAAAGAATCTGTCTATTGTTTTTTCTCGTATTCATACAAACTGAGCCAGGCTACTTGCCAAAAAGGACTTACAATAGATACACACTTGTTTGCCAAGCAATCAAATACAATGAACCATGCACGTTCGTCATATAAAGGTCTTACCGCCTTTGCATAACTGCAATGTGAAACCAAAATGAACTGGATCAGATATACACAAGAGAACAAAAACAGGAACCGTGGTTTAGACTCTCAGATGTGAAAAGTCCCTTAAATTAAAGAGCACATGTAGCAAAATTCCATAACAAAAATAGCTGATGTGCTCTGAGGGCTGCAAAATTAGCGAATAGATGCGATTTCCTCATTATGAGCAGCTCATTTCACATTACACTGTGACTTAGTACTAGTCAAAATAATACTCATAAATTATATTCTCCATCTTCCTCTGGGACGAAGCTTAGTGCGGTAAATAAGCTGCCCTGTTGGAGAAGATGGGAAAAAAAACTTTACTTGTGCGACCATTAACTTTTGTTTGGCAGGTCACCTCTGCGCACAAACACCACACAAAGAACACGTAGCTGCTGGGAACGGAAGTGAGAAAAGAAAACAAGAGCGTACCCGGGCAAAGGAAGACCAAGCTGGCTTGCAGAGCCTCCAGCTGAACCTCGGGATTAAAGTTATGAAACTTCATGGTGCTGAGGATCTGGTTCATGGCCATGGTCAACTCATCCAGACTGGCGGCCCTACAAATACAGGGAGACTAGTTTCAAAGCTTGTGAGAAACACTAAATGCTCTCCTCAGTGTGTCTGAATTTTTTCATCGTAGAATGTGAACCGTCTTCGTTCGCACCTTCCCTGGAACAGCAGGTTTAACAGTTTGCAGGCACTGATGGAAACCTCGGCTGAGTCTGAATGTCTCTTCATCATCTCCACCAAATTCACATGAAGGCCACTTGACAGCAGCAAAGAGCGCATCTTACCTGCAAACAAAGCAAACCGGTTACCGTGGCAACAGCCAAAACAGCAGTGTTTTTATATTATATAGAGATATATACATAGCATCTGTAGCATAAGCTTTTATTACAGGCTGCAGGCGGCAGTTTCAGCACAGACAAACAAACAGATGTTGATCATAACTGCATCTCTGCACACCGTGTGGAAACGTGAGACTCACTGTTGTTTGCGATGAGTGTGGCGATGGCGCTGGTAGCAGCGTTAAACACATTGGGAGACGCAAAGTGAAGCAGCATGGCCGCCATCAGCTGTCTATAAACAGGAGTCCTGTGGAGCAAATACCCAAACGCCATCATTACATTCAGTTCTCGCACAGATTCAACGGCTATGAACGCACGTGTGGAGATGTCACTGTGTCACCTTTCATCCTGCTCTTCTTCTAGATGGTTCAGTGCAGCTCCGTGCAGAAACAGACTGTGAATGGCCCAGCACGCAGCTTCCTGAGACGGTACAAGTGATTTTTAAATAAGTTCAAGTCTTCAGGAGTACCATGTAAAACTCGAAAGCCAAACGTTAGACAGACCTGAACATCTGGCTCATCTGCGTGGAGCTCCAGTGCAGTAAAGCATTCCCTCATCCAGCTCAGCTCCATGTCCTCCACCTGCCCGTTACCCCTGTTCTCCTCCTCCTCTCCTTCCTCCAGACCCTGCTCGGCCACCGCCTTGTTCTGCACGATGGTTGCAGCTAACAAAAAGGACAAAGTCTGTGTCAATCACTGTGTCATTTTTGCAGAATGGAGAAAGGTCAAGAGACAGTTGCATTTTAGTATCATCTGGTTTTTACCACAAAGCTTGGCAACTGCTTTGGGTTATTCGTCTGCGTCTACATCTGCTTAAAAACAGATGCAGGGCTTGAAGACTTTAGTGAAATAACTAAGCAAACATCACGGTTATATGGAAAATGTGCTGCTTCTGAACTCCAATATTTCAAAAAATGTGCAACATCACTATATATTGATGTTGAGTTTAAGACCATCACACGTCCATTAAATATAGTTTGTGAATGTGGGTCCTCACTGAGGTTAGCCAGGCAGGACAGAGCAGCGGCTTGCAGCTTGGGGTTGTTAGGGAAAGTCTGACAGGCTCTGACTGCGACTCTGTGGACACCATTCCTCACCAGGATGTCGTTGTAACTCTCTGCAAGACACCATAAGCCGAGCACCCAGAATTAATACTCTGATTACTTTGATAACTCTCCTCAATCTTCATCTGTCATCTGAAAAAACACGTTAGTTTATCCGAACGAATGAAATCCAAACACTGCTGTGTTGACAGTGAGGATTCAACAAACAGTGTTATCATTACTAGTGTTATTCATGAGTTATTTATTAACTGTACATCTGAGAGCTGGACCCATTTAACACTGTTTTTTTAATTTTATTTAGTTTGTATAGTTAACAACAATGATACTTAATAATGTTCACTGTTGGCTCAGAAATATAGATAGATAGATAGATAGATAGATAGATAGATAGATAGATAGATAGATAGATAGATAGATAGATAGATAGATAGATAGATAGATAGATAGATAGATAGATAGATAGATAGATAGATAGATAGATAGATAGATAGATAGATAGATAGATAGATAGATAGATAGATAGATAGATAGATAGATAGATAGATAGATAGATAGATAGATAGATAGATAGATAGATAGATAGATAGATAGATAGATAGATAGATAGATAGATAGATAGATAGATAGATAGATAGATAGATAGATAGATAGATAGATAGATAGATAGATAGATAGATAGATAGATAGATAGATAGATAGATAGATAGATAGATAGATAGATAGATAGATAGATAGATAGATAGATAGATAGATAGATAGATAGATAGATAGATAGATAGATAGATAGATAGATAGATAGATAGATAGATAGATAGATAGATAGATAGATAGATAGATAGATAGATAGATAGATAGATAGATAGATAGATAGATAGATAGATAGATAGATAGATAGATAGATAGATAGATAGATAGATAGATAGATAGATAGATAGATAGATAGATAGATAGATAGATAGATAGATAGATAGATAGATAGATAGATAGATAGATAGATAGATAGATAGATAGATAGATAGATAGATAGATAGATAGATAGATAGATAGATAGATAGATAGATAGATAGATAGATAGATAGATAGATAGATAGATAGATAGATAGATAGATAGATAGATAGATAGATAGATAGATAGATAGATAGATAGATAGATAGATAGATAGATAGATAGATAGATAGATAGATAGATAGATAGATAGATAGATAGATAGATAGATAGATAGATAGATAGATAGATAGATAGATAGATAGATAGATAGATAGATAGATAATGTTTCTACAGTCGGCAGGTGGGACAGTGGAAGTTCCAGATGCTTGAGTTACCACTCTGTTTAGTTCTGCTCTCACTCTTCATTTACTTTTACTTTCACTTTCGTCAGCTGTGCCATTTAATTGAGGCACAAAAACTGCTGATAAAACAACAGCAAACAAAACCGTGAGTGGGAGAATGAGCTCAGCGATCACTGAGAAATGTTACTGAAAGACTAATTTACCTAATTAACCAGTATATAATATAGTATGTAAAATGTCTACGTGGATGTAATTCAAAAGTCTTATGAGTCTAATTCAATAGCTCTTATCAGCTATGATAATACACAAATTAATATTCTGCATTTGAAGTGAAACACAAAAGTGCACAAAACAAATCTGCATCCACAAAAACAATGTCAGTACTAAATTACATTAGAGGAAGAAGAAGGCCATAAAAATATGATTAAAATATGATTCTTCTCCTTTTCCACTCGCTCTGACCTGAAGTAAACCTTTTGAACAGGCAGCAGGCCTTCTCCTGCAGCTCCTCCACCTCAGGGAAAGCATCCATGGCAGCGATGATGGTGCTGTAGCACCGAGTGCCCCCTGACATCAACACCTCCACGTTACTGCCTGCAAAAGACAAGTACGCAACTCCACCTGAGTCTTTGAGTACTGCTGAATTACAAATAGCACAAAACTGTAATGAGTAGTATAAGACACTTACATACTAGCTATAAATAAGATTTACATACTCGACCAACAACAAAATTATTTAAATTTTTTTTACATATTCCATACAGAAATCATTCAGATCTGAATCAGCTCAAAATTAGATTATGCATAAAAGTAACGCACCATCTTCTGTACAGTCCTGCGTATTTCAGAGAACATCTCTGAAGTGCGATCGGTTCATTTCTCTCTCAAAAATATTAACTGCAGCTTCTCAATACAAGCCAAGAATAACTGAAATGGCTGAGATGGGAGCATAGCTGATCCATCTTCCACTTCACTCTAAGAGTAGTAGATGGAGTAGCTTAAAGTACATCTACTTATAAGTCATATTTATAAAAGGTACTGAATGAGTTACGGCCCTTCCAGGCTCATTTGTGATGTTGCCTAATCTCCCCTGCCTTACAGCAGGTACGACAATTTGCAGCTGACTCCACTTAATCAGGTTAAGGATTATTTAAGTTTAATCATTAATATATATTTTGTTCCTATTTTCAGCTCTCTGTCCTTTTTTTTGACTCACTCGGACTGTTACTGGTACTTTCCACCATTCTCCTGGACTTCCTGGCAGCATAACAAAAGTCTCTTTTAAACAGTGTTATCTTTGCAGAACTTGCTCTCCAGGCAGCAGTGAGTGCCTGCTTTTAAAGAGTGCAACCTCTGGGTTTATTGCAATGACCAAAATAAAAGGAATCCCAATTAGAAGCTACTGTTAATGTTAAGTGCTTTTTAAGTTGAAGATAAAGTAAAATATCTCATCAATATCAGAGAAAATACCAAAATAGTGATCAACTTTAAAATCCTTTGGTAAATTGTCATTGATGATCGTTTTCATTTTAAATTAAATATATCGACTTCCCGTATAAGACACAATACATGATCGTTAATTCTTGGTGTTACAGATTAAACAGATAAGGGGCCGTAATAAAGTTGGACAGCAAATGCCTTCGATCTGTTCTGGCCTCCTAACTCACACCATTTTAAATTATGGATAACTCTTTGGAAGATGCCATAAGAAATAACAATAATAATAATAATAATAATGCAATCTTTGTAATCCTAAAAACAGGATTCGGACTTCCCACATCCTGATAATTAAAATAAATTTCATGGAACTGTAGGAAGTCTCCAATTCAATTATCTGCTGCATTCGTAACATGTTTGACTGGGAAATATACTTCAGAGAGTCTTCACTGAATGAGCTGCTATGTTTTCTCACAATGACAATTTGATGTTTTTCTTTCCAAACATGCACGGCTATCCTGTCCCACAAGTTCTCAGAAGGACACTAATTTTACTCCTATTTAATGGCATTAGAGGGATAATGGAAATTAAATCAAGAGTCCCTAAAAAGCATTGCAGTGACATCACGGTCTGATGGTCCATCTATAAATGGACCATGCGAGGTTTTATGAGCTTGTTTCATAACCTGTGTTTGTTACCACTGTGACTTCAGCAAAGCAAAAAGAAGATGACATTAGCCGAGGGAAACCACACAGCCACACACAAAGGACAACTACACCAAATCTCTCTATTCAAACTAAGACTCAGCTACACAGATCAGGCATAACGTTTTATAAGAACCAACACACAGCACTTTTTTTGGATTGTGCAGTAAGAATAACACGGGGTTTTTTTTCTTTACTCTATGGCCATCATAAAGATCACTGTGATGTCATCAGGACTTACCAGGGTGAGTCAGAGGAAGCAGCACTTTTAAAGCCTGCAGCTGCATCTCCCAGTAGTCCGGAAACCTCTGGAGAGCTGCCAGAACCACAGCGTGATCCTGGTTCTCCACAAACTCCACAAGGTGCTCATCGCTGACTGCAAACACAGACGCAGTAAAGATATACGGCTGCTGTTCACCAACACACAGAAGAAAATGTTAATGTGAAGCTAACAAAAAGCTCAATTAGACATGCTGCATCGATGACTATATGCCAAAAGTTGTGTTCCAAATGTACACAAGCTAATCTTCAGTAACATTCGACATTAAAATAGAAGTACATAGATGTATCTGTATGTTCTTTTTCTTTTTTTGTTAACTTTATTCAAGGTTTTATTCTTCTGTGCACCATGTTTCTCTTTTGTCATGTCTCCATTAATATGTATAAACAAGCTAACATGTCAACATCCTCACATTAGCACATTAGTAATTGAATACGGTGACATTATGTGATTGAAACTGCAGGATGTGTGCTCTTCTGCATTGATTATTAGATTAATAAGTAGCTGAACAGGTGTACCTTAAGAAGTGTAGACTGACTAAAAGTAAACAAATTCTGGTAAGAATTCAGAAAAAGTCATTACAGACTGGAAACATTGCAAGAAATACACACAAATGCAAAATCACAGTGAGATTTATGAAAGGTGTGTCCCAAAAAGCAGTGACGATGATGATGTAAGAGAGAAGCCTGCATCACTAAGGCAAATAAGAACGAGAAAGTCCAACTGAAGAAACGTAAGCAGGAAGACAGGAAAGGCACAACTTTACAAAGTGTTTCCTCGAGAATTTAACGGGTTAAAATAGCAAATGTTAAATACCATTCCCCCCAGGACTCTCGCTGCGGCTCTTTATTTCACTTTTCTTTAGGCATTCACATTCCGACTTGGAACCACCCTCAGGTCACAAAGACAATGACTGCACGCTGTATTTAACAAGCATTACACTCGCATGACGTAGAGCATAGTTGTTAAATTAGTTTAATCTCTTTTCTAAAATAAAAGTCAGGCAGTGTCACTGATCAGTGTAAGACACATACCAAGCTAGAAACACAAAGACAGTGTAGACTACACATTTAAGTTCATAATAAATCCACACGCTACGAGGTTGGAGTGTGTATCTACCCACCTTCCTCCAGAAGCAGCTGCAGAGCTGTGCAGCCTTGGAGTTGCACTTCTTCGCTTGTAGGAAACGCCTTCATGGCGTACACCACAAGGCCAAACACGTCCTCCTCCTCATCCAGTAGCAGCAGAGGAATCTTGGCTATGTATGAGAGATAAAATGTCAAGTACAATGAATATCTGTTTGCAGCCAGTCACCAAACTGAGATTATTTTCTGCTTCGATTATCTTATCCGAGCCTCTCGTTAAACTCCCCGTCTTGTTTTATACCCAACCAGCTCAAACAAAAAGCAAAAACCCTAAACCTGAAGATTAAAAACATTTCAGAATTTTTACTCTATTGACCGCTCCTCTTATTACAATGTATGGGTTAGCTATGTTATCAGAAAATGGTTTTTTTCATGAATGCATGTTGGATAAGTGGTGAAATTCTTCTGACAAGCACAGATATTATTATTAGATTATACAAACATTTTTAGAAGCAGGAAATATTTGTTCCATTGTTGCTGGGTATGCAAATGCTTGAATTAGCTGAAACTCTGCATTTCTAAGAAGCCTCAAATCACTCAGCTACACATCAGAGTAGAAAGGAGTGTGACCGTGCAGGCAAACAAATCACTGAAAGAAAAACAAGGTGGTTAACTTGCTCACATTAAAGAGTCTTAAATGACAAATAAGGCTTTTGCAGTGCCATCTGTAGCAGGAAGGATCTTCGGTGTATTCATACCTGATCTGAGCAGCAGGGCCAAGGCTCTGAGTGCAACCATGGTCACTCGACAATCTGCGCTGTACTGAGATAGCACCTTAAGGATCTGCCTGAAAAACATACAACAAGCAAAAACTTCACCAAAGCTGTCGCCAAATAGATTTGGTCATTTTTTTCATCTCCATTGAAAGACCAAACCTTTGCAAAAATTAACTGAATTAAAACTTATTTTATGATATATATTGTTTTAACTACTTCACCCTAAATACTAACTTGATCATTTGATTATTAAATGAAAAATGGCTGTCTGTTGTGTTATTCTAAAATTGTGTAAGCATTGCTGCTAACACAAATGCCTGACATGGAGAATTAATTAATTAATAGAAATTGGCACGTGTAAATAGGGTCATAGCAGCTAAAGCTGGTGTCAAATAATCTGAATCAAATTCTATAAACTTGATTCTATAAACCTAAAAGGAAATGTGCCTCAGATTCAAAGAAATTCAATTCAGTATGGTCCACATTCATTTTTCTAAAATCAGAATTGAGAATTTTACTAAAGTGGAGTAAAAATTGAAGGGGTTAGTCTCCTTTTTGCCTCGAGATTTACCATGACTCGAATCTCCTATTCGACCACATCCCAGAGGAGCCCTACCAGACTGAGAACTGGTGACTGTGGAGGTCATTTAAAGGTCAGCATAGGCATTGTCATGTTCAAGAAACCAGATTGGGATGATGATCTTATACATGGTGCACAGTTGTGTTAAAAATGATGGATACACTGGTCATAAAGGGATGAACATGATCAGCAACTATACTCTGTTACGCTGTGGCTTTTTAATGACGTTTAAGTGGTTCTGTTGGTACCATTTCGTCACTATCCGCCTGAACACTTGCTACAAGGCAGGATGGATCCATGCATTCATGCAGTTTATCCCAAACTCTGACCCTCACATTTGAACATCACAACAGAAATCAAGCCACATGAGAGCAGGTAACGTTTTTCCAGTTTTTCTGTCGTCCAATTTTGACGAGACTGTTTGAACCGTAGCATTAGTTTCCTGTTCTTGGTTGACAGGAGTGACACCCAGTGTGGTCTGCTGCCCCTGTAGCTGTTTCAATGATCAACATGTTGTGCATCTCTGCTGTGCATCTCAGAGGAACATTCAGAGATGTTCTACTGCAAAACTTGATAGTGACAAGTGGTTGTTGGAGTTACTGTTGCCTTACTATAAAGTCTGACTATTGTCCTCTGACCTCTGGTATCAACAAGGGGTTTTTGCCCACAGAACTGCCGTTCACTGGACATTTTCTCTTTGAACCACTCTCTGTAAACCCTAGAGATTGTTCTGAGGGGAAAAACCCAGCAGTTTATGAATTACTCAGCCCAGCCCATCTGGAACCAACAGCAACAACATGCAACGTTCAAAGTCACTCCAATCACCTTTCCTCCCAAAATTAATGCTTGGTTTGAACTTGAGCAGGTTGTCTTGACCACGCCTATATATTTCATGTACCTTCGTGTGGCATGAGCCATCATGATAGTCATTCATTTAAATGAGTGGTGCTGCATAAAGCCCACAGCTGCCAGAGAGTCTTCACTTACTGGTGCACTCCCTCTACCTCCCACTCTTGGGCTTCATCCAAAGGTCTGGTTAGCTGGTCCAGTGTAGTGGGGCATATTTCAATCAGCTGACACAGCAATGACCAGCCAACCTGTGAAAAGGAAGAACAAACAATTTATTAAAATGACGGGAATGAGTCATTACAATAAACCAATGAAAAGTAATGATTCTGATCTCAAGCATACACATTACAGTACTGAGAAAATATGAATCTTACAATCTCACTTTCAGTTTGCTTCAATATGTAGTCTTACCTCTGATAATTAGCATTACACAGCAGTCACAAGACATGCTAGATTTTGTGTAGGCGCGTCAGTCCACAGATGATTTTGTCAACAACAAAGAGCGAGTGATGCTGCTGAACACACCTCACCTTACCTCACACAGATAGCACCACCTGCCATTATAATGGCTAATTTTCGTTGTGTCATTCATTACCTGCTGGACTCCTCTGCTGCTGATGTGGGTAGACAGAACCAGCACGAGGGGCACGTGGACATCTTTGTCTTCAAACAGTTCAGCTGCTGCAGCATGGAACAAGAGATAAGAAGACACGATGAGTCCCATTAGTTTTGAATAAAGTGACTGGGTCTTTTACCCTCATTCCTGTTTTTAAATGTGCATAACAAGGCAGCATTACAGCAGGACTTTACTGTGCAGGTACAAGTCTGTGCTTAAAATCTACTAATCTAAGTAAATCTCATTTTAAATTTGATTTCAGGTAACTTGAATGTGTTTTCACGCCTAGTCTTAAGTAAACTATAATGGCCTTAGTATGACCCCAAAGACATTATGTTTTGTATTTAAGATAAGATATGCTTTATTTATCGCCAAAACTGGGAAATTACTCTGTAAAAACAGCTAAATCATTAACCTGCTGTATAACAAACCTTAAAGTAGGACATATGAACAAAGAAATACAGCATCAATAGACTAGAAGATGGAAGGATGGAAGGGAAAAAATGCACAAAAGGAGCAGAGTTTGTTTGTTTTTGTTTTTTTTAAAGAGCTCAGTGAATTACATTGTGGTCTGAAATAAATAAAACCATAAAAACGATCATGCAAAATTATTGAATGCCATATCACATTTCACACTGGGCAAATACTACTTGATTTTTTTTAATCTGACCTAATTCTCATAAGGCAATGCAAAAATGCCAAAAGGAAATGATGGCTGTTTATGAGCAGCGTGATGATGCACACGCTTAAACAATGTGCTTCCTACCATAGTCGGTGTGCGCCAGGAAAAGCAGATCCTGGATGATTTGAATCAGCGTGCACAGTTGCCTGTCTTCCTGGGGAGTTTTCAGCCTCACCAAAAGTTTTTTCAGCCTTTCTTCCAGCTCCTCTTTGTTAACCATGGTCTTTAAAGCGCCCTGTTCCAGCTGACGACGACTTGACGTGCATTGAAATCAATCACTGCGCTCTCTCTGAACCGACAACGGCCTTCGAGCGGCCACACTGAGCGCAGCGTTAGCGTATAAATAACTCACTGAAAATCCACTGTAGTTACTCATGTCTTTACAAATCATTACTGAATTGCTGTGTTGCATAATAATACAGTAGCTACAGAAAGCTATAAGTGGCTGTTGCTACAAGGGAAGCGGTCAGTGTCGCGGAGTTTCGGTTCCGACATCACAGTCCTCGGCTAACTTTCCTGTGGCAGAGAATAAGTTCCTCTTTGCGGAGTCGGTGACTTTATGTTGCTTGGATGTGAAAACGAAGCGAGTCCTCTCTGAAAGGCGTGTTCCTGCTTTCCTACGATCGCATCATATGACTGCAGGCAGTAAAAACTCCCCGCTTACAGAAGAGGAAGCTGAAAATAGAGTCAGAGAGAATCCGACTTTCTCTCTGACAGGGGAAGCGAGTCAGACAGAGAGCCAAGTCAACGGCACTTACGTTACCCCCCAACGGGTTTTTTGTTGTTTACTTCAAGCTACACTTTTACAAGCTAACGAGTGGCTTGAGTTAGCCCTCCCACTCTGCGTCTAATGCCAGTTGCTGATTTACAGATTTACAACAATGCAGCTTGACCTGGTACTGACATTTGCTGTGTATGATGGAGGAAAATTCCCACACTAAAGCAAACTCTAAAATAGTTTTTAAATTATTTCAGTTAATCTCTAAATTAGGTGTCCTCCCAAAGTAATCACCCCTGTATACTAGAAGTGGCGGATCGATACCAAAGCTTGTATTGGTATTGAATCGATGATAGGTAATATGATCGATATTTTGTTTTTCTAATGCTGTGTTCCTGAATAAGTCGGAAGTTCCGAGCTCCCGGTCAGAAATATTTTGTGGAATGCCCCCCCTCAACTCAAAAATCCCACCACAGCAGCAGCCTCACATAGAATTAACAATACTAGATGGCATCACTGAACGTAAACAACAGTAAAACTGTGTACTTTTAATCTGTACTGCCACTGTTGTCTAGTTGTGACTCAATAAAGTCATAGTAGAGAAATTCCTACAGGCATTGCTGTTTGCAGTGTTTTCATTTACAGCTATAAATATCTGGACACCAGGTGCACCTAAGTCATGTGACTCCACAGCAACAAACCACAGGGAGGAGGAGGTGAGGGTGGAGCAAAGGGTGGCTGAAAGGACCGGTGTTTGCACAGACGTGGCTGCTTTTTCATGAAACAGGAGCAATATCAATGCTGGGATCAGTACTTTCAATATTTGTATCAATGCACGCATCCCCACTTGTTAGAGTTACACTGTATTGCTGTTTTTTTTGCAATATGATTTGGCTTCCAAAGTAAAAACTTTCTCAGTGTTGCTTTGTACCTAATGTGCAAAATTGGAAACAGTTTGGTCAGAATATTTTAGCATCCGCTTGGCTTGCTGCCTATAAGTTGGAGTTTTTCCTGGGTTTGTTCCCTGCACCTTTGAATTGGAGAATGGGTCCTGGCTGTCGTCTGCGCCCGTGCACCAAACGATGGTTCAGAGTACCTGGCCTTCTTGGAGCCTCTAGGTGGTGTGCCTGAGGATGCTGTCGTCTTACTGGGAGACTTCAACGCTCATGTGAGCAACAACAGTGAGACCCGCAGGCGCGTGATTGGGAGGAACAGCCTGCCAGATGTGAACCAAAGCAATGTTCTATTACTAGACTTCTGTGCAAACCACAAATTGTCCATAACAAACACCATGTTCAAACAAAAGGGCGTCTATAATTGCACATGGCAATAAGAGACCCTAGGCTGCAGGTCGATGATCAATTTTGTATCATCAGATCTGCGGCCATATGTTCTGGATACTTGTGTGAAGAGAGGTGCTGAGCTCTCAACTGATCACCTGATCCAAGTCATGTGGCGGGGGTGGATGCTGGACAGACTTGGGGCGCCTAAAGGTATAGTAAGGCGGCGACCTCCAGCTCGCACTGTAGCAGTTCGCAGCTGAGTGTAAAGTGGCAGGAATGAGAATCGGCTCCAAGTCTGAGGCCATGGTCCTCAGCTGGAAAAGGATGTTGTGCCCACTCCGGGTCAGGGATGAGTTACGGTCCCAAGTGGAGGAGTTTAAGCAGCTCAGAGTCTTGTTGATGACTGCTGGGTGTGGAAGATAAACAGACAGATTTATGCTGTGGCTACAATGATGCGGTTGCTGCTGAGTGTAAAAGCAAAGTTCTTGATTTAGCTGGTTGAGCTACGTCCTTACTCTCACCTATGGTCCTGAGCTTTGGGTAGTGACCAAAAGATTGAGATCACAGATACAAGAGGCAGAAATTAGCTTTCTCTGAAGGGTGGCTGGCCTGCGAATGCCTTGGTGTTCCTTGGGATAAGCTGGAGGAGAAGGCTGGTGAGAGGGAAGTCAAGGCTTCTCTCCTTAGGCTGCTGCCCCTGCAACCTGGCCCCAAATAAGGAGAAGAAGATGGATGGATGGGTAGACTGATGGATGGATATGGGATCATTTCAACAGGTTGCTCTCCAGTGAATTCTATTGAAAATGTAGCTGCATGGAACAGACTGCAGCATTGTAAATAATAATTTCTTTATGCAGTTTAACTTACCAATGCAAATGATATTGTGGGATTAGTTTCTGATCATGATAATATAATAATAAAAGCAGCTATGAAAAATATATAGATATATAGTGTTAGGGAAAATATTCTAAAACACTTCTTCAGTAAAGACTCAGAGAAGAGAAACACACAGAACTTCTTGCTAGCAAGGGCAGCCTCCAGACTGAGACTCGCACTAAGAAACTGCCCCGGTCTTTATTTATACTTCAGTGTGTGTGTGTGTGTGTGTGTGTGTGTGTGTGTGTGTGTGTGTGTGTGTGTGTGTGTGTGTGTGTGTGTGTGTGTGTGTGTGTGTGTCCTGCTGATCAAAGGGTCATAAAACATGAAAGCACAAAAGGTACATCCTTGGTCATAAAGAGGGTAGTCTCCCCCACCCTAGATGGCACGGTGAGGAAGTCCAGCAGTTAAGGCACTTAGACTAAAACAGACATAGCTACGTTAAAACAATAAAACAAGGTACGACCTCTCCCATGCTCCCAGGATGTGGGGGTGAACCAAGCCTGCTAAAAATCACACATCCTGTCACTACCAAATAACTACAAACAGCATCCTACCATAAGCAAACTTATATCACTAAAAGATTATACTGACTACTAAATACAATTTTCCATTGACATATAGAATAAAATATATATTGTTTACCATACTATGCTGTCTACCTTTGCACTTTTTTTGAGATATTGGGTGGACCCTTTTCTCCCACAGAGAGGAAAGTAAATGAGTGTGAGGCTTAAAACAAGAAATCATTGAAAACTATGTTGTTTAAGTTGTATAGCATAAGTACAAAGTATGTTATAGTGTATACTTCCAGTGTCCCTAGAAGCTGTGGTTCAGGTCCAGCTGTTCCCTGGCAAGGAGAGCACCATCTGATTTGAGGATTGGATGACAGTCGGTGAGCACAGAATATCAGCTTGACATAGTGGTCATATCTTATTTTTCCTGTATTCAGCATTGGGTACAACCCCCCAACCACCAGTGATATGCCTAAATATCTTCACTTTTCAGCCGTTTTTTTTTTTTAAATCATTCAGAACTATTCCTGAAGACTACTTAAATAAATAAAGAAAAAAAAACTCTGGTTTACTTGTTGTTTAAAGATTGTAGTCATGAAATTTTATTTTAGGACACAAGAATGCTTTATGCGTTTTAAAGTATACATTAGACCACGGTTTAGATGGGTTTTGCTTTTTGGCCTGTATTTGTATAGCGCTTTACTAGTCCCTAAGGACACCGGGCACACTGGCGCCACCGGGCCCTCTGACCACCACCAGTAGGGAACAGGTGAAGTGTCTTGCCCAAGGACACAATGACCGAGACTGTCCGAGCCGGGGCTCGAACCGGCAACCTTCCGATTACAAGGCGAACGCCCAACTCTTGAGCCACGATCACCCAACTTTGCACAATTTATATGTAGGAAAGCCCAGTGGAAAACGTGTCTTTATCTGTCAAGTGTCTGTTTGATTAAAAAAAGAATGTTAATCATATTTTGGGGGGTAAAAATACATAAGAAAACAAAAACGAAAGTAGCTAAGCAACAGTTAATATTTACCTTCGCGAAACGTATCCATCTAAATCTGCCCAAACTTACTGATAGCGCATAAAAAAGTGCTCACAGTTGAAATCTTTGCCATGTTTTGTGGCCAGTGCAAATTCCTGCTGTGTTGGCTCATTAATCACGACTACCATAAAAAGAACCAGTTGGGTTACATTTTACAGTTCAAATGGGCGTGTTTACCTTTTTTTTTTCAGGGATAATATCATATGATCCACATAACAGACTTCCTGTTTGTTGAAGAACACATCCACAGCAGCACTGTGCGCTGGAGGAAAGCAGCTTTTTTAGAGGTATGGTTTTTTTTTTCACAGATAGTTAAGGTGACCTAGGCTAAAGTCCAGTAATGCGACTTATTTGACTTTATTGCAAACAGATGACTTATGGGGACGAGGGGCATAAGGGTCACTTACCATTCCGTACTTTTAGCATTATAAGAATAAATGAAGTAGAAGTTACATTCGGAAATACTCATGAAAGTAATGAAAAATAGATGGGGAAAAGTGATCTGAATGAAAATTGTTCACTCACATCTCTGCCGAATTTTCGAGTAGACAATACATGTGCTGTCAACTCTGGTTTTACGTGCACAAAAGTCTCCGCTGAGCACAAATTCGTTAAAAATGACATTTTGGATGGAGTTTGGCACGGTGCTGTAGGAAGATCGTAAACTCTCTGTTTGAAAAAAAAGAAACAACATTGTTTTTGTAGCCGGGTGGGCACGTGACCTCACGCACAAACATGGCTGCACGCAGAGCAAAGCAGTAGCGCTGTCAGTGGTGAACAAAACATCTAAAGTCAGCTTAAAGTCATCAACCTACACTGTTTAAGCAGCTTTCCCACGACGCGACTCCGAAATATGCGACACAGCAGAATCTGGCGCTCGGTTAACCACAGGAATTAGTCACGACATGTCGTCATCAAAGTTAGCTAGTATAGCTGCTAAAATCACGACGTGGTGCTTTCTTTCCTGTTGCTTTTTCGAGCTGGACACCTAAAAACACACCCAAGGTTTGGAATTTAACTTAGAGGTTAGCTGAACGTCTTGCACTGAAAATATTGCTATTATTTTGTTGAGGGGAAAACGACAACAACAAAAAATGATTATGATTTGTAATCTGCTTTAATGGGACATGACTGCATCCATGTACACGTCACCGCCACTTCCTCACAGAAGTATCTCACCTGGCTGATTTAATAAAGTGGTGACCTGCAACCCCTGGTTAGCTTAACCTCTGGTTTCTCCTATGTCCAGCAGCTATGATGAGTACAGCTTGGAGCACATGAGCAACCTCATGGCCAGCAGGAGACAGAAAGCCGGGGACGATGGAGAGCGGAGTCTCATAGGACCTCCATCTAGGCATGTGGATGAGAATCTCCCAGACCGGGATGCCCCCAAGCCGCTTTTTGTCTATTTGTTGGCGTTTTTCTCTGCCTTGGGGGGATTCCTCTTTGGGTATGACACTGGAGTGGTTTCTGGAGCCATGATTCTCCTCAAGAAGGAGATGAACCTGAATGCTCTGTGGCAGGAGCTGCTGGTTTCCAGTACTGTGGGAGCTGCGGCGCTCTCTGCCCTGAGTGGAGGCTACCTGAACGGGTGGCTGGGCCGCAGGATCTGTATCCTTGTGGCCAGCTTTATCTTCACTGTCGGTGGCATCATCTTGAGTCTTGCCCCAGACAAGGTGGTCCTCCTTGTTGGCAGAATTACAGTTGGTTTGGGCATAGGTAAGTTATTTTTATTTAACACTACAGCTTGTATCAAGGTAAAGTCACCATTATGATTTTGCTCCTTATAAGGAACCCTTTGTTTGACTCTCATTATTCAATATTTGCCTTATTCAAACACAGAGCTCTGAATTATACGGCAGAGTTAGGATGTAATATGAATTGTCTGTGGGAATGCATCTGTTGTGCATTAGCATGAAACTGTTCCTCTCCTTGCCTTTAGGCATTGCTTCCATGACTGTTCCTGTGTACATCGCAGAAGTTTCCCCTCCTCACCTGCGAGGTCAGCTGGTCACTATCAATTCCCTTTTTATCACTGGTGGCCAGTTCATTGCCAGTGTGATTGATGGGGCTTTCAGCTACGTGAGACAAGACGGCTGGAGGTACGCAGCTTTGATGCTCTCTCACCTGTGCTAAGGGCTTTAGTTTAGTTTGGTTAAATTTGATTTATCCCTTTTTTACCATTATTTGGATCTTTGCCGTGAATGCCAATAAGGGCACCAGAGTTTTCAGATTCCAAGAAGCTGCATCTTCTCCATGCTTTAGGTACATGTTGGGCCTTTCCTGCCTTCCTTCTGTGCTGCAGTTCTTCGGCTTTATTTTTCTGCCCGAGAGCCCCCGTTGGCTCCTCCAAAAAGGCCGAAGCCTAGAGGCTCATCAGGTTCTCAGCCAGATCAGAGGAGGCCAGAACATTGATGAGGAGTATGACACCATCAGAGCCAGCATTGAGGAAGAAGAGAAAGATTTAAATGGAGGTAAACGATGTCTAGGAAAAGGGAAACATAGCAGGTGTTATGTGCGCGTGCTTAATCACACTGTGTGTTTTCTTCTTTTTTTTTTCCCTGGTTATTTTTAGGTGGGCCTGTTATTTTCCGTATCCTCAGGCACTCGCCGACTCGTAGGGCTCTCATCGTTGGTTGTGGGCTCCAGATGTTTCAGCAGTTGTCTGGGATAAACACCGTCATGTAGGCCGACTTTTTGTTTTGTTCAGTTTCAGACCGCATGACAATGCTAACCATTGCTGTAAAACCTCAAGCGCTACATCAGAGCAAGTGTGTTTTCTGTAAATCTGTCCTGTGCTGTATCCTAGGTACTACAGTGCAACCATTGTGCAGATGGCTGGGGTGCGTGATGATAAACAGGCAATATGGTTGGCCGCAGCAACTTCAGCTACCAACTTCGTGTTCACCTTGTTGGGAGTCTGGCTTGTTGAGAAAGTGGGTCGCAGGAAGCTGACCCTGGGCAGTCTTTTAGGTTTGTAATTATAGAGATTACTTGATTGATAGATGCATTTTTTTTTAAGTTTGGGGGGGTGTTTGTGTTAAGTTAATTTAACACAATTTGTCACAAATCAAAAATAAAAATATAGAAATGTGTTCTTACTGTAGCTAAGGCCAAAAGTGTTTACAGTGGGCAGGACTGGGGTCATTTTCATGTAAACATCTCTGGGACTTTTGCAACCAGACTGACTTCTAAAGTAAAACTAATGTGTTTTTATGGTAATAGTATTATATTTGGTCAATGATATTATTCAGGTATATGAAAATGAACTGCTTGTTTCTGCAGACACCCCTGCCGTCTTTCTCAGTGTGTTTGTCTCATTATGTTTCCGATGCAGGAACTGGTCTGAGTCTGGCTCTGTTGGCAGTTGGGTTCTTGTTATCTGCCCAGAACTCTCCTCCTATAACCCTCCACCCATTAGACCCCCAAAACTCAACCTGCAGGACATATGGGTAAGAAGAAAAAAAAAATCACACTGCACTAATTTTTATTTGTTTTTGTATTGCAACATAGCATGCAGGCAGTTCGACTTCCTGTCAGTTTACACCATGTTGTCGTTCAACATTTGGTTGTATTATGTATTTTGTGGCTCAGTGGTGATGCTTATCTTGGTATTTCTTCACTGTTGTGACAATGATTTCGCTAACTTTCATTCTTGGAGTGCGTGTATGCATCCTCTGGTGATTTTTAACCCCTCACTCTTCCTCCTACCTCCAACAATAGCTGTATTTGCTTAATCTTTAAAGGCCTGATCTCTGCCGCTCAGTAGATTTGGTGCTGTCTTTTGTGAAAGCTTTTGCATTCATCTCTGTCCTGCAGGTCTTGTGAAGGCTGCATGCTGGATCCAGATTGTGGATTTTGTTTCCTTGAAAATGGCACCAACGTGTACGACTCTTCCTGTGTTCCTGTCAATCAGTCATCCACGGATCATGCAGCCTGGGGAAGGTCAGATATTTGGGGTCTTTTGTTTTTGTATAAAGGGAAGGTGTATGCATTAGCTCACAAAAAATGTAAAGGTCCGAAAAGATGTTCCAGTGATTTCTTTCTTGGATATGACTGCTAAGTGGATGGATGGAAATATGGATGATATCAAAAGTGCATAAAGAAGTAGTGAAATAATAGTGCTAACAAACTCATGGAAAAAATAAACCTGCATAATATCATCTCAGCTTAATCACTAATGCAATCTATTTCAAGGTAAAAAACCAAAAAAACCACAGGGATGTCTTGCAATGCCATCAACAGACATCTTTTACATATATAATGTTAACAAAACACAGAACAGATGCAGATAAAACTCTCCATTATTAACTTGAATGATCCTCTTTGTTGTAAGACAATTGTTAGAAGGAACAGAAGGGTGGAGTTTTATAGCTTCCTGTCTGTGTCACATTAACAGGATCCAGTGTTACGTCATAGGTGTGGTGATGTGTTGTGTGTTTTAAGCTTGAGTTGCGTATCTGAGAGTGTGAGAGCACGTCTCTTCCTGACCTTCAGTTCATGTGTCTGTGAACATTATTTGAAGGTCCAGTTTTAAAATACTACTAAAAGTAGTGCTTGAAATATTACAATGCTGTCTATGACCTGCACTGTAATAGATTGTTTTTCAAATACTTTTAAGCTAATCTGTGTTATTTACCCCCAAAGTTGAGATGATTAGCTCAATAAAAGGAAAATGAAACAAGTATTCAATCCCAAAATTTAGTAAATCAAAGAAGCAAAATAAGTAAAAATCTAAATGCAATGAAAATAAAGTAAGTAAAACATTTGATAACATTATGTTTAATTAAATAAAATCTAAATGTAAAACAGTAGGGTGGCTTTATGAAGTAAGATAAGATAAGATAAGATGAGATAACTCTTTATTGTCATTGCACAGTCATACATAGTACAGTAGTACAAGGAAATTGGAAAAACTGTCCTACGTCGGCACTACATATAACACAACACGACACGATATGACACATCACAACGTAACAAACAACACAACACAGTATATTAACTTAGTATAAAAAAGAAGAATAAGTGTATGTGTATTGCACACTGTTATTATTGCACATTAATTATTATTGCACCTTGTTATAAATATAAATATTATTGTTATCGTTTTAAACATTGTTACCTCCCCCTAAAAAGTCCAGGGAGGTATCCAGTCAGGTCAGCTATTTACATTGATCAGGGCTATTGCCCTGTTGTAAAATCTGTCCTTGAGTCTATTTGTTCAAGTACAATATGGTTTCTGTTTTTTATTATTATTATTTTTGTTTTTAATCCAGGTGTTCCAGTGGAACAGAAGCAAGCGACAATCCAATTTGGGCGTACAACTACTGTCCTTCGTCTTACTCCTGGATTGTTCTTTTTGGCCTCATCCTCTACCTTGCGTTCTTTGCTCCAGGTTTAAAATTAATTTCTTCTTGTTTTTTTTTTGTATTTGTTTTTATTTTGTTATTTAAATTATTATTTCTCAGTTCATAGCCATCCCCATCTTATTGCAGCTGAACCTAAACGTGCTGAGTCTATTCCCCTAATTTAGTTTGACTGTGAGGTAACTTGGACAGTATAAATGATGGATATGGCTACTGCGTGACAGTCAGTGAAGTGGCATTATAAAGCTGAGGAGTGAGCACTAGGCCTGACTGTTGCATTGCTGTCTTATTGGCTGAAAACTTGTGATGAACAGCCTGTCGTTCGAATAATAAACCATCTACCGATGAGTCGCCCGATCTGAAAATGACTTTTCTGAAAACACATGATCTCATTTAAAAGTTGCCTTATAAATTCCTTCCTTATAAAAGGCGCCTCCACCTTAGCATCACTTTTCAAACAGTCTGGGTCCATCTTTTATACCAAATCATGTCTATTCAAACATTTGCAAATTCGAAAACAAAATCATCACTTTTTAATGCGTTGTAATGTGACACTAAGAAACGAGTTATGGAAATAGAACAAATTTTCAAGATGTAGGAAAATGCTTCTTCATACTCAACCTCTTTGAATGTTATCAGTGTTATCCTAATCATGAAGGCTAACCAACAGCTAATATGTCATTGACACATGTCTAATGTGATAAAATAATGCATACAATACACGTTACAGGTATGGGCCCCATGCCTTGGACAGTGAACTCTGAGATCTACCCACTTTGGGCGCGCAGTACTGGCAACGCCTGTTCAGCTGGAGTGAACTGGATCTTCAATGTCTTGGTGTCTCTGACGTTTCTCCATGTTGCAGAGTTTCTTACTTATTATGGTAAGACTGCATTAAGATAGCAGCTAAAGTGTTTGAGGGTATTAAGTAACTGGAAACGCTAAAAGTATAAAACTTGGCAAAAAAAAAGAAAGGGACAGACATTTTTATTGCTGGTTGAGTTGTGGTTAATTGGGTTAAATACTTCTTTAAAAAAAGTTAAAGGATCAGACCTCCAAGGAAAAAATGATATGGACTGGGTAATGTGTTTGGAACGTAAGCATCCCGAGTTGTTTGATGGAAATGAAAATTATTCAAAGACACCTCCTGAAAAAGTGAAAAAAATGATGCGGCAGCCTGGTCCATTTTCCCGATCTTCATTCCAGCTATTTCGCCTGCAGTGTGAAAGTAGCCTTAGACTCCATGGTACCAGACAGTGAGCACAGCGCCCACTAGAGGACATTGGGCCTTCAGGCCACCCTCATAAGGTCTGTTTCTGGTTGTTTGGTCAGACATTTACACCAGTGATTGGCTGGTGGTCATTTTGTAGCTCTGGCAGTTTCCATCCCGCCAGGAACAAATAGTGGTCCTGCTGATGGGTCCTACTGAAGGACCTTCTCAGCCTTGTCCAGCTCTTTTAGAGTAACTGCCTGACTCCTGGAATCTCCTCTGTGCTCTCGAGACTGCTGTGAGACACAGCAAACCTTCCGCATTAACACGTATTGATTTGCCATCCTAGAGGAGCTAGACTACCTCTTGCAACCTCTATAGGGTCCAGATATGATCTCATGCTGCCAGTAGTGATGCTGACCCTGGCCAAATGCAAAACAAGTGAAAAAACAGTCAGAAAAGATGAGGAGGGAAAATGTCAGTGGTCTCTACTTGTAAAACCATTCCTGTTTTGGGGGTAGTCTCATTGTTGCCCCTCTAGTGCACCTGATGTTAATTTTATTAACCCCAAAGAAGCTGAAACTGATGAATAACCCCCTCTGCTACTTAACTGACCACATCAATATCCTGCAAGCTTAACTTGATGCTGTGTTTAAGTTTTCTGAGCAGTGTGCATAGCTTTTTAAGGTTATTTTAAGGTTATTTAGAGGAATTGAATTTGTTTATTAGGTGTTTTTTCCTATTTAAATATTTAAATAAACAATTCACACAACTTTATCAAGTTTAATTTACAGCCAAGAACTTCATAGTTTTGAGCCTAATTTCCAAAATCCCTGTATTCCAGGTGCGTTCTTCTTGTACACGGGCCTGGCCATGCTGGGTCTCATCTTTGTACTGGGCTGCCTCCCAGAGACAAAGGGCCTACAGCTGGAAGAGATTGAGAACCTGTTCGCAGGTCAGCTCTGCTCCTGTGGAGAGCCTTCACCCAACAGCAATCGTCATGTCCAATACATCCGGGTAAAAGGCAGCAACTACCTCCCCTCTGACAACGACGCCTCAGATGTAGAGTAGACTGGGATGATTTCGCTTTCCACTCTGTCCTTTGGTTTTCCTGGGATGGCTGCTCTTGCGGGGAGGAAAAGGTATTCACGGTTCCCTCTGGTGGGTGTGATCGAATGGGACCAAACGCAGGCTAGAGCTCCCCTGGGGTTGACTTTAACTGGTGCTTTCTTTCATTTAAGCAACTTTTTCAAATTTCTTTTTAGTTCTGCCTTTATCTCACCTGGAAATCGTGTTGCTTTGCATTTCTTACTTTTGAATATCCTCCTTATTTCTCATCGTCATTTATGCACTAATAAAAAGGGAATACTGACTGGTGTCTACGCAGTATTGCTGTGGGCACAGTTAATCTGTGACAGTGTTGCTGGGATCAGAAAATCCTTGTTTTACAAACTGATCAGACCACAATGAAAATGAGTGAAATATTTCCATTTTCTTGTTGAGAAACCTTTTAGAAACAAGCCTTTTGTTGTTGTTGTTTTAACCACACAGTTGGTTGCTGACTCATCGTTTACCCTCACATATTTAATTCCATTAAGTTGCGTGATTTCCGTCTGACCATCCATCTTTTATAAACTACAAAAACGAGATACGGGCAGAAATCTGATTGTGGTGAAATGATAAGGATTTGAGAATTTGAAGATCTGTGAAACTGCTTTCACTGATTTCTGCCATACTTGGACGTTTGCACATCTTTTTGAAATCATTAACATGGGGTTAGTCCTCCAATCAAAGCTGGTGTCAAAAATACTAATCACGTGTTTCTGTTGTCAAGTAGAAAGTGGGTGAGTTTGCACTTTAAAGTCTTTTATTTTTTCAATAAATAATAAAATTAAGTGATAAATAAAATGTTTCCTACGTGCCAGATTGCTATAGCAAGTTGTTGTTTTTTTAGCATGATTTGGAATTCAGCCAAGCAAACTATGGAGCCGTGGAGTCAGACAGTGCCATAGCCTATATAACTGTAAGTAATGCATCGAGGTATTAAAGTGCTACAAACTTTGATGTTATGTTACTGTACAAAGAAAAATGCCTTTTTGATGTTCAAAATGTTCAATTTCATATCTTTGTTGTTGCAGCTGAGATAATGGTGACCAAGAACAACGTCCCACAGAGGGCTTTTGTACAGAATGTCCTTTTTACACTGGGATACTTTGATAAGTACCAGTTTGCTTTATTGGCACTGCTGGCATTTACAAATATTGATTTTTCATTAAATATTTTTCATGCGGCCTTATTTTTATTTTTTTTTGTACATCAAGCACAGGCTAAGATGTATTTGGAAATTGTACAAAACCTCCACATGGAAACATGAAAGTGCTTGATACCTAAAACTACGTGATCTGTAGTTACAGGTCCATTCTGCTTTTGTTTGAAATGAATGGATTTCCCTCTTGTGCTGGGGGAAAAGAATAGACTCATGACACTACCACCTTTATATGAGACAGAGTTTTTCCTCAGGTGAACAGAGCTGATTGTCTTGACAGCTTCGAGGGGAAAGCATTTCAGGTTAAAAGGCCATAAATGAATTTTATGGATAAATGGATCAGCATTTTGTATATGAAAAGTTAACTGTTTGCAAAGTTACAATATATGTGTGTTTTGTTTTCTTTTCACCAATGTCATATTTGATAAATAAACTTGTCAAAAGAGCCTGATCTGTGAAGTCAGTCAGTTTTTGTGTGAAAAGGTCATTTGAGTGTTGCTCAAATGTAATTGAAGATGGTAACATGACATCATTTCTAAGAGTCTAAGACGGCATGAAAAATTGTTGAAGTGCTCACAACACTGAAACAAAGAATAACAGAGACTTTCCCAAAGATCCTGAGGAAGAACATCTCCCAGAGGCTGTTGGTGTCCTACTGCTGCTCCACAGAGTATTTTAATATATTACTTCTGTGTGTGGTTTTCCTCTTGTACAGTGGCACAAAACAAGGCGCTCCCGAGGGTGGCCCAGAAAACCATGGGATGCCCCCTACCTACTCTAGAGGACCTACATAGTTAAAGCTAATAATATAAAAGATCCTTCTGACTGTCCATGTCCACATGAATGTGCTCTGTGTAATTTGGGAGAGTGGGGAAAGGCAGCTTTGGTCTTTTTATGTGTTTCTTGTACGGTTTTATATAGTTTATAGTTTTTATTACTGTTGTGAGTGATCTTTGAACTGTTCAGAGTCCATTTGACATTAGTGTACACGTTGCATTATGTCATATGGTCCCCTGCTCATCCCAGTGAACTAAACCGGCACCCACAGTCTTAAAGTGTGTGTGCACTCCTGCTTTAAATCTCAGGCCACTTTAATGTTGGCAAAGGAGAATCACATATGATTTTTAACATAATAACAGTGGTTGATTTCTAGCCCATTTTTAGGTGAAATACTTAATGCAAAGTTGGGATGGTGTTTTGGTGTTTTTGGTCACAAGGAGACCCTGATCTTGAAACTGCTGGTAAATGTTGAGTTGATGGAAAAAATCAGTAGTCACTGGGTCATTTCTGTTTTGTGGCAAACCAGGTGATGAACATTCAGGATGTTTTGTATTTAATTGGTTGTGTTAAAAGTCTTCACTTATCCCAGGTAAACTAAAACATTTGGAACAATCCAGATTTTGGTCGGGTAAAGACAATTTTTCGTTATGGCATGAGAAAGGGATAAAAACTAGAACATGTTGTAGATAAGATGGGAAGTTTATTTCAATTAAAGAACTTGTAAATATATAAATATAAAATATGTAATAGAGTAACTATATAATACTTTTACAGGTGTTTGTGGGGTGGGAAGGTGGCATTAAATTCATTAGGATGAGTTTTTGTAAACAATCTGACACTGTAGAAAAAATAAAAATGTATGAAAAAAAAAGACTTGCATATGATCCAAAATCTAACAATGCAGCCACGGGATATCGAATCCTGACCTGGTCTTAAGGTTTGCTGAGTCACAGTTTTGGCTCTGTAGACGTCAGGTTATGTTTATATTAGAGAAGGGGTGCAAATTACACATCAGGTCAGTTATTTCTGTGCAGTCGTAGGATTTGATTTCCATTGTGACCAGATGTGTTCCACTCTTTCTAAGAAACATAAATGCAGTGTTGGCCCCTACAGTTCCTTCGTGTGGCACTGTGATTATCCAATCCACAAGATGGCAGTAAAAAACAACTAAAGAGAATAAATAGTCGCGATGAACGTTAGCAGGGAGCAAAAGAAAAACAAAAAAAAACAACAAAAAACCCTTTATTTTATATGTGAGCTTAAAAAATAGATTATCTGCCAGTGCAATTTTAGTGACTTTTTTATATTTATTGCTACTGGGAACATGGATTCATATATTTGTTATCTGTAAACTAAATGATTGCTTTTTTTTTTTAAATGGGATGATTACAGAGTATATTAAATAATAAACAATAGAATATTGCCATTTATTTATTTGGTAATTTAAATGATATTGTAAAATTGCTTAAAACAAACGTTTTGATATGGTATTAAATTGAATTCGAAATATGTACTGATGTCATTTAGGATTTCTTATAGAGACTCGTGTTTGCCCATCTTTTGTAGTCACATGAAAGTCCAACTATCTACCTGCTAAGCTATCGAAACTTTCATTTGTGTAAAAGAAGCTTGTGGTAGTCCAAGGTTACTGCTATCAGAAGGCTGCTGGTAGATTCTCTGCCGTTGCTGACATGACTTCATGCCTGAAAGCCAAATGGCTGATGCTGTAAAGCGGTTCATGGTGCTGTGATTTCTCTAAGACGCACAGAAAAAAAAAGTTTTAAAATTAAATTAATATTGTCCCAACATTTTCTATCATAAAACGATGATAACTGTCTGGAAAATGTACATTTTGGGCTACAGATTCATTCTGGACTGTGTCACGAGCGCTTTTTATTAATGTGGAAATGCAGATTTTGGTACTCCTCCAATATACTGGGGGGAAAAATAATACAGTGATTCTTACTATCGCCTCACTCCCCGGAGAGGGCGTGGCTTGCTGACGCACTGCGGATCCCTCCCAGTGTCTAAACGGAGCGGAGAGAGGAACGGCGAGGCACCGAGGGGCGCGCGCACATGTGCGAGTGTGTTTGAACCAATGAACGCGTACGCGCGCGCCATTGGCTCACCAGCAGCCGGAGTGGCAGTGTGCAGACGGGCTCGAGTCGGAGCATCAGGGCCAAGTTGCGCAGAGATGCAGCGTACGTAGACTCAGCACGCGGGCACACCACCGCGGCTCTTCCCCGATATCATGGTTTAAACACCGTTAAGATAGGTTGTTGTGGGTTTTATTTTTTATTTTTTAATGGCGGCGCTGAAGTCGAGGTGATCCGCTCGCCAGCGGGAGTATAGTGCGCACTCCTTTTTTTTGCCGGGGCTAGTAGCCAACGCAGATAAATCCGCACTATTATTATTATTTTTTCTTCTACCTGCTGTTGCATAAGGAATCATGACAACGGGACAGGATGAAAGCTCTGTCCGTGTGGCATTGAGGTAAGGCGCTAAAGACTATTTAAATGTTTCCATTAACTCCCAAATGCGTAGCAACATTAATTGCCCGGTGCCACCTGTCAGTCAGTGCAGCGGGCCTCGCAAACACCTGCAGGTCATCAGCATCATCTTGTGTTCGCCAAACACTCTTTGACCTGGAAAATATTCCGCGTCGTGACGTTGCTGTTACCGGCTTTCAGGACATGTTTGCGGCGCAATTGTTTCTCACCTCAGTTTGAATGAGCAGGTTTTGTGTTGGGGGCTCACAAACATAGAGCATCACGCCCATTGCACAGGTACGCGCACGCGCGCACACATTCACGGGCCATCCTCTGTAGCGTGCATGCTGGGAGGAGTGACGATATCTTTTTGCAGCGGCTCTCTCTATCATAGAAAAGGAAACAGATGGAGAAGGTGGGAGAGAGCCAGTCGGCCTGTCTTCGTCCAACGGTCTGGCGTCTCATCAAAGCCTCCTGCAGAGACAGTGGATCGATGAAAGAAGAGCTTCACTGACAGTCAGGTTCCAAGGAAAAGGGCAGTGGGCCTATAACGCTGTCAAGCCTCTTTGTTTGTAGACATTCAGTGGACAGCTCAGTCACGGCTCTCAGCGATTCAGTACTGTTCCAATCAATTCACCAAACGGACAGGCTGCTTCACCTCTAATTTCATGCACTTGATGTGGGCGGCTGTATTCATGCTGAAGAAGGCCGCTCACACCCAGATGGTGAAGTGGCACTGACAGTGACATAATGGGGAAACCAATCTTTCTCTCCCCTCCAGTCTGTCCGTATCCATAGTAATTATAAAAATGACTCATAATGGCAGTATAGTTTCTCATATCTGTTTTTTCTTTTTTTTTTTTGGTATCCTCATATTCAGCTGCTCGCCTGTGTTCCTTGTTCAACCTTAAAGACACACAAGTGCCTCGTCATTATTTGTGATGATTGTTTGTGCTGAGCTTCCGGATACCATCCCCCAGTATCCCATTTATGAGGGGAATAATTTATTTTATGCCGTTGCTACTCCATGTAAAACAGGGGTTGAATTGGTCTCAAGTGTTGGTTTCGAACACAGTTTTTATGGTAGGACATTTTCCAACAGAAACTAGTGATTCTGGAGATGTTCTGTTTTGTACCGTCTGTTATTTGTTGCCAAATAACTCCTGAAAAATTTGCCTTTGCAAAGATAGACATTTAGTGGTTTTAATGGAAGGATGAAAGCAAAACAGGCAACTGCCTGGACCTGCCCAGTTAATTACAAAACAGTTCCCAGAACAAGCAGCATGTTGCCGTCCCAGTCTAAGTGGATCGAGTGCCACTTCTCCCCTGTGGAGCCTGTAATGCGGTCAGTTGTCTCTCCCCACCTGGAGTCTACTCTGCTGGGGCTTTCCTGTTTGTCCCTCTGGGGCTGCACAGTTGGTTGCACTAAGTAATATAACGGCCCTGCGCTGCCTTACTGTAAAGTTTTGCTGTTTGTCTCGATTCTGTGGTGTGATTTGTAGTGTTGTTTTGCTGCAGGCACTTTGGGTTTTTGTTAAGAGTTTTAGAAATGTTTTGATTACCTTTGATGTTTGCAGGGATGTAAGGTTAGGAATGGAGCAGCTCCTATAATGCTACCACTATAATGACAGTATGGTTATACAGTGATACGTTGTGAGACTGTGTGATGCAATAGCCAAACAGTCCTGAAGAAATCAAAAGTCCGGAAATATGCATCTAGGAATGAACGAACTGTGGTGTCAGTTGTGTGCGCGTCAGTTAGGTCAAAGGTCAGTGGAGGTAATGGTCATCATTAATCAATTTTAATAATGCATTTCTTTTAAATCTGATTAGCTTTTTTCCGCTGAACACTATTTTACCTCTTAAGAGTGTTTAATATTCTTCTCTGCAAGTTGGTTAACTTCTGTTCACCCTACACTCTTTCAGTTAATTATCACCATCACAAATCATAAAGTAGCGACTGTTTTTTTTGCCAAATTGTTAACCGAACCATAATCTACTTTGATGATGACAATAAATTACCCCACAAGATGAAATGGAGGGGGTCTACATAGAATAGAAAACCCTTTCTCCTATTAGCGTACACATGAAGTCAACGTATCTGATTACAAAAAATCACCTGTCTAATGTAATAATTCATATTGATTCACACCTCATACATGAGTGTAAGGTAGCAGAATTATGATATGCCAGTTTCATATGAAAGTAAAACGCACGCCTGTCCAAATTGGATGCAAGTGTATTTTTAAAATGATTTGCATTGTCAGAGAGAGTCGCTATAGGAGCATGCAAATTGCAGTGAAAGTGTAGACAACCATTCACTTAGGAAGAGGTGAATGTTTTGTGTTGTGGTTCCACCAGCTAAAATTACAGCTCTGATCTTAGTAAACTGTACTTCAGTTTGCCATATGTGAGACTGGTTATTTGGTAAATGTACCCTGAAAAGCATAATTGAGCTTTCTCATAATGATGCCTCTAAATGTAATTCTGTTACCACAGAGTTTTACTGAAGATCAGTTTTCATCTGTAATGGGTTTTCTAGTGACAAATGCATGTGCATAGATGCTTCAAATTGGGCATGACGGTTTCGTTTTTGTTTTTTCTCTCTGCTAAACCCAACAAGCCTATGGATATTTGGTTAGGTGTGTGTCAACAAAAACGCCTCATATGTAGACATCATGGAAAAATAGCTGAACTCATCTTGCAGACCAACAGTTTTCATGGTTCTGTTTTATACAGGGTTGGTTTTAAGGACTAAAAGGACTTCTTAAGGTAATTTAACAGTTTAAGGCCAAAACTTTATGTTTATATAAAAAAGGCCATCTTGCTCTGTCAGACTTCTACAAAGGAACTCAAAGCCGAGAACATTTGCTCGTCAGTGTTTACTCGTGCAGAAAAATGGTGGCAGTAGAGGGTGTATTGTGAAACAGTTGCACAGTCGTATCCCTCCCTGACTATATTAATTGTACTGTACCTGGTTTATTTGAACAGCCCATTATGTCATAACAGTCTGTTTTAAATGGTAGGTGTGCATTGATGGGAGGGGCCGAAAGGCTTGCAGTGAGGACTTGCTGAACTTGCCTGCTGTGGTTGTTATTAGTGTATGTAGCAGAATCATTGTTTTTAATGTGCTGACAGCTTAGCACTGGGGATCAAAGTGAGAGAGAAGTATCTTTGACTTTGTTTATATCTGCTGTAAGAGCTTAGCTTGTGCATTAACCACTTAATAACATAAAGTGGAGGAGCTTGCAAAATCAAAAGCCATGCCACTAGGGCTGGGCCATATTATACCGTTCACGGTAATACCGGTATAATGTTAGGCAACGATAGGAAAATGAAATATCGCGATAGAATATGAGTAAAACGCGCATGCGCAGTGCCTTTGTTTTCATACGCACATGGCCGATTGTTGAGTGAAACAGATGAACCAGAATTGGTTTGTAAAAATGGTGCAACTTCAGTGATGTGGAACTGGTTTGGTGTTTGTCCGTCAGATACACGACAAAGCACTTTTTTTTTTGCAGAACATGCAAGCGGCCGTTGGACTAAGATGCCCTTAAATCTGGGAGTAATCTGGGTCCTAAACTCCGTATTCTTCAGGTCAAACAACACTGCAGCATCACTAAGAGTTAAAAACTGTCTAAATTCTTTCATCTTTAATAAAACGATCAGCATTGCTGCTTTACCAGGTGTAACTGAAGTTTAACTTCCAGGCATCCATGAAAACAAAATGTATTACATTTAACGGAGTTAGAAGTTAGCAGGAAGCTAGCGGAAGTTAGCTCGCTAGTTTCGCTAGTTACCTAAGCATGATATTGCATGTTCTGACTGAGAGATTTCTGAAAAAAATCAAACGTACAGCTCTGCTATCACTTCCAACATAAATGAAGACAGGAAACTAAACAGCAGTGACGTTTGTAGGGTTACTGAAGTTGGGCTAGCTGGTATATAATAATGTGCTACGTGATCGCTAGCGACACAGCTATGTTAGCATAACATAAACAGTGAAGCTGGAGGACGAACACTAACACTTTTCCACTTATAAAAGTTAACGTTAAGGTTCCTCATGGTTAGAGACAAATGCAATCGCATGGCAGGATGCTGTAAAAGGACCAATCTTCAGTCAGGAGAACAACTGAGATAATCCATCCACAATAGAAGGTTAGTCATATACTGCAACAACATGGGAATAGAGCAGCTGCCAGAGAATTCAACATTAATGAATCAATGGTACAGAAGTGGAGGAAGCAAGAAGAATGAGTTTAATAAAGTTTGATTTATCTGACTGCTTTGTTTCGCGTAATGTGCCTTATAATCCTGGGCACCCTATGGTCCGAAAAATACGTACTGCACACTACAGTTTAATGTTGCAAAGCACCTCTTTTTGACTTCAGTGGATATTATACATGGTTATGCTCAGGATATGTCAGCCCATTTCTACTGGAAATGCCTTTTGGTTAAACTTTCAGCAAGGAATTTGCATTTGCACTGTTACATTTTTATAAAGCTTTAATGTACATAAAAACCAGCTTCTTGTTTAAGTGAAAATAAATGATAGGTTGTCTTTTTGCGCTAGTAATGTTGTGGAGTTGTATTTTGTCTCGCATCAATTATATCGTCGGTTATATCGTTATCGCAAATTTTCAAATATATATCGTGATAAATATTTTTGGCCATATCGCCCTGCTCTACATGCCACATCTCACCTTGAAATTTACCTCCTCATTTCCCCTGTAAAGACTTGTTGTCTCTGATGCTCAGCTGAAGGCCATAACAATGACGATAATGAAATTAAATGGGTCCCTAAACCTCTTAAGACTTAAGTTACAGCCATGCTTTAATGTAATCAAGTGTAGGCATGCAGCAACTGGTATAAGTGGGTAAGGCTAAGCCTCAGGTTGTGGCTCACAAGCCAGCTGTAGAGACAGGACTAACTGTGGTGGAACAATCTTGTTAAAATGAGCTGCATGATTAGAGCAGATATCTTATATTATTGACCAGAATGGGCTTCAGCTCAGCTGACAAAAGCTGTGTGAGCCGAGGTTTACAATGCAAATAGAGATTAGTGTCTTTCATCGGAGAGGGGGGGAAAAGGGCTCAGTCGAAAAATTGTAAAAAAAACAACAAAGGGGGAAAAGCATGTAGCTACATGTAAAATATCAATTTGTGTCTGTTGTTAAACAGTTAGCTGAAGCATTAGTTGGCTAACCTTAACATACCTATTTTCTGTGTTTAAAAGCAACATGTTTTTGTATGCTACATAAAAGCTAAAGGTTTATCTGTCCAAAAGTTTATAGTTGAAGTGCAAAGACATGAATTTTTTGAGTGAAGTTTTAACAGGTTTTTGGACACTGTAACAAGGGCAGGGCCAGTAGGTTACTGGCAGAGGACCAGTTGGCGCTCAGGACATTTAGATTCGTGTTCGTCGCCCATGGCAGCACCAACTAAACACAGCCCCTCAGTTTAAAGCCTCTGCAGACCTCGCGCTTTGTTCACATCCACTGAACTGTGAGAGTCTGTCAGGATGTAGCTGTTGACCCACAGTCGTTTAGATGTGTCTGTGTGTGGGTTTAAGAGTGTGTTGGTCTTTACCTGCGTTCTTTTTTTCTCCCATTCTAGTAAATTGTCCAGTGTAACTTTTTTTTTTTTTTTTTTTAACCCATCACTGCTGGTTAAGTTTCAAATGTTAACCCTGGGACTGGGTGATCAGTACAGATCTTAAGTCCAATGGAAGTTTTATAGCTTTTGAGCTACAATCTCAAAAGCACAATTTCCCTCCGTCTCTAACCTGGACTGAGGTTCTATGAACAGCATTAATCAGTTCACCTCAGAGACACTGTAATTACGTACAGATTTAAAAGTAAAAAAAAATAGGAAACCATCTGACCATGATGAGCTCTGAAAGCTATTACCTAAAACTTTAAATTGAACTTTAAAATTTATGAGGGAGCCTGTACAAACATTTTAATTTCATCTTGAAATTAAATTTATGTATTTTATTCTGCAGATGATTAAAAACCAGTTTGACAATGTGTTTATTAAAATTTTAAACCAAAAGTATCACCTACATTTCTCCCATTTGTAAGATCATAAAAGGGTATGAACTGTGATACATATAAAACTAGAATTGATCCTCTGCTATAACTATAATAGTAGCTTAACTTTAAGTAAAAGTGGCAGTATATTTGTCTTGTGCATTAATAGACTGACTCAGAAAGAGAAAGCAATTCGAAGCCACTGCCTCAGGCTTCAGGGAAGTGTGAGGGAAATATTTATTCATGGCCATTTTTTTTGTCTTGTTGTTGTTGTTGTTGTTGTTTTCATTTTCAAAAATGTTAAAAATGACTTTATTAAACAACTTATTCAGTAGACTGTGAAACTGAGAATGGTGGCAAAATGAAAGTTTGCCTCAATATTTTACTGTTGCTGAATAACCATTGCAAGCCGAATATTGAGCTGTATCACTGAATGAAGCAGTCCTGATGCACACTTCTTGCTGCACTCCGTTTACATCAGAAGTTGGATGTCGGAGATACAAGTGACATCACTCCTGAAGTGACCATGTTGCAGTAACAGTATTAATACCCCCAAAACAGGTTTTCTACCTTGCTAGGGAGAAATTCATCAATCACCTTTTTCCCTTCACTTAAACACAGTTGCAGCACATCCACAGGTCAGTGCTCTGTGTATAGGTTAGTAATTAGTAAATGCACAATAGTGGTGTTACATCTTACAAGATTTAAAGCTTTACTATTGTTTATGTGCACTGCTACCGTGTTGGAATGTGAAGTTGGGGTCTGGTGGGTAATCTGAGTTGAGGAGGCATTCCAGTGGAAGATTCCGACTCAGAACTCGGGATTTCTGACTTTCAACTGAAAACGGAATACAGCAAGAACCTTTTCATATTACTTGATTTAACAAAACACAAAATGTCAGTAACATTTACAACAGGCACATGTCATAGAAAACAGTATTTCTTGGTACAGTGATGTGATTCAATTTGTTATTTACACAGTATTCCACAAACAAGGGAAGAATAGTGTTTATTGCTGAGATTAACAACTGTAGGAGATTAATATCCGTCTGGAGGACCTGGTTTACTTTTTTGGCTCTGTCTAGATCAAAGAGTTCTTCTTTTGCCTTGTGTGGATTCCGCACACTTTTTCATTGTCATTCTATTTAAATGCTTTTATTAAAGAAAGGGCTTGATGGAGGCTTTCATAGGACTGTATTACATCTCTGCACATGCCTCTTGTCTTTTTAAGCAGTAGCCAAAATGTGTAAATACTGGCCAAGTTACGCTATGAATAACACCTACTTGGCCTGCAGCATTAGATGGGAAGAGGTATGTGATCCCAACAAGAGACAGAGGCAAGCTTTGGATAGACTCAATTCATTATCATGTAACATAAGTGACCTTCATCATTTGTACTTCATGATCTTACTGTATAAAAATTACTCGAGCTGACAGCCTGCATGACTTTATAGTGGTGCCATTTAGGTTATCACAAAGCACTTAATCCTGTGTGATAAAGTGCTGTGATAACAGACTGTTAAAAGTGCTGCACTTCACTAAGATTATAGTCCTTGGTTAGTATCTACAATGTCAAAAAATAATGACAAAATGCCTTCTGCAAGTTCCAAACTAGAAGTGATATATTTGGTATGCTGTGTCAAAAAACTATTTGAGTATTTTAGCTTCACAAATGTCAGTAAATGTTTTGTATTGTAAGTTTGTAAATTGAATATCTTAGGATTTTGGTTGGAGAAACGAGCAGTTTGAAGACATAGAATTAGATTTTAAGGCACATTTTACTTAAAATACATAGCTCCATGTATTTGTTAGGAAAAGTTCCACAGCAGGCCTTACATGCTCACTGCAGCAGGACCACAATATCAGGAAGTCAAATTATCTTTAGTAACTGACTTTGTCGTGGTGACGGACTGCCCTGTATCACACTAATTTGAGTGTAGCCCAGATAACACTTCCAGTGTTTGGCCATCATGACCTCCTTCTAGACAGAAGGCTCTTCCATTCCAAGGCTATGCTAAGCATAGCCTACACTTAAGCTCAACTTGCCTCAAAATAGATTCCTGACTGGCCACAGCACTCCTGGAAGACCTCAGTTATCTATATCACAACCTCAGGAGTCAGCACATTTCTGCCAGATGCATCTGCACCGATGCAAAGAGCCTTGTGCTGTGCAGTCTGCATGCACCACATGTCAACATGTTTTTTTTTTTTGTTTTTTTTTTTAAACAAGAACCGGATTTCCCAAATTCTCCTTCTCCTCCTCCATTATACAGCATAAAAATTAGATGGTTACACAGAATAAATTGGATGTAATCATAGAGTAGCTTACATGCAAACCACACCCTTAGAAAAATGTTATTGGCTCAGTTGTTGGCACTGTCTTGCTCTGGCGCACTTTGCATTGCTCCTTTTTTTCCCCCCTAGGTAGTTTTCTTTCCCAGTCCTTTAATTTTACCAGCAGTGTACCACTGCTTGATATGTATGCCTTTTCCTGTTCACTGTACAGATCTGTCCAGTTAAGGACTCAGCCAAAAATGAATGAAGTCTAAATGTAGAACAGAAGCCACAAATAGGATGTGGATGTAACTTAACTTCTATCATCCAACTGCCTGCATAATCACAAATAGGACTCAGACAGTCACAAATAGCTCTGTTTGCATAGCAAGCTGCCACCTTATTTATGTCAAGAGACTCTCTATAGTTAATGGGGACAGATGTTTTTTCTATGAAGTGATCTGTTTTTATTTGTGAATCAGATTTTGTTTTAAGGTTATGTTGAAATGTATAGATGTTGCTGTGCTGATATGGAAGATGCATGTTTAGCTTGCAGTCACCACGTTAGGGACCCATGACTATGTTAGCACTGGAATCCATTCATCTGGCACTTCATGTTTGTTTGTTTTTTCTCTAATCTAAAAAGTGTGACGCATGTTTTAATATTATAGTTAGAGAGACATTAAGGATGGTGATTTTCAGTTTTACTTCACTTTACATGTCAGCTTAGCAGGGGTGTTTTTTTTTTTGTTTTTTTTTTTTTTACCTAAACCAAAGTGAGGTTTGTGTATTCCACCACAGTAATGTGATGGCATTGAATTTGGGTCGCAGTGTTATCTTTGGTTACAACACTGCAACTGAAGATAGGGTTATTTGCCCTTAACGTACAATACCACATTTGGTGAAAGCCAAACATGACACATATTAGCTTATCAAAGACCTCATACCGTCTGTGGTGAAGGAGTGGTAATTTGGTCTCGTTTTGGAGCCACTAGACATGGACACTTAGTCTCTGAACTCTGCTTTATACCTATAACTACTGACAGTTATTGATGAGAATTGGCTCATGCAACAGGACAGTGATCCTACACACAGCAAATCTATAACAGAATCGCTGAAAAAGAAAGGAATGAGGGTGTTGCAATGGTCCAAAGGTACATTATCAATCGTTGTTCAGCTTTGGATTGGATAGTCTTTATTTTCGCTGGAAGCAATTTTGATAACAAACTGTCATCAGCTATGCCAGTACATACCACAAATAGTTGCCTTTGAAGCAAAATACATGATACTCGAATGAGTATTTGTTGAAAAATAACCGTTAGCTTTATACATTTTCATTAAATCCTTTGAGGATGTCATTATGTACCCTTACCCTATCCTATCTGATTAATCGCAAAAAAATGCATCAGCAGATGAAAATGCAAAACAAAAAACTGAAAAACTGAAATTCTAGCTGTTATGATATCTAATTGCTGGAGGAGTAGTGGCTCACCTCTGCATCACATCTTCAATTTGGATGAGGAGTAGCAGGCAGTTACTTGAACAATAAAACAGCTTCTTTGCTTGTCAAACACCCCTCCTGTGTTTAGATGTCTTGCACCTAAAGTGCAGCCTTGGATTAAATCCTGCTGAAGGCACCAAAGTGCAAATGAAGTTCCACCACCTGCTGGCATCATATGGCAGCTGTTTGACTCAATCTGCATATTCATGAGGTGTTAGTCTTTCACTTTTTTTTGCTGCAGATTTAAACACTAAACGTGGACAATGCCTTTGTTAAATCTTTCTGTGTTGATTGGTCACCCACTGTGAAATAAAGTCTTGTATTTGAGAGCTGTAAATAGTTAAGTGCAGAGTCAAAGTGCCTTCCACTCTGTATTGAATGGTGTGTTTACCTAACCTGTTATCTTCTATCTGGCCTGAAAACTGCAGATGGTGGCTGGCTGTAACACACACAGTTTTTAGGGCTAGCCTTTGTGTCGCTGACCCATGTTTGACACAGAAATGAGATTCCTATGTCAACAACACATGGTTCAGTGACACTGCAGTCTAGGCCTAACTCTGCCTCTATCACAGAGGAGTGTGCTATCTCGGGGTACATTTTCTCCTTATTTTGTTGGTTAATTGGACGAAATCATATCTTTTGTTTTTCTTCTATGCACTGCAAAAAAGACAAAGCAGTTTTCATAAAGGCTTTTAACAATGTCTGCAATATTTATTTGTTGTTGTTTGGGAAGTTGCATATAGGAAAACAAAGAAATAGACCTGCAGCCACATTAATAAAAAAAGGGGGCAAACATTGGGCAGAAAACACATGCATTAAAAAACAAGCACTTTGTGAGCACAAACTTTCACCAAGTTAGCTTACTCTCTGGGCAGTTTTTACTTTTGAGTGAATTATATTGTATTTTTTAAATATTCATTTTGTTTTTATTTATTTTTGAAGATATTTAAAATGTTTGTAGTGAAGTAAAAACAAGTGTAAAGTACATGCTTTTGTTATTTTCCTGTTGAAACACATTTAATATATTTGACATAATTATGAGTGCAGTGATAATTGTTTTGTTTTTTTAAATTTATGTGGCTCTAATTCATGTGTAGCATTCATTTCAACGTTTGAGTTTAAAATTTTTAGATTTTTTTTTTTTGGGGGGGGGGGTAAAACATTTTTAATCACAAGTTTTTGTTTAACAAAAAATACAAAAAAATTATTGTGTGTTTAAACCTGTTTTAACAGACTCGTATTAAAATAATGTGATGTGTAGAATCCTTGTCTGCTTTCCCTGTATGCTGATATGTTGTCAGTACAAACAATGGCAACAATAACATGGGCCTGGATTCTGGAGCATGGACCTTAGATTCCATATTTAATATTTAATTAGCGTAATTTCGTCTTCTGATTGTAAGTTATCTTTTTTAGAATCTGTTATGAGATGTTTGCGGTCATTACTTAACCAGACCCACATTAATGATGTCAGAGTTTATTTGCTGTGTGTGATGATCCACATTGAATTAGACACCTCGTATTAGATTCAGCATGTCTGTTGTGTCAGTGTTTCCAGTCCTGAAAAGGATGACTCATTCAAAGCAACACCGGAATATCTACAAATAAAGCCTGACAACCAGATTAGAAGAAGAGGCTTTAAAATTACTCCTGTGCCATCATTTTTTTTTTTTTAATTAAAGCAGTAATTAAAAGGGAACATTTCTCTGGCTATGCTCTCACCACATATAGTTTGACATATTTTGCACTTCAGTAAGATCTGTCGTGGTAGGTGTGAATGGAGCAATTCAAAAGTATCAGCAGAGAGGAGAGGTGGCTGAAGATTTTGTGCCTTGGCCCTTGGACCAGTGATTAGTTTTTGGAAAATCTGTGTTATGCTAGATGCCGGTGATGTGTATAACATAATTCTCCATAATCTTTGGCTAACTTTGGCTAAAATTTGCTGGAAATTCACTGAAATTAGTCTAAAGGTTGTTAGATGGAACTGAGAGTTAAGTTACTTTACAATATATTTAACCATTGCAATTCCCTAGCTGAGGCCTTCTGTTTCCTAACCTTTCCCTCTGGTTACGATGGGGCAGTCTGCTGTCTGACCCTTGACCTGCAGGAAGCAGCAAAGTTGTTATCAGCATGCCACAGGGATTTGGCATGCCCTCATTTGTTTTCATAAGCACGGTTTCTGAAAAATGAGTGGGATATCAACACATATCCAAAACCTTATTAGAGGAATCATGATAATAAAGGAAAATTGGGAGCAGGGCAAGGTCAGATTTCACACGTCATGCAGACTGTAAACCAGTCAATGTGCCCCGACAGAGGCATGGGCGTGTGCCTTGTTTTTGCAAGTGCTGACCTTGTGCAAAGTATGTGGTGAATTTGTTTTTTCTTGCTTTACAGCATGCTTAAAAGTGTATCAACACAAGCCAGCAGCTTCATTATAAATATCGTAAACATTTCAAAATTAGATCAGTTGTATGTTTTGTGAATCACTATGGCAAAGAGCTTTATATTTTTTATTCCTCATAGTCCTAAGATGGCATTTGCAGCAGTTGGTATCAAAAGCATTGTTTGTGTATGTTTGTGCATTTATCTATAATTTCAGTCCAGAATCAATCCAATTCTATCTTTTTATTAAAGTTTTTAGCATTTGTGCAAAAGATTTGTGAAGCTGGAAGCTGGGGTGTGATCATTCTCATGCCCAGTCTCTTTTACCTGTTCCAGGATTAAGTTGCACCATGAGGTGAGAAGTCTGTTGCCAAAATAAGCTTTGTTTATGTTGAAGTGATTAGGAAAAAATTAAGGGCTTTTCCACGGGTTGTGAGAACCTTGCCCTTCCTTTAGGGTTTGTGCAGCCCTACCTCTAAATAAACAATGTGAAAAAAGTTGGATGTGCACTTACTCTTTATTGGAATTCATATGATCATTTCAGTATCAAACAAATATTGAGATGTGCGCATATTAGCATCTCTTTCTTCTCTTTGAATAGATCTGTGATCCTAAATAACCAAATATTGAAATGAAGAAACTAATTTGTTTTCATTAGAAGAGATCAAAAGCTCAGATACTAAGCGTTTGGTGTTTGTTAAAATTGTCCTACATTGTGATTTAATCTTTCTTCTGTGTTTCTTATGCCTGATTTTATTGTGATGGCAAGTTTCATTTATCTGTAAAAATTCCTTCCTTTCCTAAATTGAGAAATGTGTTTTACTGATTACCAAAGCTATTAGTACTTAAACTGAATCTAGAAAAGATGTACGTAGAGGTGTGAAAAACTTGTTTCAAATTGTTATATTGAATGTTCATTTGCTCTGACTGATATGTAACGGGTCTGTATAAGAATACATTTATGTAGAGTTTGTAAATATTTTTTTTATGTGTGCAAGTATCAGTGAAGCACATGGTACTAAGATAAACCTGGTAGTACTTTACCTGTTTGAACTACATCACAGTGGATTGTATTGGAAATAGTTGGGCCTTTTTTATACTATGTCTGTATAGTGTGTGTGTGTGTGGGTATGACTTTGGAAACATGGTGGAGGACAAGGGAGTCCTCCACCATGGGACTCTTCAAAAAACGTTACAATTATCGTACTACTGTAGTACGATAATTGTAACGCTTTTTGAAAAATGAAAATTCCTTATATTATTATTTTCTGTTTTTATCCTCATAAACATATTTAGATAAAATGTAGGAGTCAGGCCAGTAAATTTAAACAGAAGCCAGCCTTTTGTCTCAACTTAGCTTTGGGCTAATTCATGCATCACACCATAATAAAATACACTTAATTTCCCATCAGCAACTCCTTGTGGAATTAATGCTTTCTTACTTTGGGCTTGGCTGAGTTTTAAAAGTTGAAATAGGGAAAATGATCCCAGTGGTCGGTAGACTGGTATTTCTCATGCTTGGGCTACAGTGGTGAGGATGAATAGGACTTAACTAATGTGTCACAAAATCAAGAAAACTCAAATGTACCAATTTGTAATTTCTTAATATCTTTCTAAAAATAATTTTTTGCTTTTCTAGTTTTACCCCTTTCAGTGTAACAGTACATTTTAAATGTATTTGGTAGCATTAAAGATAAAAATGTATATTTTAGTATGAAAAATATAATTCCATTTAAAGAGCTTGCATATACTGGTGGATTAACAATTACAGGTATGTATGTATGTATGTATGTATGTATGTATAATTTTTTTTTTTTTTTTAAATTAACAGTACTGTTAAATTAGGGCAGTTGTGTCATAAACCTTATATTTGGTGGTGGCCTAATAAATTTCTTGAGCACTGTAGACAGAGAAAATATTCTTGCCTAATTTCTTGGGCCGGTAGCAATTTAACCTCATCCTCAAGTCTTTGATGACTGCCACGAGATGCTGAGTCTCTTTCTGTTGCCCCTCCTCCTGGCATCTTTCGGTCGACCAGACCAGCATTATATCCTGCTGTGATCGGATTATGACTTTAATTCTTTGCCTCTATTACTGGTCACCATGGCAACCCCCACCACCCACCAGCCCTTTATTGTCATGCGTAGTCCAGAATGTATATGTGAGTGTGTATGTATGTATGTATGTATGTGTGTGTGTATATGTATGTGTATATATATATATATATATATATATATATATATATATATATATATATATATATATATATATATATATATATGTGTGTGTGTGTGTGTGTGTGTGTGTGTATATGTGTGTATATATATATATATATATATATATATATATATATATATATATATATATATATATATATAAATAAAAAAAATAAATAAAAATAACATTGCTAGTGATGGATTTGTGTCTTGCTGTAAGATGTCAAAAATTTATTTATATATATAAAAAAAATTTATTTTTTCCCCCTCCTCTCTGGCCTAGTATTATGTCTAAAGTAGATGCTGCTCTCAGCTCTTTGTCTGGTGCTGTAGGTGGTCCCGTCAGGCTGAATGGGCAGAGCATGAAAGCACTTCTGGAGTTTTTTGATGGTAAAAATGCACTTTCTCATTGTACTGTGGGACTCTTTAAAGCGATTCTCCAAATAGAAGCTGCCCAGGACCTTTTTCAAGCATTTATCGTGCATTGTTACGGTAGTTTTCTTTAAATGCTTTGTTTGGTTACCACCTCCTTCATTTGAGGTGGTAAGCCAACATGCCTACAGTAGGCATAAAGTGAAAAAGATGGAATGTAACATCCACTGCTGCCTACCAATGTCTCATTTCTGCAGTGAAGTCTCTCTCGCAGGTTTTTAATTTTGGTGAAGGCCAGATATAATTGCTGCTCCAGCTGCGTTAAAAATATCTTTAAATATGTAGTCAGCCTCTCAATTTCCCTGCACAAACCAGCAGAGCTTTAGCTTTAATCCCTGTACTGCAGAGTTGATTACTTGCATGTAAGTGTAATAATATGCAACCTCTGCCAGCATGCAGCATGTTTACACGGAGAAAATGCTTGTAGCTAACTCAAATGGTAAGATTTAATTGATAACAACGTCATTGTGGATTGGTTCATTTGTTTAGCTGTCCATGTGCAAAAAGTTAGGCCTACACAGGTTTTCAGCATCATCATTTTTTAGTTTACACACAATATAGAAACGGTTAACTGATGAACTTTAAAATTGCTGGTAGGCTTTTTGAATTGTACAAAATATCTGGTTTGGTAAGAGCTTCACCATGAAACCCTTTTCTATAAAGTAGAAGGAAAGTAACATAAATCTGCACAAGCACGAAACAAAGAGCTTTACACACATCTCCACCTAAAGCAAGACAATGCATGAAAGGTAGTGTATTTGCAGATTTTGAGAATTACCTGGTTTGCTTTAAATCTTTGGGTTCAGGTGATTTTTGCTATTGTCATAGAAAGGCCTACACACATACAAGTGTATTTCTAAATGACAGCAAAGAGCTTCAAAGGAATTCAATTTGTGTTCCTGTTATTTTCAACTTGCCTGGCTAGTTCTGAGCTTGCTTAGAGAAGGTGGACCCCACCCTGGTGGTGCAGGAGTGATATTTCAGAGCTGATAAAGGAAGCTAATGAAAACTGTCTCAAAGCAATTCAATGTTAAACTAACCAGTGCTTCATTACTCTGTTTACAACCATAAGAAGGCATGTAGCCACCAGCCTGCAGCGGCTTGAAGCAATCAAAGTGTGTGACAAAGACAGTCCCCCCCCCCCCCCCCCCCCCCCGCTACCACTTTTGTCCTCTGCACGTCCTGCTTTTCCCAGCCATTCACACAGGCATAATTGTCTCCTCTGTGAAGGACATGGAAGCTTTGACGAGCCCAGTTGCAGGTGACATCATCTGAAGCAGCTACGCTGCTGTCCTCAGCAAATCTCCATATAAAATTCTGGCCTGTTCACTCACCCATCTACAACAACCATTGTGAGGGTGTTTTAGTTTTATCTTAGCTTTGACCTTTGTCTGTGTTTGAATTACTAAGGATTACTGTGTTTTTCCTCAAAAACTAAGATGGAGTGTGCATTTGAGAAATAAGATTACTAAAAGGAAATGGGACCATTAAAAAATGACCACTAATCCTTGCATAAAGTTGTGCAGGAATTGCATGAATTTAATACCATTTATCTCATTTAAACTTTTTTTTTCAGACAGCCAAAATTAAAACTTAAGGTTTTGGTGAAAGTGAAATGACTTTGTGGAGTCCTACACAGGCAGACAATTACACATTTATGCACTCCATCCCTCCTTTTAAAGAAAGGTGATATGCAGCACCTTTAATGATTTATTAAGTAGCAGTGAAAATGTGATTTGGTGGCAGTTCCAGGGATTCGGGGTGTGGTAGCAGGTTTGGGCGTGATCCAGTATTCATAGCTGAATGCTGGCAGCGTGTGAATGTGTGGAAGTATAAATGTAATCATTCAGTCATACAGTTCAGTATACGTTAGTGAAGCTGTCTTTCAGGTGGATCCAACTGTCATATTGAAGTCTAATACTTGCCAAATAAACTCATATGATCTAAGAATTTAATCAAACTGTTTGCCAGAGAGAGTGTGATTTGTATGTGATCCTTGAATTAGAATAACTTATAAGGCATACTTTTATGTTTGTGGCTGATCTCAAGCCACATACATAAAACACGTTTAGGTAAAATGACAGTCCCCATCCTGGCCACTGTATTCAAGACAGTGGTCTAGGTGAGTGACATGGCAGCTTCCACAAACCAGTGCCCGCTCCTGTATATTTTTAAAGGATGAATGTGTAATCAGTGCTTAGTGTATATTTATTAGTCCAACATTTTTTTTTCTATTAAATATCCTCAGAAATTAATGCAGAAGCATGGTGTGAAAAACTAAATACAGACTGTGATTCAGTAGCTTGCAGGACCTTTAGCAGCAATAATATGATGTAAATTGCTGTAAGACTATCAGTCTGTTATCTGTGGAGGCCTTTTGGGCCACTCATCTTTATATCTTCAGATCTCAGCTGAAGGCATTCTTTTATGCTCAGCTCTCAAGGTCTATAGTAGTTTAGTTGGGTTTTTAATTGGACCTTTGAAAAACCTTGGTGGTCACCGCAACGATTGGGGGACATGTGACTACAAAATAAGTTCAAATCATCACCCTTCTACCACTGTGCTTGATATGTTGGTGGGTATGAGGTGTTTGTGCTGATGTGCTGTGTTTGGTTTTCTCTAAATGTCCCGCTGTGCATCATGGTCAAACATCTCCACTTTGGTGTCTTTTATCCGAAGGACAAATTTCCAAAAGTCTTGGGGTTTAAGGTGCAACTTTGCAAACTGCAGCTGACTTTTCTCCAAGCAATATTTCCAAAAAAGCAATACTTGTTCAGTCTTTCGTAAATTGTACTCTCTCCAACTTTAACATTTTAAATGTTAACTGAAGTCTGAAGAATCTGATCTGGAGCTCTTGGGTTTTTGGTCATTCTGTGAGCACTGAGCTTATGATGATTTTCCTGGGACACCTCTCCTGAATATTTACCGCTTTTAAATCCTCTTTCTTGCTGCAGAATAATAGACTTCAGATTGGTGGAAATGGCTTTAATAACTATTCCCAGATTTATGGGCAGCAACAGAAACATCTTTAAGATCATTGCTGGTGTCTTGTGATAACATGCAACCGAGTGCTCCACACAAGCAAACTGCCAAAACATCTGCTTTCACAGAAGAGGTCACACTTGCTGATCTCTTGATTAAGTGCGTTTAATGAGAAACAATCTAGAGCTACCCTCTTAACTCCTATTGAAGCAGTAAGGTTAATAAGTTCTTAATGTCAAATTCACCTACACAAAAATAGCACAATCACAGTAATATACTGTATATCTGGGACTATAAGCAGTAAAACAACAAAAAAGTTCTTTTTTTGTTTTAATTACCTGTTATTGCTAAGATGGTGGCTAGTTATTTGTTCTAATACACAAGTTTGAATATAATTCTGAAAAAAAAATTGAACATAACTGTGTATAATATTAATGCTGAAATCCTGATGGCGCAGATGAAATGCAGAGTTAATTTAGGAAATGTCATCAGATTCCCAGGGTATTCAGAGAGACAGGATTACACACCCAATTAGTGAGTTAAATTATCTGCAACAAAGATACCCCCCACCCACCCCGTGTGGCCTTGGAAACATGTAATTGGTTAAATACGGTAAATTTGACACGGAATTTAATCGATTTTCTGACTAGGATTACATATTGTGCATTAAGACAGCAACATGACATGAATACAATAGAGCACGAGCTTTAACTCTGAAAGGTAGCATGGGCTGGTGCACTCTTGCTTACACAGGGTTTGTATTTTGAGCATGGATGACATGCAGCAACACCAGCTTCTGTATCTCAGTTGCTCTTCTGAGGCAGATTTTTAAAAACATATTTACACTTAGGCTAACTGGGACAATTACATATCTGTAGAGTAAATAGGATTTGCAACTTTCAGGCTACATTTCAGTTACTTTCTACGTACTGTGCAGACAAACTGTGCAGTTAAAGCAGAACCTCATAATCTCCTGAAGCCACACACTGCTCCGGCTGCTCCTGCTATGTGGATCCATGACAGTTCTGTTTTAACCGCTTGGGTTTGTGACGTACAATGGATCCTCCTCTACTGCGTCAAATGGTGACCAGAGGAGAAGACAAAGTGCAGCCAAAACTGTCTGCTGAGGCTTTTTTGGTGTTCCCAAAATACCTCTGCACGTCAGTGCACTCTCAGCAGACACACAATGGCACGTGTCACAAAACGGTGAATGTGACACTGATCTGAGGCACCACACTCAGGCTTGACTGTTGTGGACTCTTCCACAAAAACGCTGTTTGGTCTGTGGGTTGTAGAAGGAGCATTTTTCATGCAGCTTATTGAAATTCAGAGTACTCACAGATTTTTTTTTAAAAGTCTTTTTTCATGTATTTCAGTGCTATGCACTGATAACGTAGCACTAGGATCTCAAAAAAATTCTGTGGCTACAAACAAAATCAGTCGCCTGAAAACTGATGTAGTAAGAAATCTGAGAACCTGAGAAGCTTTAATCAAAACAGTCAAATGAAAAAGCGTCCCAGCAAGCGAAGCATCTTTTGCCTGTGTACACATCTGTGACCATTTTGTTCATTATTCACCAACATTGCATGACCTTCTTACAGGACATTACCTCTCCTCCCTCGCCTCCATCTGGCCGTGTAATCCTGCAGCCGTGGCGTTGGTGTCAGTGCTGGGATCCACTGTCACACAGGCGGACACAATGGTTGCACTGTAGTCCCTTCACAGTATTGTTTTCCCCCGAACTCAGAGGCACAATAAGGCCCTTATCCACTCAGGACTGGCAAGCCTGCTGTCAGGTGCTTTTCTCCCAAGCTTGTTCGTGAGCTGAACCCATGAAGAGAATTTGTCTAAAGAACCGCTTGGAAAAAGTGTCTCTTTTGGTCCATATTGAACATGCGCAGAACATAGACTGAAATTACTTGGGTTTTTTTATGTTGTAGAAGCTGAAACCTTACATAAGAACATCAGATTCTGACTGATAAGCCCAGAAATTATTTAGTGAAAAATATGAGCATGTTAAAAGGAGACGTCTGGTAGAGCCTTACTCATATAATGTGAAACGTGTATATATATGAAACATAAACAGGTTTGCCAAACATTTCAACTTTCATTTCTCATGTATTTATTTACTCTTGCAGTTGAAGAGCATTTCCCTTAAACCTTCTTCTTTTCTTTTTACATTTTTATTATCAGCCATTAAAAAGTTGTCTGAAATGGAAAAATGGCAAACATATTAGATTTAGGGATCACATTTGGAGGGTTGTCTTTAATCCTATTTTCATCTATCTATCATTTATCCAGCCATTTTCAGCAGCTGGATAGTGTAGTGGTAAGACTGCACACCTTTGGGGTGGGCACCCCCCCCCCCCCCCCCCCCCCCCAGTATCCAGTAAGGGTCCTGGCTAGACCCCCATGTTAAAAATCAAACCCTGGAATGGCGTGGCCACGTCTGCAGCCTGTCCACAGCTCGGACACAAAACATTTCACTGCATGTTGTATGTGTGTGTAATCATTGTGTATGTGACGAATAAAGCTTGGTTGTTGTTGTTTTTAATTCATAATTATAGTTATTTTTTTCAGTAAAATAGCCCTATTTCTTAGAATTGTCTCAAAACCAATGGAAGAAAGTTTCTCCAAGATTAGATGGTCAAGATCAGTACTTATTCTATGTTGGGCTGTAAGTAACAGTTTCCCACTACGATGGTTTAAAAGAGAAATTCCTCTCTCGCCCTGCGAGGCGGTTTTTATCCTTCAAGCTCGGGTCCTCTAACCAGAGGCCTCGGAGCTTGAGGGTCCTGTGCAGTATCTTTGCGATTCCTAGAACTGCCACTTGCCCTGCTCAGGTCCTCCACTGCACCGAGGGCTCCGAATACCGCTTGGACCACGGTTGCCTTCACCTTCCACATCTTGAGTTCTTCTCTCAGCCCTTGACATTTCTTGAGCTTCTCCTGTTCGTTCTTCTTGATGTTGCTGTCATTCGGTATAGCTTCTTTGCTTAGCATTTTAACAGCGCCCTGTTATCAATCAACCGACCTGCCTGCCTACATACCAAACTGACTGACTGACCAACCATTAAATAAGTGCTGCCGTTTGTGTTTGTCCTTGAATTCACGCCCTCTGTGGATATGTGGTGTGTGTGCTGTACTGTTCTTTCAACAAAGAAAGAAATGCTCATTTTAAATGCACAATGAGCACACACAGTGCTACTGTCTACCTTGTCTTACTCCTCCACACTCGCATTACTCTAGTTGATCCCTGCCAGATTTCAGTTGGCCAAAACCACAGCAGTTCTGTCATGCGCTCACACAGACACACTAAAGCACAGATTCACCCAGCTGGCATATTTTACAGATCAAAATACTGGGTCACAATAGGATCCAGAGTGTTGACCCTGTCCCTGCAGATCCACACATCTATCGCTGATGTGATTATGTTTAATCCACTATGTCCCTGTGATCTACCTATTGAAAAAGAACAACGTGTGGCTTGTGCACAGATTTAAGATGAATTTTGGTTAAGATGAACAGTTTGAACCACAGCTTTTGCATGCCTTTTTTTAATGTCATGCAGATGTGTGTTGTTAATGAGAAGGTGCCATAATATCCCTGTACAGCACTTTGATCTTCTGTTTACTTTCTTGTGTAGCATGATTGTGCTAACCTATACAGAAGTGCAGAACTAATTACTCTCTTCAACCTCAAGTGGTCTTGGCAGATGGCTGCCCTGAGGCTGGTTCTGCATAAAGGAGAGATGGTTTTCTGGAGACATCTCTCCTTCTGGAGATTTGTGATGAATGTTTTTCTAATTGGTCATATTACAGTGACCTGCAACCCAGGTGAGACATGGTGCTGAAAGAATCCTGGCCTAGAAGGGTCAGAATTTGTGTGACGATGTAATGCATCCCTTTCACATTTCTGATGGCTTTTTTTTCTCTTTGTATTAACTGAAAGGAGCATTTTGCCCGAGTCATATAGAACTTTTAGCACTATTGTACACAGAAACAAGGAAACCTGGCAGAGCCTAATCACTGTTTCTGGATTTTTCTGCAGGATTCGTCCTCAGCTGGCCAGGGAGAAGATTGAGGGATGTCACATCTGTACGTATGTGATGCCTGGAGAGCCTCAGGTGATCCTGGGGAAAGACAAGGCCTTCACCTATGACTTTGTGTTTGACATGGACTCGCAGCAGGAGACCATCTACGGTACCTGCACAGAGAAGCTGATCGAAGGCTGTTTCGAGGGCTACAATGCCACTGTGTTTGCATATGGACAGGCAAGTCTTTGTCCTTGGTGTCAAAACTGCAGCACTGCTGGTGTTCCTGGTCCCTGGTCTTTTATGCACAATACTCTCTTGTTAACTAATATATTTGGCTGTTAAAATCTGCATTTGAAATCATGTGAGCTCCTATGACCCTCTTTATCTGACTTATAATCTTGCAAGTTGATACTCAGAAAAAAAGGCCTGTTTCCACTGCTCAAAAACTGATTTGTGCTCATTTGTGCATCTGCATCATAACTGGAAAAAGTGCAGTAAAATAGACATTTTTCTATGATTTGCAGTTAAAAAAAAAAAATCTTATTCATCTTATACTGGTTCTTTACGCTGGTCTTTTTATTTAAAGATTTGGCCATGTTTACTGTTTACATTCATCACAAATGACAAACTAAGAAAAAGAAAAGCAGAATATTTCCATTACATTGAGTATTTGCCACTGATGTTTACATAATCACTGCCAGCGATACTGCCATTATAAAGCTTTGTAAGGTATTGATAACTTTGTTTTATTCCTTAGCCATAAAAGGCTGATGGGGGTATTGTTGTCACCCCGCTGGCAGGCGGGTGGCGGGGACACCCAAATTTGCAAAGTGCAATAACTGGAGAATCTGCGAATATGGGATTTTGAAATTGATACCATAGGAGCATCTGCTAAAAGTGTTGGACAAGATTAAATCCCAGTGGCCTTGACAACAAGGTCAAATATCAAGTTTTCTGAAAATCTTGTGAATGCAATAAAACGAGAACATGGTGACAAAGGATTTTGAAATTGATGCCATGGGTATATGTGCTAGGAGGCTGAGTGGTAGCACCGACGGCAACCAGTTGCATCGTCAGCTGTAAAATCAAACACTGAAAAAAAATTAGTGGTGATGGCTATGTATTCTTGTCGTTAAATCTATCCACAAAGTACCAAGAAATCTAACCCGAAAAGTCACAATTTGGCTAGTTACTTTTTAACAAAGGAAGCTTTACGCACAATAAATTGAAATTTTGTAGACAAAGCTTGATGTTTTGATGTTGTTTTTTTTCCTTGTCTTTTTAAACGGTTACATAAAGCACAATCATTTTTAACTTTGTGCCAAATATTTGTTGTCTACCTCAAAACCTTTCAGATATTAGATTGTTGTTGGACTTTTTATTTTAACATGCTGGGGTTGGTGAAATTGTTTTTGTAAATTTTTACTGTTTTAAAAATTTATTTTTAAAATTTTACCTGAAGTAAGTAGTTCTCACTTTCACTCATTTTCAATATCATGTTTAATTAATACTAAAAACGAGTTCCAGCCTTTTAAAAATGTTTTTCTTTTTCAGCATTTCCATTACATGGAAATAACCTGTAGTTTCTGGTCCCCCTTCATCCCCCCTACAACTCAGGTTTCTTTAGCAGCAGAGCTCCTGCTGCATACGATTCAGTAGAGAAGTGAAGCGCACACACCTTGTAGACAGATATACATCTTTAATGTGTGTCCATATTAACCTGGATCTCCCTAGTAACAGCTTCTCTCAATGTTGGCCTACTTCTCAAAGCACATCCACACATTAAGCGCACACAGCGGTTGGTTTGTCCCAGATCAGATCTGCTTGCCTCTTAGGCTTTAGAGGCACTAATCTAGATTTAGACCGACCCACTCGGCTGCATCACAAGAACTCAGCTAGACTGGGTTACAGAAATAAACAGACGGCATTGATGTTGAGGAAAGAGAATAAATCAGTGATATTTAAAGCACTTTTGAATCTTCAGTGCCCTGGCTTAGTTTTAAGAAACTGTGTGAAATACAGCAGAATGTTTTATGTTTTTGTCAGTAGGATTGTAAAACTCACTGAGCAAATGCAGCCACAAGATGGCACTTTTCAGAGTTGCAAAGTTTACCTGGACTAGAACCTGCTTCATTTATAGCTCCAATGTAAATACACTGCTCATTTTGTAGTGTAAAACGTAATGGATTTTTTCCAGTGCTTTCAGAATTAGTTAACAGACACTGTGCAAACTGAGCTCTGCTAACACTGAATCTTTGCAAGCATCTACAGAGGCACCATGCTAATGCAAAGCCAAAAAGGTTTCTATTGTTAACTGATAATTATGCTGCAGTGCAATTCAGGTCATTTTACAGAGTGACAGGTTACTTTAAATAAAGAACTGAGTAATGTGTAATACATTAGTTTTTGAGGGCCATCCTTACCATGGTTACCACTTATGATGATTTGGTCCTCAGAGGTTTAAAAATATGAACAGAGCAAGATTTCTTTTCTTATTTGTTTTTGTTTTTTCGAGTTTCTTTTTTTTTTCTTTTTTTTCATTGGGCTCATCCATTATCGATGCTCACACTTGAATATTTAATGTTAATTTCAGCATTCTGGTAAATGTCCAGAAAGAGGAAACACCAGTGGAAAACATGACATGTGCACAAAAAAGCTCCCTACTGTTTAAAGAAATCAGCCAAAGTGCTCTGTGAGCTCAAAGTAAAAACTGCTAAACAGATATGTGAAGTTAACAGTTATTGGAGATGCTTTACTTCTGCTTTACTAAGTAGCAAGTAGTAACAGCTCTTTATCACACAACATAATACGTTACTACTAGCAGTACAGAAGGAAAATGAAACTGATCGCAGCTGACAGCTTTACAAGTTTAAAACAGGACACACTGTAATAAAATAAAAGCGATAAATCAGTCTAGTAAAAATGTTTCTCAGAACTAAAAGTTCTGCAAATTTTGACGTTTGAAAGCTTTCCGTGGTCATCAGGAAGGCCAGTCTGAATGCCATGTGTGCGGTTATTATATTTATTCTTCCCTTTCCATCCAGACTGGTTCAGGGAAGACGTACACCATGGGGACTGGCTTCGATGTCAACATAGCAGACGAAGAGCTGGGTATCATCCCCCGTGCTGTCCACCACCTCTTCAAGGGCATTGAAGAGCGCCGGCGGACCGCCCAGGAGCAGGGACGTCCTGTACCAGAGTTTAAAATCAACGCACAGTTCCTCGAGGTACACACCCACTTTCCAGCTTTTTTTTTTTTTTTTTAACCTGTTTTTTGTTGTTGTCAAAATTTAACCCAGTAAATGAAAACACACATTTCTTAAACTTTCCAGTGTCATGGGTCAGGCTAATATTGTTGACACCGCTGGTTTAACAGGCTTTGACATGGTGCTCAGTCATTTGAAAATATCCACACTGCCACTGCAGCAGCTGTCGTCGGTGGGATTAGGAGGTGTTATGGGGCAGGTTGGGGGTGATAGAAGGTCTGTCTCTGGATAGAGAGAGTTAATAGGGATGATGTGACTTGACAGTTGTGCTAGGCCATCAGGCTCATCTTGAGCTGGGGAGGCAGTATAATGGTGATGGTCACACATGGCAAATAAGATGTCGTTTTAGATCTAAGGCTTCAAAAGTTACTAGATGGTGCAGATTACCTTAAAACTACTGGTAGCTGCTTTAAGTTTAACAAAAAAGAGAGAGAATGAAAGCTCCAAGCTGTTTGGCAGTGGATGAGATGTCTATATATCATTTAGACCCAATATTGTGAAACGTATACTGCTTTTTTTTTTTCTCAGTCGTTTAGTGGTTCAAGAGATATTTTCTAAAAACGTTTTAATATGTAGCTAATGAAAAGCTCTGTTTTACTGCCATAATCAAAATGAGAGCAGAGTTGATTTAAAATAGCTGATTCTGTTATTTGACTCACCTTCAGTGATCACAGTGTGCTAAAAGCAGTGACCTTAATGAGCAGTGAGTCTTTCACTGTACACTCATTGCTTTCACCTCTCAGGGCTGTTTACTGTACGGGCTGCTGTAACTTATTGTTTGGCCTGTACACAGTATGAAAGACATAACACCCACTGGCATTTTTGCAATTTGTAAGTTATTCAACTTTTCCGTTCTGATTTTTACATAATGAGACGCTTGATCTCAGAATCTCTTCAAGAGATCTGAGAACAGCAAACATTGATAATAATATAGGGTAGTAGACAGAAACGACACAGCAATCACAGAATAATCTTTTGTTCCTACTAGTTTGAAATATTTTCTTGCGTCTTCCTGCAGCTTTACAACGAGGAAGTTCTGGACCTCTTTGACTCAACTCGAGACATGAAGCAGAAATCTCACATTAAGATCCATGAAGATGCCAACGGTGGAATCTACACAGTGGGAGTGACCACACGGACGGTGTCCTCCGAGGCTGAGGTAACACAGATTATGTGTTGCACTGTTATGCAGGTGTTCAGCGCGACATCATTGATTTCCCTTTAAGCATCAGTTTATTCTAAAACAAAACATCCCCAAGACAAAATGTGTGTAGGTTGGTATCAAAGATTTACTCAGTACTCTTGGGTATAAACCTTTGCACTGCTACAAGCGTTACTGGAGTAAAGCTTCATATATTCAGTATAAATATATTTTTAGCACTGCACTTTGTTTTGTGACTTTGCTGTTGTTTTTTGCACCAAATGTTTCAAAGTGGGTTCAACCATTGTATTAATATTTAATGCTCTGCCTGACTCTGTAGATGATGCAGTGCCTGAAACTGGGGGCTCTGTCTCGCACCACAGCCAGCACTCAGATGAACGTCCAAAGCTCCCGATCTCATGCCATCTTCACCATCCACCTGTGCCAAGTCCGCGTCTGTGCCTCTGACAATGTACGTCAATAAATCACTGCAAATCATTTCTGTTAGATCTTATCAATAATATCATTTCTTTCCTTTTTTTTTCTCCTTTTTATTATCAATGATTGTTGGGGGTAAAAAAATCTGTGTGTACATGCTGCTGTCACTGAGTGCATTTACATGCATGATTTTTACACAGCAAGAAAATGACACTGATAATCGAGTCACCAACGGTAACTCTGAGATGGACGAGTATGAGACACTGACGGCCAAGTTTCACTTTGTGGACTTGGCCGGTTCGGAGCGGCTGAAAAGAACCGGAGCGACGGGTGATCGAGCCAAAGAGGGCATCTCCATTAACTGTGGACTGGTGAGTCTGCCTGTTCTTGCACCAGGATTTGTGAGGCAGCAAAGACTTCAAAGTCTAATGATATACTGCCATCTGGTGGCAGACTTTACAAATATACTTAAATTCAAAAATGAATGAATTATGAATATTTCCAGCTGAACAAAGTCAGCACAGTTAGAGTGACCAGGGATCCCACGTTGTTCCACACAAACATGCTGTTTCTGGGATGTGGCCACCCAAATTGCAACTAAAAAAAAAGTAGTGCTAAAAGTGTTAACTGTAACTCTACAAATGGACTGATAGCAAATTGTTGCCTCTCTATGACATCCTGTCTCCCTTTGTCTCCTGTCTTTTTGACCAGCTCGCCCTGGGGAATGTAATCAGTGCTCTGGGTGACCGGAGCAAGCGGACCTCACATGTGCCTTACAGAGACTCCAAACTCACCCGACTCCTGCAGGACTCATTAGGAGGAAACAGGTCAGAGGACCACAGATTTGAGCTTTTTCCTCATAAAAACATTTTGTCTTGATTTGTTTCTGATACGGCAACGATTTCAACCGAATATCATCAAACAACAGTATAAGATGATGAGAACCAGTGCTGTTACAGTATATTTAATTAAAACTGAACTAAAAGTAGATGTGGGGGAAAAGCAATTAAAATAAAAGCTAGACTTGTTTAAAAGAATTGAAACTACCTGGAACAATTTTGAGAACTTGGAAATAAAGATATAGAGAAAATATCATTAGTTTTAGTGTTTGTTAGTTTGGAAAAAAAATTCTTAGAGCTTGCCTGAGTCAGTGATGAATGTGTGCATGCAATAATGATTAAAGCCACTAAAAACTAACACTGAAACAAATAAAAACTAAACTAAAACAAGATAATCCACCATGGAAACTAACTAAAACTAAATTGAAGATGAAAAGTCAAAATGGAAAAAAAACCCACCCCAGCTAATTAGATGGATACAAAACTGTTAACTGTGGGAGATGCCTGGGTGTGGATACCCACACACTAGATTTTTCTGCATAATTTCCTTCTCTGACCTCACCAAACAATTTCCATTAGTGAGAACATCTCAAACATTTTATCTCTTATGTTAATGTAAGAAATAACTACTAGGTGCAGTGTCCCACAGTGTCATAATTCCAATACTGTGTGGAGATCATGTGTGAAAATAAATTATGAAATGTCACTTTCTTCTTTCTCAGCCAAACAGTGATGATTGCATGCATCAGTCCATCTGACCGTGACTTCATGGAAACTTTGAACACATTAAAGTACGCGAACAGAGCGCGGAACATCAAGAACAAGGTGATGGTGAACCAGGACAAGGCCAGCCAGCAGATCAGCGCTCTGAGGACGGAAATAGCTCGACTGCAGATGGAGCTCATGGAGTACAAGACGGTGAGAAGACGGGAGGAATTTAAAGGACAGGGATGAGCCTTATGTAAAATGGAAGGAGAAAAAACCCACGTGGCATGTCAAAAAAATTAAACTTTTTACAACAAACTATATTGTTTTTGCCCCCCCTGCAGGGTAAACGTTTGGTGGGTGAGGACGGTGTGGAAAGCTTGAGTGACATGTTCCACGAAAACTCCATGCTGCAGACAGAGAACAGCAACCTGAGGGTGAGGGTGAAGGCCATGCAGGAGACCATCGATGCCCAGCGGGCACGACTCACCCAGCTGCTCAGTGACCAGGCCAACCAGACCCTCGCCCGTGCAGGTATGCATCAAACTTATGAATTAGTTTAAGCAGAGAGTTGTTGGGTTTTTGTTTTTATATTGTGCCGCTCTAGTCAGAGTTAATGCATGATGTGCCTTTTTTCCCTTCATTACTCTTATCATGTTTCTCTTACAGGTGAAGGAGGCACAGAGGAAATTGGAAACATGATTCAGAGTTACATTAAAGAGATTGAAGACCTTCGGTAAACGAATTCCGATTTATTCCCTTGTTCATTTTTGACCTTTTCCTGTATGTTTTCGCCTCCTGTACTCATAAACATTAAGACTACCTCATTCTTTTAACAGTCACTACCCTGAAATGTTTGATGACATGTGAGATCACAGTTCAAGTGTTTTGGTCTGGACTTTTGATCCCAGTCAATATAACACCTGTGAAACCTTCCCAGGATCTCAGTGCGGACCAAACTCCAGAGCTTTTTCTGATCTCAGTCTGGATGAAACTAAACCGTCATTTCTTTTTCTGCAACAAAAACAGACTTGGGATGGTTCAAACATTTAGACTAAATACTAAAATACAGTAGACACGGATAAAATGAAAAGGTAGAGATGAAATTAGCACGGGAGAAGAGAACTTTTTATTGAAATATTTTGTAACGATGTTATAAATAGTAGGCTGGAAAAAATAGAATTAGCCACACTGGTGACACGGTATCTTCAGAGGGGAAAGCAATGTTGTCTGAAACTGCAGCAGTGCACAAACGGTGCACACAGTTGTAATAAAATCATTCTGTTCATTGATTTAAATGGCGATAAAAATACTTCTTTAAACAACCTGTTTAAAAAGATTCAACCTGATTATATGAAATATGAAGTGTTTTAGTGGACTTTCATAATTGGCAATGAGACTGAACATTGTTATTTCGGCTGCTCTCTTTAGGGGGCACCACAGTGGGGTTGAATATCTACAGTGTTAAACACAAGCCTTGTTTTAAGCCTTTAAACACATTTATATTACAGATGAAATTCATTTGTGAGGGACCAAATCTAGAGACACAGTGAAGGCTCTGTATTACAATCTGTCGGTGTCTTGATGCTATCCTCAGGGCAAAACTCCTGGAGAGCGAGGCTGTCAGTGAGAATTTGAGGAAGAATCTGTCCCGTGCCTCCAACCGTCAGTCGTTCTTTGGAGGGTCCAGCTCCTTTTCCTCCACTCTTCTGGCCCCCGAGAAGGAGACTGCTGACATTATCGAACTCGCTAAGAAAGATCTGGAGAAACTGAAGAAACGAGAAAAGAAGAAGAAGAAAAGGTAACTGTGACAGTGAACAGAGCGAAGTTCTTGTTGTTTTTAAATGGTTTTGAGGATTGGCTCTGTTGAATGTTTTACTACAGTCGTGCATATATTTGAGTGAGTTTCATACTGGAATGGCATTTTTATTTATCCTAAACCATTCATAATTTTCCAAAGGCATGATTGCGTTACCCAGAGGTCAGTTTGACTTGTTTCAAAGGTTCGTCTTTGTATATTGGAACGAGGACACTTAAAAGCCACAAATAACTTATTGAATAATTTATAAACATTTGACTTCATTTATACACATAAACACATCAGCTTTATGTTTTCAGTCGTTAGTTCTCTGGTAGTGCTGTACTGTCGCTGCACTGTAAATTTCAGTGCAAGCAAACACAGCAGATTGATCGCAGGCTCAGGTTTTATTTTATTTTTTTAACTCAGAGCTGCCCCGGGGGCACTTTGGGGGCTGAAAGGTGGATTAAAGGTGTGGTTTTCAGTGCAGAGCTTCCTCTGACCAGTCTTCCCTCCATTCTTCCTTTGTTCATCTCTTGCTTCCTTCTCTCGTTTGACCCTTTGACCCTCCCTGAAGACTCCAGCTGCTGTTGGAGGAGAGAGAGAGGGAGGAAAGGGAGGAGGTGGTGGTGGAAGAGGTTGAGGATGCCAGGTTTGTCAGAGCTTCCACCCTCCTGTTGCCATTCCCATGCTTCCCCATAATTCAGCACTTTATTTTAATTTTATTGTTTATGTTTGGGCAGGTATTTCCCTGCTCTGACGTGAAACATACTACTGTCAAAGCACATCACCTCCCTGAAACACAGTTTTGCCACTTAATAAGCTTTAATCTCCTATTTTCAAACAATCTAAGGCTGGATGACAAAAAATCTGTATTAATCTTTTATTTTCTTTTTGATCACTTTACCCGGGTGTTTTTTGTGTGAAATGCTACCTTAGCATTGCTAACCCCCCGAGTTTGGATAAAATATTTATCCAACAGATCTGCTTCATGGATTTGGTTAAAACATTTATTTTTCGTACTGCATTTTCCTTCCATGCTTCTTTACTTTGCCAGTTTTGACCAGCCTGATGAGATGCCTCCCTTCTTTTGTTTAAAAATACTGTCTTTTGCACAATCAAGCTTATAAAATTGGAGCAATCCCAACTTATATTTTGTGGTCTTATCTAAGTCTCACTGTGTAAGACTTGTTTATGTTTTCTCACAGAGACGAGTGTCTGCAGCAATCGAGTCATTGGAAACTAAACCTTGCATTGTGGTGAAACCAGTCAAAAAGCTTCTTTGCCAAAAAGACAGTGTTTTCCCTGATGTTAAAGATGCCATGCACAGATATGTTACTTACTACTGCGTTTATCCAGAAAATGAACGTTTCTTTATTGCCAGCAGATTAACGTGCAATCCACTTCCTGCAGAAAAAGCTTCCAAGTTCTCTTCTTACATTACAAATGGAAAACTGATTACAACGTCTTTTAAATCTTTCAGCGTCAACAAAGAAGAAGTTCCTGACAATGAGCAAGAAAAGGGTACAGAGAAGGAAATGACAGAGAGGGCCAGTGAGGACACGGAAATGGTATGACGGACTTCATTATGTTCCTCCATTATTTATATAATCAACCTCGTATATACAGTGTACTAACTAGTACTTTGAAATAAAAAGGTATTTGTTTTATGCTGTAGGAGGTCCAGGATGGCAGTGACCATGAGGAGGGAGAGGAAGAGGAAGAAGAGGAGGAGGAAGAGATGGATGTAGAGGAGAGCTCTGATGACTCTGACTCAGAGTCAGATGAAAAAGGTATCCTGCATGAATTTTTCTTTTTATTGATTTAATGAAACTGTCTTTAAAGTGTCACTTGTAAGCTTCGACCCCCTTTTTCCCCCCATTCAGATGGAAGATTTTGAGCCAGCTGGTTACACGAGATCTCGTTTAAATTCAGTACATTAGCAACTGAAAACAGACATGTTATGAACCCTGTTTAAATGTGTTTGAAGTTCTCTTTATACTTGTGACCCTCACTCATAGGCCGGCCATCTAAATCATTAAACCTTTGAGAACCCACTGTTCATGTGATAGTTTTCTTCTGAGTGACCTGAGAATTTTCTCTCATTCTGTTCATTCTCATTGAGGTGCTTATTACCTTTACCAAGAAAGTGACGTTTTTGGTGGCATTTGCACGTGCCTATACACACAGTAGCTCAAGGTTTTGAATGAATTTTGATCAAACTTTGTTGGGATAGAGTAGGGTCATGTTAACTATCCACTGAAACTTGCCTTACATCCACCAAGGTCTTTAAAGTCAGCTTAGGGCTGTGCGATATGACCAAAATCTTATATCCCAATATAAGAATTCTATCATCCCGATAACGATACAAATCACAAAAATGTAAAATTTTCTGTAAATTCTGTGAATCTCGGGCAGCTCGTCTTGCAGGAAGTGTTTCCAGCTGCGCGTCATGTAGCTGGACTCCAGTGTTTTAACAGATGCATGAAACTATACATTTTTAGACATAAGTTGTAAAGGCCGCCGTTTTCTTTGTGAGTATTTATTACACGGCGTGCTGCGGGGAAAAGCCTGTTCTAACGTTTGAGTCTAAGGTTTATTTTTTACCACCTGGCGGCTCTTTTTTAATTCTCATCCGATAATAATCTGCTCTTTCACGTGATTCCGTTTATTTTGAAAAGTCTCAACAGGATCTTGAGCTTTATTGTGAAAGGTTTATGTGAAACATAAACAAGCAGACACGCGATGCTGTTACCATCGTTGTTGCTAACCACAACGCATAAAAACAGGCGCTTGTCCGTCGGTAGTGTGGTTATATTAAATATAAGAGAAAGAGAGAACTTTAAGAAATTAATATAGCCACTACAGTGACCATCACATCGATGAAAAAATATTGCCGTGAACAGTTTATTTTGCGACACCACGAAACAAACGATAGCGTAAAATGAAACGATAGACGTTTTTATATCGTCATCCGATATATATCGTTATATCGAACAGCCCTAAGTCAGCTTAATGATTTGTTGGCCTTACAAAGTGTGTTTTTACAGGCGTGATCTGTATTGTGAACATACAAAATGTACCGTATAAAGATTTAAAATATCATGCCACATTTGACCTCTGACCTCTCTTTCAAGGTCAATCATTTATTTTAAAATCATAGTGATAATAATGCTACATAGAGCTGTGTAAAACTCTTTCATACTGTCATTGTTTGTATTGACAACATAAAGGAATATTGGGAAGAACATATGGGAATTCTAAATCTCGCGTTATAGTTTGTATCCAAATATCATGTCACATTTGACCTCTGACCTCACTTTTACATTACACATCTGCTTTTCTTTCAAGTTGAAGAAAGTATTTCCAAGTCAATGAATCCATGTAAATGAAAAATTGTACTGAGAATTATGTCAGGTTTATTAAAGTGAGCTTCAACAGGACAAATACCATTTTAAAAAGGCTGCACTTTGTAGTGCAGTAAAAACAGCTGCAAACTTTTTAATCTATGTTTAAAAAGAACAAACCAAATTGAATATAAAGAAAATACAATGCTATTCCCTTAAAAGTAAACATTGTGCAGACAATGAACTGCCTTGGTGGGGGTTTGTGCTCACAGTGCTGCTTGTAAGGAGCATTTTTTGTTTTTAGGCTTCCAAACAGATACAAATTGTAATATTAGACAGTGTAAAAATTCAAGTACAAACTCCTGGTTACGTCCTGTTTTTCTGGGTTTTACATGGCTCATTATAGAATATACTGCCCTTCATGCATATACTCACTCCCAGACTTTGAGGGGTATATGCATGAAGGGCAGTGAGCAAAACAAAAATGTCTGCTTACATAAATTAAGACCCAATTACTCAATTAACAAAACTGGTTTACAAAAACATAATTTGATGTAATTGCTTGTGATGGTCTTTAGGCTCTGCCTAAAACTTTTTTAGGTTTAGCATTTCATGTTTTCAGGTGGGCAAAAACACCTTTTCTAAGATAAAATATGAAGTAGTACAAATTAATTTTCTTTCACTTCTTTTCAGTTTTTAAGTTGAACTTGGGACTAAACAAATGAAACCTGACTATGTGTAATCCAAGATTATTTAAATGGATCTTCTAACAACAATATACAAGAACTGCTTGAGATTTATGCCTGTACCTGTGGATGTCGATACTTAATCAGCTCGTCGGTGTCTCACAGAGAATTACCAGGCAGATCTGGCCAACATCACCTGTGAGATTGCCATCAAGCAGAAGCTGATTGATGAACTGGAGAACAGCCAGCGGCGTCTACACACACTGAAACAGCAGTACGAACAGAAGCTGATGATGCTGCAGTGCAAGATCCGAGACACCCAGCTGGAGAGAGACCGCGTCCTCCAAAACATGAGTAAGACGGCGAGGGAAGTGGGAGGTCACATCAGTCAGAGGGGAGAGCACTGCAGTGTGTGACATAATTTATTTACATGTGCTCTGACAGTTTGGATAAAATCATCCACCAGGAGGCACTTGTGGGTTTGGTTCATCATATCTCTGCCTCTGATCATCTTATTTCAATCTCAAACAGAAAGTATATACTTATTTGATCTGAGCCTTTGTTTTTCTTTAGTAATGAAAAACCTGTTTATGAACGTGTGCTGGCAGATGGGGACAGTTAATACATCAAAGTTTGTCTGAGACGGATTTTAAAAGAATGGATTTTAAAGCCAGACTTATTAGTTTTGTTAAAAAGCACACACACACACACACACACACACACACACACACACACACACACTAGTTGACCAACTGTGTGTAAAACATGTTGTCTGCAAAGTTAAAGTGTGATTCTGTTCACGAACACTTTCTCCAGGTAGGTTTCCACGAAACAAAATCTGTTTTGTATTTTTAATTAATTAATTTTTATTTTTAGTAGCCTAATGTTGAGATTTCAGTTAGTCCACCTGCAGATAGCCAGGCACACACAGCTGGGGGAGCATGTCCCACAGCAGTGTTGGATTTAAAAAATGTTATAGTATTATATTTTTTCTGAATATTTTCAGGTTCAGTAGAAACTGGTACAGAGGATAAGGCTCGCAAAATCAAGGCTGAATATGAGAAGAAGCTGAGCATCATGAACAAGGAGCTTCAAAAGCTCCAGTCGGCCCAGAAGGAGCATGCCCGCCTACTCAAGAACCAATCACAGTACGAGAAACAGCTGAAGAAGCTTCAGATGGATGTGGCAGAAATGAAGAGGACTAAGGTATGGACTAAGGAGATATTTCAATCTTTTAAATCACGGCTTAAAACATATCTGTTTGAACTTGCTTTTTCTACCAGTTAAATCCTGGCCTTGTTTGCAGTGAGTTATTCTATTAATTTTTCTGTTTGTCTTGCGTTGTCTTGCGTTGTCTATGTTCTCTATCACTGTGTTGATGGTACAGCTTTACTTTGCTATAGCTATGTGCTATAGTTTACTCTTATTAGTGGTTTTTACCTGTGAACATAATTCCACACTTATATGACTCTGATGTTATAGTGTTAATTGTTTTATTGTTTTATTCTTTTATGTAAAGCACTTTGGCATGCCCTTGGCTTTTAAATGTGCTCTATAAATAAAGATTGTTGTTGTTGTTGTTGTATATAACTGTACCAGATATGACACTCATGTAAACTGGAGATGCGGGCTCTCTAGTTTACATGTGTGCTGTTACTAAGCCCAATATTGTTTAATATGATCTATCCAGGTCCGTCTTATGAAGCAGATGAAGGAGCAACAGGAGAAGAACAGGATGAACGAGTCTCGCAGAAACCGAGAAATAGCTTCTTTGAAGAAGGACCAGCGCAAGCAGGAGGTTAGTAACAGTCAGTTTATAAACTTCTGCAGTTATATCACGGTCTGTGCCACGAGTTTCATTACTTTCTTTGATGATACTATATTCATGTTTCCTCCTCAGCATCAGCTGAAGTTATTGGAAGCTCAGAAAAGACAGCAGGAACTTATTCTGAGGAGGAAGACTGAGGAGGTGAGAGGCATCAAAAAATATTTCTGACAGAGGAAGCAGATTGAACTTTTTTAATTGTACTTGTGAGACTGTAGATGCAAGCATATGTCCGGTATATGTTGTGTTTACACATTTTTTGGTGTGACAAGTAAGCTCTGTGTGTCAGGTGACAGCTCTGAGGAGGCAGGTCAGGCCTACCTCGGGTAAGGTGATCCGAAAGGTCAATCTTCCAGAACCAGTCCAGGACTCCTCACACAGACCCCCCTCTGGACGCATGTACTCCTCCAGCAACAGTGCTCCCAATGGCACTTGGTGAGTCTGTGTGCACGCAAATGTTTGCTTGAGTGCATAATTTTTTACTTTTTTAAAGAGGCCGGCTGGAAGGAAGGTTCTGAGATGTACACATTGCAGAAATTTTCAGGAAACAGTGAACACCCTACCTGCCTCATTTCATAAAATGAAACCTAAATCTCTTCTTCAGTTATTTGCATCTGTGATTAGTACCCCAGGAGATTGCTGCAGGGAAAGATCATCTAATCTAAACAAGACTTTAAACTTCAAAAATGTCCCTGGATGGCACGACCGTGCTGCCCAAAGATCTAGGCAAAACTGTGGCTAGCATTTGAAATTCTTATTAACAGTATAGCTTTAGAGTTGAATTGGTGGATAAAAGTATGGATAAACGGTTACAAGTATAAGCTGACCGCATGAAATGAAAGATAAACAGATGAATGTTATTAGGTAAAACATACGGTTAGTAGTTTAAAGTATTAACACACGGATGGCTATTATGTAAAACTTTTAGCTGTCAGAATGAATAAAAAAATCTATATATTTGATAAATTCTTAAAATGTGTACTAATTAAATATCCTAAAAGGATAAATAGTTGAAACACTTCACTAATCCTAAATTATGTTAAGCTAAAAGTCCAAATCCACTTTAAAATGCACACAATGTGAACATTTGAGTTGTTGTCGATGGAGGGTTTCTTAATCACTTTCTACATTCTCCCTGGATTTGTACATTTAGGTGTTAAATAAGTGGCTGTATTAATCGGACAGTTTACTGATGAGTGATGCTGCATGTACAGGTCTTCTTACAGGCGCACAGGAAGTGTTTACAGCACCAGAATGGCTCGCAACAAATGGCAGTCCCTGGAGCGGCGTATCTCTGATGTCATCATGCAGAGGATGACCATCTCTAACATGGAAACCGACATGAACCGCCTTCTCAAGGTAAAAACCTAAAGCAGGACAGTTGTATAGATTTTGAATGTTAGCAGATCAGGAGAAAGACCTAAAAGATATCTTGCTAGACGCCTGGAAGACATTAAATTGTTCTTTTATCTTCAGTAGGGAAATTTTAAAATCTATGACCTTGTGGCTGTTGTTAAGCGTAATGCAGCAAAAACAGTTGTTTCATTTAATATTGCTCTGCATCCTTGTTTGTTTCCTTATCAATGAGCTTCAAAGAACATGTCATTGCTTTAGGTTAATTTAATCATCGTCTGTGACTTTTCCCATATTCAGAAATGACTCAGTGATTGAAAATATATAAGAATTTGTTTCATTTTTAACACACAGCAAAGGGAGGAGCTCACCAAGCGCAAGGAGAAGGTCCTCAGGAAGAGGGACCGGCTGCTCAGAGAGGGGCCAGAGGCAGAGAAGACTGTTCTTCCCATCAATGAGGAAGTGGAAGCATTGACAGCCAACATTGATTATATTAATGACAGTATTGCAGATTGTCAGGCCAACATCATGCAGATGGAGGAAACCAAGGTGAGAGAGCCTGCTGATTCTGGAAATTGGCAGCCAGATATTGAAAACCTCAGACGGGTTGTTTAGCTTGTTTTAAGCCTTTTTTTCCTGAACTGAGATGTTTTCAGGCCTGCTTCCAGAATAAAACGACCGGGTGTGAATCAGCAGTTAGTGATGGTGATCTCTGCCTATACAGATTAATAGGACGACCCTCGGGAAAAACCTGGAAACTGTTCAAACTGGTCGTCAAATTGCATCTTTGTTGATTATATAGTGAGGTGTCAAAACTTGGGCAGAGGGGAGGTCGCCAGATACCATCTATATAAAAGAAATGGATAGACTGTGGAACGTGAATGACCTTCATTATGTCACAATCAGCTGAAATTCAGCGTTCTTAGCACTTGCTGACTGAAGAGTAAATTTGAAAGAATATATCTTTGATTTAAAATAGTTTCTTCTTTTGTATTTCTTCTTTTTTAAGCTGTATAAAGGGTGTTTCACTCTAACTCAGGAGAGCCCATACACATTTTTACTGTCAGGAAAACAATGAGAGAGTCAATACTGAAACTGTAACAACAACTTCATAGCACAAACACAGTGCCTGAAGTACCGTGGACTCCAGTTCCAAGAGAAAAAGTTGGCTTTCTCTGATTATTTTGCTAAAAATATGCGTTGTAGCACATAATAAACAACATATGGGCATGTTAACAAGGTTGGAAATTAAATTTCATTTCTGTTAACTATGGTCTTCAAATGTTACTTTTTCTTTCTCCCAGGAGGAGGGTGATTCTGTGGACGTCTCTGCTGTGATTGGTTCTTGTACACTGACAGAGGCTCGTTTTCTCCTTGATCACTTCATGTCAATGGCAATTAACAAGGTACCCTCCTTCAGAAAGAGAAATCACACCTGTTCAGTGAAAACATCACCATTTCCTCTCCTTATGAATAACATACAACAAACATGATTATACATAGATGTTATTTAGCTTACGTGTCTTTTATGTGCAAAATAGTAGAAACCTCTGTATGTAGAAAGAAATGCAGTTGTATAGTAACAGAAACTGTAGGACACCAGTTGACTGTAGGTGGGTTGTAAGCGACCAGGGGGAGAAGATGATGATAATAATAATAATAATTATACATTTTATTTGAAATGCGCCTTTCAAAACACTCAAGGTCGCTGAAAGCAGCTGAAAGCCTTGCTCCCCATGGTTGCAAGACGGGGGGAAGGGACGGAGAGTGAAAGGGAAGAAGATCTGAGACAACATCTCATGTTGTTGTTGTTTGTTGTTCCTTCACTGTTGATCTTTTATTTAACCAGAATTCAACTTGGATATTTTTTTTTATTAATAACTGATAAAAATTGCCACTGCTGTACAGTAGTCATACAGCCCAAGTATCAGCAATATGACATGCAAGCTCATTTGCATATGTGCACGATATTAAGTTGTAGCATCTGTTCCATGCATTAACTCAGAAACTTCCAACTCTAACCAAAAAATGAAATGAAATGCAGATGAAATGGCCTGACACTGTGGTCTGACCTCTTCAGGGCCTGCAGGCAGCTCAGAGGGAGTCTCAGGTGAAGGTGATGGAGGGCAGATTGAAGCAGACTGAAATTACCAGCGCCACACAGAACCAGCTGCTCTTTCACATGCTGAAGGAGAAGGCAGAGTTTAACCCAGAGCTGGACGCGCTGCTGGGGAATGCTTTGCAAGGTAGAATAAAAAAAAATGAAAAGATACAATAAAATAAAAACGTATCCAGTTTGGACCAGGCCCTGCCCACCCACTGAAAGTGTCACTGATATCATGCTAGGCAAAGCTGAGATTAGAATTTAATTCTGGGATGTTTTAGATCTATTTCTCTCCCTGAGTGTACGTGTTTAAATTTAGCAGCATAAATGTTGCTTTCATACTCTTGTTAGAAATGATTTTGCTGTCAGGAGGTGCACTGGGTAACTGGTCAGTTGCATGATTGGGCCTTTTGAGGTGATATTGCTTGTTGCCTTCTGCCGAATAGAAGCTGGCGTCCCTGTTGTACAACCGACAGTTAATTCCATGGTTACATTTTGGTGCTGTGTACACAAGTATATACGATCACATTAGTATAATACTGTTTCTATTTACATGCTTGTAATTAAAGCTGATTACTTCTTTTTGTTTTGATATTGAATTTGCCAGCCTCTGTTCGGTAGGATGCTCTGACAGTTGGTGCATTTTATTTTATTTTTATATCTTTTTTTATCGATTTATTCATTTATTTATTTCGAATTTTGGGGGATGGTTTTTGATTTGTGCGTTGCCTTTTTCTGTTCCCCCATCTTTTCTTTTCCCTTTTTTTGTTTTCTTATGTGTTTACAGAGCTAGGTAACATCCCGCCTGGTAAGTGAAACCCTATTGGACTCTAATCGGTTATGAATGCATGGTTCCTTCCCTTTGCACTTTGAGAACTAACTGAACATAACATAAACAGGTGCATGAGGTGCAGTGCAACCAGGCTCCCCTCCATGTGTTGGCTGAAGCTTTCCCCTCTCCTTATCTGGATACACTCCTCCTACCCTCTGTCCTCCCCCTCCTCCTTGCAGCTCACATGTGCTACAGCCTCCATGTTTTAGCACCTGCTAACCCCAGACTCTTCTACAGGAACCATATAACGTGGATATTTTGCTCTGTTAGACCTTGTAGGTCAGCTGACCCATCAGGACCAGCAGACTAATGATTTCTTGCACTCGTCCACCCTGTTATCTCATGTTGGTTCTTTTACATTCATATCAGCTCCCTTACATGTCTCTTTAAAATCTTCCCAATATGACCTCTCTCTGACTTTGAACCTCATCTGTTTTTGAGCCATCTGGTATTAATGAGCTCGGCGAGGGCCAGGTTTATCAATTAAACAGCATGGCGCTGTGCTGACATCACCCCTCATCTGCTTCATCTGTTCATTTTTCTACATGTTATACAAAAGAAATCAAAATTGCAAAGGTTAAAATAAAGAAGTTAAATTATTTAAGTCTCTAGCAAAGTATACTTACTAAGAACCATTTTAGCTGACCAGTCATCTCAGCTAAATCACTCCATCTAATATTCTCTGTTCACGGATCTCATCTGACAGAAAACGGGGACGATAGCAGCAGTGACGAATCTGCCCAGAGCCCCTCTGCAGAGGGAAAGTAAGTCTGTTATAGTGCTTAAAAAGTACTATAACAATGTATTTGTAGATTTAAAATATTATCTTGTGGCATATTTTGTCACATTTATGTTAAGTTGCTTCAGTAGTTCATGAATTGTTATATTATTGCATTATATACATATGATGTTTTATTGTATCTTTTAATGAAATTGCATTTTGTCTTTTATGTTCACATTAATGTTTATACTATTCTTATAATTAACTTGTTAATTATGAGAAGTATTGTTTAATTATACTGCAAAGCAGTAAAGCAGAGAGGAGCAGTGTAGTCCAAGCACATTCTATAATGAGTGTTTGCATTAAAAAACTTGTCTGTATTTCCTCCAGCACTCTGGCTACAGATTTCATGAAACTTTGTGGAGAGACCAAAACAAGAAATAAGGTATTGTAGAGTTTGTTGCACATGTTTGATGCCTTATCCTAAAACCATTTCTGTATTTTTAATTGTTCACTTATCTGTGCTGTACAGGCTCGCAGGAGGACGACCACTCAGATGGAGTTGCTCTACGCTAACAGTGACTCTGCCCCTGATGCACCTACTGTCGACTTTTCTAGTCCGATGTTGCCGTTAGCTGAAACACCCGATGCGGGCGGAGACATGGACTTGTCAGGCTCAGTCAGGGACTACGCAGCTCTCTCCCCTGGCTTTTCCTCTAAAATGGGCAGCATGTAAGTTCAGGCCCTGCACTCTTACTAACAGATTCATTCCTCCTTCTCTTTTTCCTGCATGTTGTTGCTGCGCTTCTTTGCTTTATTTGGTTATATATTGTTTACAAGCACCTTCACATTTTGCTATACCTTACAGCAATTGATGAATCTATTTGAGAAAAGCATGTAGAGACGAGCAAATATTTTGTATTGCTTGATTATTACTGTGCCCTGCAAAAGTCTCCCTTGCCGTTCCTCATTCCAGGTCAGTTGCACACTAATAAAAGAAATACTAACCAGGCTGCATTAAATGTCTCGTGACAAGCAGTGCTTTAAAATGGAGCCAGTTGCTTTATGTAAGAATAAACCTTAGCTGATAATAATCCATCAAAAATGATACAGTTAGAATTATATTTGTGGATGTGCAGCACACACTGCACTCATTGTTAAACATGAGCTTGACGAAGAACCATCACTGTTTTGGAACTGTAACATCAGGTAACTGTATTTCTGTGTGTACTGCATGCTCATCTCGTCATTGTTGCCATTATTTTGTATTGGTTTCATTTCCATTTGTTTTAAAAATCTTTTTTTTGTTATATTATCTGTGTTGTTTGTGGATAAATCGGTAAAACTGAACATTCAGTTCTGGCTCCAGAAATCTGCCAGGCGTGGAAAAGCGAGCTCCTGAGCCTTCCCCGCTCTCGCGCAGGAAGACCTATGACAAGGCACAAGCAGCGGCTGAAAGGGCAAAGGTCAAGGACATTAAACAGTAAGAGCTTGATGCCATCATCCTGGCTACAGAGCTTAAAGACAAAACTACTTCACTTTGACCCTACTAATACTCCTCCTTCTGGTTTCCTGGTTTGGAAAAGCATGTGGTGTCACCTACATAATGCTCTGCATCTTGTTTGATGACCGTCACATGCCAAGCTCTATGCTTCATTTGAAGTAATTTTTTCCCAACTTAAATAACACGTATCTTCTCTGAGCTCTAATGTTGAAAGCTGGTGATTACTGTATTTTTGATAGTTTGGGATCAAATTCATTGTTTGCTTGCTAATTGATTCGCTTGCTCCTGATGTCCTGTTCAGAAATCGCTCTCTTTACTTTTCTTTATCTCACCAGTAAGTTTTCCAGCGTAAGATTCAAATAGAAAGATTGAACAGTGAGCAAACAGTTATTATAAAACTGGCTGTGCATCAACTGAAAAATACTGACAGCAGTTTTTGATTATATCTTAAGAATTCTTCTTCATTGCCTGTCGTCCTGTTTTAGAATATGAGCAACTTCAAAAATATTAGTGCTGTGAAAGTGGTCAAGATGTATTTGTAGTACAGACTTGCAGATTAAATCTAAGTGGTTTGTCAAAGTAATGAAAAATAACAATTGCATTAACTATTTAGGAATCATAATTATTACATGTGAGCATTATGTCAGTATCTGTAATTATACCCAAGAGTCTTGATTGCAGTGGTTTTGAGGGTTACTGTTTAAAGGTAGTGTATAAAAGCTCATGACTAGATGTCAGTAGATTGCAGTCAACTGAATTCTATTCTTACCCTTCCCAATTTTAAGCACCTAATCCTAGATACAGTGGTCGGTTAAGGACAAACAATGCTGGCCGTCGAGTGTAGACTGCCAATCTGCCGTTTACCTCATCAGTATGCTGCTTGTTTACATCCATTTAATCTGGAGGAGGCTGTAAACCTTCTGAGTCTGATACGAGTTTATGAATCAGTGAAGCTCACTGATGTCTAATGACAATACTGAGGTTAGTTGTTGAGTTTTAGTGGATTTTGTTGCACTTAGCTACTCTTAGCTGGTGTCACTGAAACTTTCTTTGCAGTCGCTGTAACGTTGTTGGACTCGGACACTTGGTGAATAAACTCAGAGGGAAAGTGAGATTTTTATTTTTTTATTTTATTTTTTAAAAACATTTGAGTCCAACATTAGTTGGAATAATGTTAGCTTATAACCAGCAAGGCTCTGGTTTAGTTTTATTGTCTAATCTGCTGACAATAAGTAATTGTGACAATATTCAAAATAATTAAACATGTTTATGCGCATTTTTGTTTATTAGAGCCCTGATATCATTTCAGGAGGTGACGCTTGAGGTGAGGAGGATAAGGTGGAAATGAAGAAGAGAGAGATAAAAATATACATGTACAAATATTAAATTGTTTGTGGTCTTTTACAAGTTTATGGATGCGTTTTTATGACATGGCAGGAAAATGCCAGCAACAAGCCGCCTTGTATGGGAAGCATCCTGGGTTGCTGCATTTAAATTGTTTGTGTTTTGACCATTAGGCAAGGACACCCAACAGGATAAACTCTCTAGGCTACAGCATGGCATTTACTCTGCCACCACCCTCAGGCTAAACATGACATTTTTGTTAAAACGAGTCTCTTCATTTTTCTCTTCTTCTTTTTTTCATCCACCATCCACCAATTTCTTTCTGGTGTGCAGTGTAGTCACACACATGCTCAGCTATTGTTAGATTTAAGCAGTCATTAAAAGCTGTTTTGACACAAGATGAATCATTTTTCTTTAAATATATTCCAAAAATTACAGTGTTCAGATTTTTCTCCCAGAGCTCTAATTTGACCTCATTAAAGATGGATTTGGGGGGAAAAGTGTTGCGTATGCTGGGAAGATGGTAAAACCTGTTGAACTGGGGGATTTAGGACTGCATATAAATAAGGTTTTCAGTGAAACAAGGATAATAAATGCCTGAGGTCTGCCAGGCTTTTTGTGTAAAAAGAGAATAAATTGTTGCTCTAAAACAGGAACTTTAATGGCATGATGATTTGTTGACAGAATGATAGTTGCTTACACTGTCAACCAACTGGTAATCTTAAGACACCAGACTGAGCAGCAAACATTTCAGTAATCCTTATTAGCTTCAGATGAGTGTGAACAAGTGACAACGCCTTACTGCCAAAACCATCCTGCTGGTGGCTTCGATGACATAAATGCAGCATGTGCATCTGCTCTCTTCATGCAGTCCTGACACACTCCTGCCAGCTGTGTTTTAACAGCTTAGTCCACAGTTTAATTATGCAGTAGCTTAATTGGAAGTGATTCTGCCTACCTTCAGAAACCTGAAGAGCTGCCTGCCATTTCCTGTCTCTCCCCTACTGCTTTTCTCAATAGCCACTTAAGCCGTATGACAGGTTACCTAAGGCATACTGCAAATGTTGTGCAGGATCAGATGGGCTTTCTGAAATGTTATTTTGTTAAATGCTGGCCAAATGCTTACTCTGTCCCAAGTAACTGCAATGATGTTTTGGTTAATACATGTGGATTTTGTACATAAATATAATAAAAGACAATGTCAGACATTCAAAGTTTATAAAAGCATATTGTACCATTGTAAAGTGGAGCCTGTATGCGTGCAGAAACATTTAAGACCATATTGTTTTTGATTCTTTGGCTAAAAGACTGCAGAAGAGATAGGTAGCCACTGTGACATCTATTTAGTTTCAGATTTTGTATTTTAAAGGCTCAAACTTTTAGTCCAGCAATGTTTGTAGCCCAGAGACATTGACATCTCTCAATTAGTGCGAACGCTTAAAATACATGGTATAAAACATAGTCGTGGCTTCTGTAATGGAAAAAAGAAGCCAGTGTGAAAATACCTTAAATCTATACGCTGAAAGCTGTGAGGTGTTGTTTACAAAATATGTCTGGTGCTACTGAAGTCTCTGGGAAAATGGCTTTGATTTGACCTCTGTAAACACTGTCCTGTTGAGTTTATAGGCTCAGTCACTCATTTAAAAAAAGTCTGTTTCCAAAGAGATTTATCTGTGGTATTAAAACCACATGCTCATTGGATAGCTTGTCACTCACTAATTATTGGCAAGTTTTAGAGTCGGAACTGCACCACCTCATCACATCAAGCTTTTTTCAACCAAGATGGCTGTGATGGAAACACTCAGGTCGAGGACTCAAAATGCACAAGCTCCTTAGACCATATCGATAGCAAACAGAAAATGTTTGTCATCTGATTCCTCTGAACTGGAGAGATCCACTTCAGTGACTTCAGTTAGCTGAGATGAGGCAGAGAAGAGGCCTTTCAGCCACAGTTGTCACACTTATTAATCAAAGTTGCAGCTCCTCTAACAAACTAATAAAGCGCTTACAAATTCTAAAAGGCACTCCTACTTCTCCATCCACAATCCATAGTCATGTTATATTAGCTGCTACACTCTGCTTAATGGAAAGTACATTCTCAGTGTGTGTGCAACGTCATTATGTATGTGAAGACATAATTTATCAGATTTGGAAGTAAAAGCTTTGGAAAACTATTACTAAATCGCTTTGGTAAAAATCTGTATAATTCCAATCGCTTTATGGAAGGTAGAAGTAATTGATGGGTATGGAAAATATAGATGCTCAGTATATTACACTAAAATGTATTCCTCCCATGTGTTATGTTTTTAAAATGCCTTTTTATTCATGGGTACACGCTCACACTACAATTAGCTCTTCTCGAGGTTGCACTGCAGATAACAACTCAGGAACTCAGGAATAGGAAGCAGTTAGTTTTATAATCAGTAGCTAATCAGCCCCCAGGAATATCAGAATATCATCCCCTCAGGGATGCCTGCACCTGTCCTTCAGCTTCCTCCTACAGTAGCTTTGCTCCACTCTCTGATTTCAAACAAGTATGAATACTTTATTTTTGGGCTGTTGCTGATTTGCCATACCTATCCATCTGTTTTCTTCCCCTTAGCCAGTTCATAGTGAGAGTCTGGCTGGAGCTTGTTCCTGGAGCATGCCAGTCTGTTGCAGGCTGCAGGGCTGTTCTTTGGTTTTGTTCTCTCTGGGGTTTCTTCCCCCACTGCTTTGGCAACTTTGTGCGAGAGTTACCCAGGAAAAAAACAAACATGTTAAAACATGATTAAAATCAATGAATGGATGTCTTCTCCAAGACCATAAGATAATTGGAACAAAGCCAAACAGCGTCACTGTGTTTAGTGCATTGTTGGTATTGAACCTGAACCTTCTGCAGTCCTCTCCTGTGACTTCTGTGGAAGACTACAAAGCTCTCCAGAAATATGAAAAAGAGAAAACAGAAAAACAGATGTTTTTTCTCACATCTGTGAAGTTTTTCAGGCTTCAAGCCTGAAGAACAAAAACCTACTAATGATAAGTGTCATCGTTTGGATAGCTCATGCTGCAGATTCGCTGGTTATGAAATTTTACAATTACACTATCACAGCCAGCCAATTAGTGATCAACCAGGCTTACTGAGATGCTGCAGAATTCTCAGTCCCCGATAAGAAGACTCCATGGGTTTCCAGTGATCACCTGTCTTCGGCTCTTTGGGTGTTTCAATCAATTATAGGCTGCAAAAGAAATCATCTCGATTATTTATAGGTTCTTGGCTTGTCTTTCCTTTCTTTCAACACAAGGGTGACTCCTTTCACAGCTGTCTCATCATTTTTCTCTTATTTTCATCTCTTTCTATTTTTGGTTTGCATCACTGAGAGAGCTGCATGAGTCTGTTGTGTGAATTTGTTGGAGTTTTTTTTCTTCTTTTTTTACTTTGCCATGTGTGATGCTGCCCTTTATGATGGTGGTTTGTTTGTTTTCCAGGGGCGTCATTAACCCGGTCCCACCCACCAAGAGCAGCCGGTCGTCGACATTACAGTGTGTTCATGTGGCGGAGGGACACAGTAAAGCTGTTTTATGTGTTGACTGCACTGACGACCTGCTGTTCACAGGATCCAAAGGTTAATGCTCACAATCCTCCCTCCTTCCTTCCTTCTTTCACCTCCTGACTCTAATCTTACACCTCTAATCAGTATTCTTCAGATGCCTTCTTGTTACAGCTATGGTAATTTATTACACTTGGACATGGTGTTGTGTTATTATATAACAGCATAACACCACATATAAAAGCCAATAAGGATTAATTAGGATTGTCATATGGTGGATAAATGAGGTGATGGAACATAAATGACATTGTCCAAGCCACAACATTGTTATGGTGATGGAGCTTTTAAGCATAACAAATGGATTTTAATGTGCAGGAAATCAGCTAGAGTGCCAATTTATCCCAGCAGGATTAATTGTGCATTCCAAGTGCAAGAAGGTGCTGTCCAGCTCTGTTTAGTTTAGCTGTCAGTTAAAATGGATTTTGTTTTGTATCCCTTGCACCGTGATAAATTTTATCCAATCAGTTTTGTTGTGGCGCTCTTCAGTTTTGACATCCCGTTCTCAGAAATGTTCTCTGTATTTTAATATTGTCATAAATCACAGTGAAAATGACAAGATGGTGTTTTAATTTGCAGACCGGACCTGTAAGGTGTGGAATCTGGTGACGGGTCAGGAGATAATGTCTCTAGCGGGTCACCCCAACAATGTTGTGTCAGTCCGTTATAGCTCTAGTTTGGTCTTTACCGTCTCTACCTCCTACATCAAAGTCTGGGACATTCGGGACTCGGCCAAATGCATCCGCACACTAACGTGAGTAAGACTATTTATTATGGACTGATGAACATTATGTTCACTTTCCTGGCACACACTTTCTGTATAGTTTCTATATAGCAAACTTACAACCCCGTCAGTTGGTATAGTTAAGCTTTATGTACTTAATATGGATAAAATAATAAGCACTTTAGTTTTCACACTTTTCTCTTGTTTCCCAAATATTTTTCTTTCCAAATCATTGAAAATGTTAAGTTGTACAGTCTATGGATTTGTTATTGTTTTAGCAGTATTTCTTTAGCTTTAAAGAAAATGAACATCAATTTGAGTTATACCCTTTAAAGCAGGAGTCCTGCAGGTTTTAGATATCACCCTGGCTCAGCACACCTGAATCAAATGATTAGTTCATTACCAGGCCTCCGGAGAACTTCAAGACATCTTGAGGTGGTAGCTGCCATTTAAATCAGCTCTGTCTGTGAATCGCTACCTTATCGTGGTGGAGGGGTTTGTGTATCCCTTCGGATATGTTGTCTGGGGGCTTTTGCCCCCAGGAAGGAGCCTGAGTTAGTGCGTGAGGTTGAGAGGTACCAGCTAGATATTGTCGGGCTCACCTCTACGCATAGCTTGGGCTCTGGAACCAGTCTCCTGGAGAGGGGCTGGACTCTGTCTCAGTCTGGAGTTGCCCCTGGTGAGAGGCGGCGGGCTGGGGTGGGTATTCTAATATCCCCTCGGCTTGCTGGCGGTACGTTGGGGTTTTTCCCGGTGGATGAGAGGGTTTGTTCCCTGCGCCTTAGGGTCGGGGAACGGGTCCTGACTGTCATCTGCGCTTATGCGCCGAGTGGCAGATCAGAGTACCCAGCCTTCTTAGAGTCCCTGGGTGGGGTGCTGGAAAGTGCTCCACCTGGAGACTCTGTTGTCCTGCTGGGAGACTTCAGTGCTCACGTGGGTAACGACAGTGAGACCCGGAGGGGCGTGATTGGGAGGAACGGCCTCCCTGATCTGAACCTGAGCGGTGTTTTGTTATTGGACTTCTGTGCAAATCACAGTTTAGCCATAACGAACACCTTGTTCGAACATAAGAGTGTCCATAAGTGCACGTGGCACCAGGACGCTCTAGGCCACAGGTCGATGATCGATTTTGTAATCGTATCACCAGACCTGTGACCATATGTTCTAGACACTCAGGTAAAGAGAGGGGCTGAGCTGTCAACTGATCACCACCTGGTGGTGAGTTGGATCAGGCGGCGGGAGAGGATGCTGGACAGACCCGGTGCACCTAAACACGTAGTGAGGGTGTGCTGGGGACGTCTAGCAGAGGCCCCAGTCCGCGAGATCTTCAACGCACACCTCCAGCAGAGCTTCAACAGCATTCCGAGGGAGACTGGGGACATTGAGTCCGAATGGACCATGTTCAGCGTCTCCATTGCCGAAGCTGCTGCATTGAGCTGCGTCCGCAAGGTGGTTGGTGCCTGCCTCGGTAATCCCCGAACCAAATGGTGGACACCAGAGGTGAAGGGAGCCACCAGGCTGAAGGAGTCCTATCGGGCTTGGTTACCCTGTGGGACTCCGGAGGCAGCTGACAGGTATCGACAGGCCAAGCGAAATGTGGCTTGGGCAGTGGCTGAAGCAAAAACTCGGGTGTGGGAGGAGTTTGGAGAGGCTATGGAAAAAGACTTTCGGACTGCCTCGAAGAGCTTCTGGCAAACCGTCAGACGTCTCAGGAGGGGAAAGCGGTGCTCTACCTGCACTGTGTATAGTGCTGGCGGAGCGCTGCTGACGTCGACTGAGAAAATTGTCAGGCGGTGGAAGGAATACTTAGAGGACCTCCTTAATCCCACTGACACGTCTTCCAAGGAGGAAGCAGAGTCTGGGGATGAGGGGAATGACCCGCCAATTTCCGGAGGCGCGGTCACTGAGGCAGTTAAACAACTCCTTGGTGGCAGAGCCCCTGGTGTTGATGAGGTCCGCCCCGAGTTCCTGAAGGCTCTGGACGTTGTAGGGCTGTCCTGGTTGACACGCCTCTGCAATGTTGCATGGAGATCAGGGGCAGTACCCCTGGACTGGCAGACCGGAGTGGTGGGCCTCATCTTTAAGAAGGGGGACCGCAGGGTGTGTTCCAACTACAGGGGGATCACACTCCTAAGCCTCCCTGGGAAAGTCTATGCCAGGGTGCTGGAAAGGAGAGTTCGTCCGCTAGTCGAACCTCGGATACAGGAGGAACAATGCGGTTTTCGTCCTGGTCGCGGAACACTGGACCAGCTCTTTATCCTCTCCAGGATACTTGAGGGTGCATGGGAGTTTGCCCAACCAGTCTACATGTGTTTTGTGGACTTGGAGAAGGCATTCGACCGTGTCCCTCGGGGTGTCCTGTGGGAGGTGCTGCGGGAGTATGGGGTGTCTGGCCCATTGCTACGGGCCATTCGATCCCTATACAACCGTTGCAAGAGCTTGGTTCGCATTGCCGGCAATAAGTCGGACTCGTTCCCGGTGGGTGATGGGCTCCGCCAGGGCTGCCCTTTGTCACCAATTCTGTTCATAATTTTCATGGACAGGATTTCTAGGCGCAGCCAAGTGGCGGAGGGCTTTCGCTTTGGTGGCCTCAGAATCTCATCTCTGCTTTTTGCGGATGATGTGGTTCTGTTGGCTTCATCGGGTGAGGGCCTCCAGCTCGCACTGGAACGGTTCGCAGCCAGTGTGAAGCAGCGGGAATAAAGATCAGCACCTCCAAATCTGAGGCCATGGTTCTCAGCCAGAAAAGGGTGGAGTGCCCACTCCGGGTCGGGGATGAGTTCCTGCCCCAAGTGGAGGAGTTCAAGTATCTCGGGGTCTTGTTCGCGAGTGATGGGAGAAGGGAGCCGGAGATCGACAGACGGATTGGTACTGCAGCTGCAGTAATGCGGACGCTGCACCGGTCCGTCGTGGTGAAGAGGGAGCTGAGTGTAAAAGCGAAGCTCTCAATTTACCGGTCGATCTACGTCCCTACCCTCACCTATGGCCACGAGCTGTGGGTAGTGACCGAAAGAACAAGATCGCGGATACAAGCGGCGGAAATTAGCTTCCTCCAAGGGTGGCTGGCCTCTCCCTTAGGGTGAGAAGTTTGGCCATCTGGGAGGCGCTCAGAGTAGAGCCGCTGCTCCTCCACATTGAAAGGAGCCAGCTGAGGTGGTTCAGGAATCTGACAAGGATGCCTCCTGGGTGCCTCCTGGGTGAGGTGTTCCAGGCATGTCCCACCGGGAGGAGGCCATGGGGCAGACACAGGACACGCTGGAGAGATTATATCTCTTGGCTGGCCTGGGAACGCCTCGGTGTTCCCCCGGATAAGCTGGAGGAGGTGGCTGGGGAGAGGGAGGTCTGGGCTTCTCTGCTTAGGCTGCTTCCCCCGCGACCCGGCCCTGGATAAAGCGGATGAAGATGGATGGATGGTGTTGGATCAAGGACACGTCTAAAACCTGCAGGACACCGGCCCTTGAGGCCTGGAGTTGGACACTCCTGTTTTTAAAGTTACACCTCCTGTAATGCTAATTATGCCTAATTGTTGCATATTTGTACATATTTTATTCATATATCTTCAGGTCTTCTGGTCAAGTTAATGTTGGGGATGTCTGTGCGTCCAACACCAGCCGGACAGTCACCATCCCTGCAGGAGAGAATCAGATCAACCAGATTGCGCTCAACCCCAATGGCACAGTCCTGTACGCTGCTGCTGGAAACTCTGTCAGGGTCTGGGACCTGAGAAGGTAAGCAGAGATACTCAAAATGAATGCAAAAGTAATATCCAGACAGTGGGGTTAGCAGGGTGGCAGTCAGTCTGATTTAACAATCTGAGGGATTTTTCTTAAGTGAAATATCGTACTTTTTGTGTGGATTGTTTGGAGTTTGGTACAGATTATCGTGACACTTCGTTTTTATTTCCCTCTGCCAGCACAGTTGTTTTTGTTAACCTTATTTTGCTTGTCATTCTGTCTGTAAATATAACGTCACACAACAGCTTGAAAAGTTTTAAATGAATACTGATAAAAGTTAAAACCCCATTCTACACCACTACAATCTCTAAAATATGTCTTACATCCACCAATGTCTTCAAAATTGACTTAATGAATTATTATAAACTATGTGCATTACAGTAAGAAGTTATAACTCTCATAATTAGAACTCATAACAAAAAACATTTCAGTAGATGCAGAAAGTTCCTCAATATGCTTTTTATTTTGTTAAAAAAAAACAACCTTCGATCAAAAATGGGCACTGCCTTAATTTGTTTTTATATTTTAACTAACCAAGATTCAAACATTTTTGGATGTATCTGGTCTTGATTTCAAAATGCAAAACGGCATGGTGGAAGTGGGTCAACAGACCAATTTTCAGATAAATGGTCTTTAAAGTATTTCCTTAAAAAGGTAACATCAGTAACAGCAGTTTGTATGCATGTAACGTTTTTAGGCAAAGTGAAGATTGTTGAGGAGAAAATGTTTTGAGAGGGAGATGTGACCCAGCTGAGAAATGGTCAGACCCTTGTGTAACAGGAGCATTTGAAGAAGTCTAGAGTTTTAAAAGGAGGACGCCAAATTCACGTCTGGGATTTACTTTTTATAGGCGTAGATGAAAGTTTGATCAAAACCTTTTTCCTTTATTTTTTTTTTCTAAAACGTGTTGTATGGAGGTATTGATAAACACATGCACATCAATAACACTGACCGTGTGTTTATGATTTCCCCTGACATTTTCAGATGCATGACATGCACACTTCATTAGATAGTACAAACTCCAATTTCATTGTGTTGCCTTGGAACTTAATTGTGTATGAAAACCTGACAAGCATCCATTTCAAAGCTGTCACGCCTTTTTGACAGCTGCCTGATATTAGCTGTGATGAATTGCCTCTTTGTTCATCTTACGAACGTAACAGTCAGTAAGTGGTACTTTGGATGATTAAACTAACTGTGAATCAATATTCTGTATAAGAACGGTCCCATTTTCTCTGAGACAGAACTCAGCAAACCTCATTTTTACATATTTTCATGAGTGATATATTAAGTATATCATTACTTTAGTAATATCTTCTCTTTGTACTTTGATTTGATACATGTATTTAAGTTTTATTTTGGCATTTCCCCTGTGGTATTGGCTTGACAGTTTAACAAAAGACTCATTAACATTTCCTTTCCTGCATTAGGTTTGCCTCTACTGGAAAGCTTACTGGTCACCTTGGTCCAGTTATGTGCTTGACTGTGGATCAGTCTGGAAACAGCCAAGACCTGGTTATCACTGGCTCCAAGGACCATTACATTAAGGTGTGTTTCAGGCTTTCAAACTGCTGCTCTTCACATCTCTGTTGTTCACTTGTTTCTTGAGGCAGATGATAAAGTGAGATTCTTTGTGCAGCTGAGTCATCCAGTAATGCAATATAAGGACAGCTTAGGTTAGACATGCTACATAACCCATGTTTAACTGATTTTATTTATCTTTTGTTATAATAATCCTTATGTTCAGATGCATATCATCCCTTTTAACATGTATTGTTTTTGCTGTTGCAGCTGTTTGACGTGACTGAAGGCTCTCTGGGAAGCATCAGCCCTACACACAACTTTGAACCACCACATTACGACGGTATCGAGTCTCTGGTAATCCAAGGGGACATTTTCTTCAGCGGCTCCCGAGACAATGGCATCAAAAAGTGGGACCTAGACCGTAAAGACCTACTGCAGGTACTGGATGATCAATGCAAAAAGAAATATGGATAGGAGACATTCAGATGTTTGTTCCATTTGATGCAATATAGATTTTTTTTTTTTTCATTTTGATTTTATAACTGTCAAAAGTAGCCTAAAATATTTTTATTTCCTCTTTTTTTTTATCACCATTATTGTCTTTCCAGAGATTTTTCTCCTGGAAAACCTGCTGTAAATCAATGTGCAGAAAACTGCCCTTTCTGTCACATTCTTTGTCACATAATGGCCGATAGTAAAGTAAAAGTACAGTTTTCACATGACTGTACATTAAGAAAAAGATGTCTTTCCATATGATACCCTCAAGTTACTGTAGCGATTGCATCATTATGATCATAATCTTTCAGTAAGTTACAAAAACATCAACCATTCATGACATTCTCACTATTAACCATACTGCTATACATCTCTGTGCTCAGCAAGTCCCAAATGCTCACCGTGACTGGGTTTGTGCACTTGGTGTCGTCCCCGGATCACCAGCCTTGCTGAGTGGATGCAGAGGCGGGGTGCTCAAGCTGTGGCACACAGACACTCTAGGGACACTGGGGGAGCTCAAGGGTCACGAGAGCCCCATCAACAGCATCTCTGCCAACAGCAGCCACCTGTTCACCGCCTCAGAGTGAGTTTTCCACACACATGCTTAGGCTCTCTGTTTGTCTCCAGAGAGGGAGACAAACAACTGTTTGTTTGTGTCTCTCTGGATATGAGGGAAAACAACTTCACCTGAGGCTCATATACACATGGGTAACAAATTAAAGTAAAAACATGAGCATTGACCCTGTGGTGAGTGGGTTCCATTGGGTCTGTTACGCTGCGAGCGACATTCTGCCAGCAGAGTTTAGATCCACTTGTCCTTATAAAGCAGGGTTTCCCAGAGTTTTGATGACTGAGTGACACTTTAGGGAGTGAGATGGATTCAGAGTTGTACAAGGAAAAATGAATACAAATGTCATGTACCATTATTGTTTCGAGGGAGGGAGATGAGGCTTTATGTTGATGATAACCCTTATTTTGCTCTCTCCCCCCCCCCCTTAAACTATCAGTGAATTGGCTGTTAAATTTTTTCTTCTTGGCTGTATTAGTTTATATTAGGTTTGGTCTGGTCTGCTAAGACAACCAAGAACAGAAGTCAAACTGGAGAGAAATGCTTCATTGGTCTTTGTTCTGTTAAATCATAGTATGACAAAACTGTAGTGCAATCTTTAGGTAAATGGTAATGGTAAATGGCCTGTATTTGTATAGCGCTTTTACTAGTCCCGCCTAGGGACCCCAAAGTGCTTTACACATCCAGTCGTCCACCCATTCACACACACATTCACACACACATTCACACACACATTCACACACTGGTAGAGGCAAGCTACAGTTGTAGCCACAGCTGCCCTGGGGCGCACTGACAGAAGCGAGGCTGCCATATCGCGCCATCGGCCCTTCTGGCCAACACAATTAGGCGGTAGGTGAAGTGTCTTTCCCAACGACACAACGACCGAGACTGTCCGAGCCGGGGCTCGAACTTTCCTATTACAAGGCGAACTCTCAACTCTTGAGCCACGATCGCCCTAGGTAACACACAAATGTTAAAAACACCTCCAGCTCATGTTTCATGCTGTGAGAGAGCTGGCCTTAGGAAAGGGTTGCTGCAAATTCACACACATTTTCTCTTCTGGGTGATCTTTTGTCCTCTGATGAAACATTTCTTTCTGATCGGAGTGTTCTTTTCCTAGATGACAGATTTCCATCCAACCAGTAGTTTCAGTGAGCCTTTCTAGTGGCTCATAATGGATCAGGAGTTCACTGAAATACCTTATATTGGCTTTCCCCTTTAATTTGGCACCCCTCTACACGTATTTATGTATGTGATCAGCAAATTACATATACATATTGGTAATTTTATACGTAAATTCCAAGTAAAAAGTCTTCAAATCAGTGAAAATGTAAAGACATTAAGAGGATATGGAATATATTATAACTTTTGTGTCTTTGTGTCTTGCAGTGATCGGACTGTGAAGATCTGGCGTGCACGTGGTGGACTGGATGGCACCTTGGAAGTGGTTGACAGTGTAGACGAGGTTGCAAGTAACTGAACACGGTACCACTTGCCTGGTTTGACTCTAGAAGGACGTAAAGGCACTCCTGCCCTGCACTTTGACCCCTTAACTATCAAGCCTAAACGACGCACCTTCCATATCATGTGACGTTCATGACTGAGCCAACAGGAAACGGTAATCTCATCACAGTGGAAGCTAACGCATTAGTTCTTTTCTTTGACTCTGTATGCTTAGAGGATTTTGCTAATCAGGATTTAGTTAACTGTATTGTTAATGACTTCTATTTCTCTCTTCTTGCGCTTTAGACGGTTTGTCATTATTGTCATTGTTATAAGAACTTATATTCACAAGATACTATAGGATGTGGTGAACACACAGTAGACACTATCAGTGCAGCTCGGCTTACACGCAGCACAGTGCAACGATACAACACAGGCAACCCTGCCAAAAAAGGAAGTGGTGTTTTGTTGTCAGAGTACAGAAATACATACGTGCAGCAGAGCTAATGGGTTGGTAGCTGGTCTTCACAACCCACTTCTCTACTTTGTTGAGATTGTTTCTCTGCACTTGAAACAGAAGTGTTATTCCATCAGTCCTGTTTCCAAGAGCAAGAAAAGTGGCTGTGTGAGAAAGAAATCATTCTACCCCTTAACATCCTGCTCTAGCTTCTGTGCTCCCTTCAGTTTCTGCAGCAGCTTTAGATCAGTGACCAAAAATGTGTAACGTGTTCTTATTGCTGTCCTCAGCTGGACTTGTAAACAGAACACACTTTAGAGTAGCTAAAGTTTGACATTTATGGAAATAAGCTCACTTGCTTTATACACTGCATGTCTTTTGACTGTGGGAGGAATCCAGAGTACCTGGGTTTTCAGGTACAACCCAGAGCTTGAATGGCAGTTTAGTGAAGGAGTCTTCAGTGTCAAGTTAAGAAGCATGATCATCATTACCCTTCAGTCATAAAAGGCGGATGGGGTACTGTTGTCACCCTGTCAGAGGGGCACCATGGACAGCCATTATAACTTCAGAACAAGATGACATAGGATTTCAAATTGATACCATACGTGTAGCTACTAAAAATCTCAGATGAGTTGAAATCTAGTTGACAAGGATTTTGAAATTTATACAATAGGTGCATCTACTGGACGTCTGTAGGGTAGTTTTATTCTGCATTCACTGGGCTGTGCGCGCCAAGAATTCATCTTCTGGGGGTCAGGCTGTACATCCTGAAGGGTCTGAGGACCAAGATTGAGTAGAAATGAACCAAACTTAAAGAATCTTTGCTCAACAACTCAACAACTCCCATACTCACAAGGTTTAAAGCTTATAATGCTAAGATTTTGACATAGTGGAGGCAGTGCACCACAGGTGTGCAAGTGGTCAGGAAAGGTTTTATAATAATGACAGCCATTTGAAGACCTATGAGGGACAATTGAGCAAATACAGTAAAAATCTTGAATTTATCTGGTAAGTGGTACAGTGGTTAACACAGGCCCCTCACAGGAATCTGGAAGCTGACCGAGGCCTCTGTGTCCCTGTTCCTGTGTGGATTGTTTCTGGGTTTCTGCACCCTCCCACAGCTTAAAGACATGCACGATGAATGAAATTGGGGAATCTAAATTTTCCAAAGGCATAAATGTGAGAAAATTAATTGATGAAGAATTTGCCTGGTGCAGTTTTTGTTTTTTAATTGGTGGAACTTTATCATAGGATCTCATATACCTTTAACCGCTGAGCACATGTAAAAAAAACCAAACAAAAATCAACACAATTAGTCTCTGAGATTCACTTAATCCTTAAATGTGAGCAGGTTGAGCACTGATATAAGTCTGCACTTGTTGTCCATGTTTCATTGTGTGCACAAATATATCTTCACTCTTCACACATGCTGGTAACACTCACTAAACCTACACTGCTAAGTTGTGGTCTAATTCCCATGCTGCTAAGACACGTTCACCTTCCCAACCCTATAAGAGGGCTTCTTGTCGTGGGCTCCAGGTGAGGTCCACTCAGTACCGTAGTTGTGTATGTGTGTATATAAGTGTAACGCTATCTCTTTGTTGTTGAGAGGAGAGGCCTTCTGACGCAACCAGTGTTATTTTCCTGACTATTGACTCAACATCTGTCTCTGTTCTGATCTTCGTGGGGCCTTCCTGGAGGCACTCGTGGTCTCTGCAGTTTAACTGACCTGCCTGTCATGATTGTGCTGTCATTTATGAATGTTTGGTGAAACAGCAGCTGTAGGAATTATTCAACTACATATGAAATGTATGTAAACAATGTCTGTTCAAAACGAAAAACTAATCTGACTGAATGTTAGTTTTGTGGGACCACCGATCTGAACGTAGTCTCACACTAGAGCCCAGAGGACCGTGAATGGCACAAAGACTGACGAGTGCATCAGTAATGCTTTGGACTGAGCTTATCCTTCATACAGGTGGCAGGTCACGTTTAGTGGCTTTTGGTTAGTTTCTTTTCTTTGTTTTGTTTGTTATGCCCTTCTTCTTCCCTGTACCCATGACGCACCCCCTCCTGTTTTAGGAGCCATTCCCCAATGGCGGACTCTGTAGCGATTCTAATGTCAGATGCCTGGTCAGAATAAATGCCATCTGTCAAAAACAACCATCTGTGTGTGATTTTCTTGGTTCTGTATTCTTACATACTATATATTATTTTTTACTATTAATATATCTGTAGGCTGATTTATTCAAGCAAACAAACTACCTCTAAATGTGTCTTTGGTTTTTACAAATAAGTTTGATAACTCAATATTTTATTTTTTATTTTTTTCCTGGACATCCTTAATTTTTCATCTTCTTAAAAAGTGGAATGCTAACCTGCTTCATTGCTGTGTTCAAGCTATCAGCTGGCCTGTGGGAACCAGGCTACGATATGACATTTGGCTACAAGAGGGCAATAGTTCATAGCCAGTGATAAACTGGGGAGAAGAATCAAGGTTAGGATGCTTCATCCTCTGAGTAATAAATGACAAACCAGAAGGAATTGATCTGAGGTGGAAGACTATCTGAGATCTCTGCAGAGGTGTACACTGGTGTGCCCACGGTAGCCCAACAAACCCTCCTTACCTGAAGACTCCTCCAGGAGGAAACAGTTCTTCATTTTATTGATTTGGCAGCACTTCACCTTAAGGGTCCCTTTATTTACTATTTATAGTCATTTCTTCCTCAACTCCCTCAGACTGGACCTCCTCCTCTCCTTTTCCTTCACATAACACTCTTATTATTTACACTTTTACTTAGTGGTTAAGTGGTTTTAACAGAAACTAACCCCATGTTGTGGACTTTCAAGCCAACTTTAACAATATTATGTGCAATACTATCATTTTCTTTTTTTGTGCATTTATTGCTATTTTGGAGCTCTTAGAAATGTTAATCTTTCCCCAAATCTTCAAGTTGGAGAGATTTAAGGTTCCTCCTAAGATGATCTTTCCAAACTTTCTATAGATGTTTTGTTTTTTTTCCTTTCTGCACACTGTAAAGCTACACTCTACAGAGCGGATGGCCATCTGACTGCTTTCAGAAATTAAACTGGTGAAAACTGGGCACAAGATGGCAGTAGTGGGTAACACATGCAAAACTGAACAGTGACAGTCAATGTAAGGACTACAATGATCCTCTGCCTCCACAGATGCAGTTTACAAAACTCCAAGGCAGTTGTCTAATATTCCACATTGTCCTACTTGAAGATGCCAGTTCAAACCAGGTCTCTGGAAATCCCTGTGTGGTTTCAATTAAAACTGATCCTTTACACCCTGTAGATGTAATTGTCCTCTTTAGTTTCAGTACACCTTCATCTTGTTTTACTGTATTTCAGCATTGTAAATCCTTCATATTTTAGAGTTTTCATTTAATCCAGTTTCACTCCTGAGATCATGAGAAAAACGTGAGACGGACGTCAGACAGCAGATCAGACGACCATAAATCGAAGCAAATGGATGGAAAATTTTGTTTAAAGCCAGCCTCTGTAAAACTGACGGCGTTTTTATAGGAGACTTCTTTACAATACATTTATTAGTAACTGTTTCCTCTGAGCTGAGTCCTACATTTTCAGTGCACTATGTACTAATAAAGGACTGTGTACTAATAATTAACAATTTTCTCCTGCATATGCATTTTTATTATTACTACTACAACGGTAATTACTTGATTATCACTTGGAGCATTATTAATTTGATTATCTTTGTGTAGCAAGTAAGCTGCTCCTTCCTCGGGCAGATTTCAGTTTCTACCTGCAAATGTTTTACAGCAAACAGCTGTTTGCTGTGTTTACGCTTGTGTTGTTGAATAAAGATTCAGAGGAAAAACCTGAGCCTTTAGTAACAAGCAAGTACTGCTAATTAGTTTATGCTCATTGTTGATGATAAATTTAAAAAAAAAAAAGACAGTTTGTACAGATGAGTCTAATTTTAGAAAGTGATAACAGTGGACTTATTACGTAAGTCTTATTTTTTAACTAATGACTCAAAATTGAAATTGATTATTTTAATAAGTGTTGATGTTAAATTAAAAAAAAAAAAAAAACTAAAAGAGCCTGGGCAGTTTTGGGGGAAACAGAAAAAAGTCTCTGGTCAGATGAAAGAAATATTAACTTGTACCAAAATGCTGGGAAGAGAAAAGTATGGGGGAAAATGTGCGGACAATCCCCGTCAGTATAGCACAGTACTTGAGTGAGCTGGAGAAGACTTCTAGATGCTGACCGCAATGATCCCATTAGTGTGACACATCATTAATTGTGTATTCTGGGTTTATAGGTTGTTTCATCCATTTGTCACAAGACGCTCTCTGCCGATCACAGAATGATTCTGTGAGCTGAGGTAAGCTCACCGCAGAATGATCAGAGTGTGTGTCGCGTGGTGCACAGGTTACTTGGAAGCCCGCACGTTCTCCTTCCACTACAACCACTGACTGCTTCTTTCAGCTACAATGGTGAGCTGTGTGATTACATCGGTTACACTGGTTGTATCCTTTTGTAAGATAGGTGGTTGGTAGGAATCGTATCATCTAAAGCAAATGACAACAAATTTGTTTAGAAGATGTTTAATTATAGGCTTTGCTATTGTCTAATGAACACTCAAATGTTTGCACATGACTGTGGAGGGGCCCGACGGTGGGAAGCACTGAGATGCCCGGGGAAATAACACTGAATAAAAATGACAAGAATTACTCACCTCCCAACAGCATTTTACTCCTGTAACTGTAACATGATGAATAAATAATAGCTTCTGCTTCCACCACTATAGAAGTACAAATACACTCTGATACTACATAGATAAGGCTGTAGGACACTGTATAACATAACTGGAAAACCCTACATTTGGACTGCTTAAATAAAGGTGACTTGACTGACATCAATCTGAACCAGCGCCTAACATATCAAATCATAACACATCTGCAGCACTGTCTCACAGGCAGCACCAATCAGCAAACACCTGATGTGAATGTCAGAGCTGTGTGTGTGTGGCTGTTGCTGGGGTTAGGTGTCAAAGACTTAATCCTGTTTGAGAATGAAAGAGTTTCCTAAGCATCCAAACAGAGCCATGTGGCATTACAAAGAGTGGGATGAGTAATTTTGATATCTGCCGTGTGGACAGCCATCAGTCTATCAGCACATAAGATGACATTTACCAATGCTATTGGCTGATTTGTATCTGTTACATCACATCAAATGTTCAAGGATGGTGATTTATCTAAATAATAATGAATTATTTTTTTCCCTTGCAAAAAAAAAAAAAAATGGGGAAAGGAGAACCTTTTAGTTGAACCATTAACCATGAGTTCTAAAGTTATCCCTACTCATAACTTCATTTTATGCATAAGTGTTTGATTTTTAGGCTGTTTGAGAGTTTGGGCTGTGTGCTTGAGTTTAAAATAAAGTTCTGCAGGGTGAACAGAGGTGTGAGGAGGCTCGTGCAGCCACCGCAGCAAGACTCTGGCGAATTAAGAGAAAGGGAGAATGAGGAGACAGTAATTAGGGAGCAGCCAAGGCTTCTTCACACTCTGGTAATTTCAGCTCTATTTGTGGCACAAGGCACGAGTATATTGCAATTCTGTAGAACCAGATCCACTGACAACTTCAAGCAAAAAAAAAACTATCACAAAAAAAAACACTTGCAGCTTTAAGGATTAAAAGCAAAATTGTGTAATAGAAGTATTATGATTAAGGTTAACAAGGAATCTCAGAACACAACTTTTTGCATTCCCGAAAGCTTCTCTGAAGCATTTAGACTTCAAATTCAGTTCAGATTTTATGACCAATTTTAATTTCCAAAGACTTAATATTAAAAGAAATGGAGAATAAGATCTAAAATTAATTCAGAGGAGGTTCAAGGGATAATAAAAAAGTTCCCCGATAATAAAGCTCATTTGTCATGCAGGTACGGCGAGGAGTTTGAAATAACACTCTCTAAATCACCATCCTCTTTTTTTAATACAAACTTCATGGATCACACCCTTGGCGACTGTATAAAGCTGATATTGCACTCGAACTGAACAATGGCTGATGATGAATTAGACCCTTCATTCTGCATGACCCTACATCATGGCTCCTGGAAACTGCCTAAAACAAGACTTGAGTCTTCAGCTAAGTTAGCACCACTGCAGTTCTTCAAAAGCTAAATTCTGCTTTGTCACATGCTCACAACTAAGCACTGTCAGCCTATTGGCCACAACATTAAAAGCCCCCATGAAGTGTACAACATTCAAGAAAACTCTGACCCTTGTCTGCGTGTTATTTAACACAAACTACACCTGGGTGCACCACAATGGCAACAACATACTGCAGTGGCAGCTACCTCGTGATAATAATGATAATAATGGATTGCATTTATATAGCGCTTTTATGAGACCCTCAAAGCACTTTACAATTCCACTATTCAGTCACTCTCACATTCACACACTGGTGGAGGCAGCTACAGTTGTAGCCACAGCTGCCCAGGGGCAGACTGACAGAAGCAAGGCTGCCATATCGCACCATCGGCCCCTCTGGCCAACACCAGTAGGTGAAGTGTCTTGCCCAAGGACACAACGACCGAGACAGAAAGAGCTGGGGATCGAACCGGTAACCTTCCGGTTACAAGATGAGCTTCTCAACCCCCTGAGCCACGGTCGCCCCCATAGTGCTTTCCACCACACTGTGAAAACTGCATAAGAACAGCTGTTCGAACTTGACGGAGCACGAGGTGTTGACCAAGTATGCAGATTCTCCAGATCACAATCAGCAGAAGTAGGAACTGTATTCAATTCAGTTTTATTCATATGCCGCCAAATCATTTTATATTGTAAGGTAAAGACTGTACAAAAGTAAAGAGAAAACCTCAACAATCAGATAACGCCCTATAAGCAAGGACAGTGGGAAGGAAAAACTCTCTTAACAGGAAGAAACATTCAGTAGAACTAGGCTCAGGAAGTGGTGGCAATCTGTCACGACCAGTCGGACTCTATGAGGTATACGGACATAGTCCCAAGGGTTGGAAAGGGAAATTTCCTGATTTTAAAATAGAAAATAGCATAAATGATGAATAGGGGAGATCACTGTTTACAAATGGATGTGTGACTGTGTAAAAATCCCGGAGAAAATGAACTGCAATGAGCTGACGCTACTGACTCACTTGATTTACGACCTCAATTAACACTTTTGCAATGAATTGATGGTCTTTATCACACGTCTTATTTAATGCAGCATGATGTTTGTTTTTATGTTGCTCCAGTTTAGAGGAAAGTGGATGACAGGGCAGGGTGTGTGTTAGGGCGTGGCTTCGTTTGACTGACAGGTCACTACAACTACCATTACTTTGTAGTGTCCTCAGTTTCATAGTCAGACTCAACGCTGACTCATAACATTTGATTTCAAAACCACAATATGGCAAAGAGCTGGTTTCAAGAGGGGCTCGTCCATCCGTTAACAATGTTGGCTCTTTCTCTAGGTTGCCACTTTGTACAGAGCCAAAGCAGCTGTGCTTAAATGTTTAGAAATATTACAAACAAAAGGTATACACTGATCATTGCAAGACCTCATCCAGAACTCAGTGTACCTGTCAGCAAGTGCAATCTGCAAAAACAGTCATTAAATGTGCGAAGCTGAGACTTCGCACTTGATTAGGATTTTTGAATGTTGTTCTATTCCTGGCTGGAAGCAGAATCAGCAGGTGCATTAATTGTTTGAGGCAAGGTGCTTCCAACACTCTCGATGCTTTACCTGGATAGAGTCTGGATAAGGCCGTCTGTGATGTAACCACAGGACAACAGTCTAAGTATGACTAGCTCACCATTAAAAAAAGGCCATTTCTCACTCAGTTATTTTTTAATGTCATGGACAATGGCTGTAAGATCATCTTTTGGTCATGCATATGTTCTACAAATGTCAGGTGCTGACTGCAGATGGAGATGAGCAGGCTGTAGAGCAACAAACTCAGGCCAGATAATTAGAGAGAATTTGGAAGCCACATTGAAAACTAACATGCAGAGAGATTGGGGTTTAGCTGATACTGAAAACATTAAAGGCAGAAAACAGCCTGTTATATTTGATCTAGGAGAGGTAATGGATGATTCCCATTGTGCAATTACAGCGACTTTAGTTTATTCTGTCTCACCTAGACCTATCAGTTCATCTCATGGACCTCGGGAAATGATTAGGTGAAAACTTCTGTTAAGTTTATCTGATGTTGAAAGCTTGTGGGTTTTTTTTTTTTTTCATTTTTAGGTATTGATTTTAGAAGTTTAGTCCTCATAACTAAATTTCAGGACTTTTACGGTTCCTTTTTTTCACCAGATTTACTTGAAAAGTATGTTAAAAATCCAAGAAACTCTTAGGATCATTTGCCATTGTCATTCAACCCATGTCTGGGGTTGTTCAATCTAGAAAAAAGTCATTAAGTTTAAAATGATCGCTCGGGGTTTATGGGATATTTTGTACAAACAAACAAAAGCAAAAAGCGAGCCCTTTATTGAGCTGATGAACAAACTAGCAATAGGCAAAGTACAAAACTTACTGAACATGACAAACCCTTGACAAACACTTGAGAACAACGACAGGGGAACTGAGCAGTACACTCAAGGGGCGACATCATGAATAATGAGACAAGGGAATTTAGACTCGACACAACGGACACTCGACCAGGGACTAAGGCAATAAAACAGGAAACACAACATAAGACTGTGACTAGGACTTGCCGACTTGACACAGGGATCAAAGTTAGGCACGGAGACAAAACACAGGTCAGAGATCCGTGGTCTGACTGTGGGAAACAAAGGAATTGCAAAACTAAATATTACAAAACCCAGAAGAAAAAACAGAATGTAAATGGGGCTACAAGGGACATAATAAATATGTATACAAGACAGAGGTAGCCACTCTGACATCACCATTGTTGACGACCAGCTGTGTAAGTGTGAGCACTCATTGTAGCCTAAAAGCAATGAGGCTGTGTTCCCTATTTGGTGTAAATGCGTTATAAAGGGACATCACAATATTTTGACTTCAGGCAAATTAAATGAATGTGCAGTAACTAAAGCTGTGCACACTTTAATCCTAATCTTCAGATACAGAGTTACAGAATATTATATATATATATATATATATATATATATATATATATATATATATATATATATATATATACACACACACACACACACACACATATATATAAATACAGAGACAATATAAATAAAATATACGAAGGGGATAAATAGAATAAATAGGAATAAAAATAAAAATACAAGTGAACTGCACATTTCAAGTATTGAAAGTATTATCATAAGTATTATCATAAATGCATCATGGACAGAATACTGACACTTGACAATTTTTAAATATCAGGGTTTTTGTGAACACACAATTATCATGATACTCTTACACTTAGACAAATGAAAGTAGTTTGAGGAATATTGCAGTGTTAATTATTTCCCTTTTGGATTTTGTTACAGTACAACATATTTTATTGTTTGCAAAAAAATGTCTAAATGTCTAATGAGACCATATACAATATGAGGGCTTATGAGTCTCGGCCTCATTATCAGTGACCTGAATTATTAGCCTAGAGCACATTTACGTACACCTAACTGCACTAGTCTTGGAATATTAGTATAAGGAATAAAAGTATTTTACTGTATAAGACCTACTTAGGGGAGCTGTAACATCCGTGTTAGAGAGATGCCGACCCAATCCAAACTCCCGGCTCTTTATTTGAGAAATTAAAAGGTGTTTAAACGGCTGCATGAACTTTCTGTCTGCTTCTTCAGACTAATTGGAGCTGACATATATGCCCATTTTTAGCTCCAAGGTTCATGCTGGGCTGGTTAATTGAGTTTGTTGTGCTCAGGTGGTTTTAGTCATCTGGCTTTCAGTGTGCCACCTTTTAACACTGTCCAATCACAATCTACTAAGCTTTTCTTTAATTTGACTGTTGTTGAAGGTAGCAGCTCACTCCACGTGGCCATAGATTAGAGGATGTTGTACAACTTAAAGTTAAAAAGAAAAATAACCCAGGCATGGCCTGATTATTCCATAATTACTTGTTTCTTTATGTCTGGCTGATGCCTTCTGTGAGCATTTAAAAGTTTGAATAAGTTATTGCAGTATTTAAGTCACATTTCTTTCCACTACTTTTTAATCCAACTCAAACCCTGACATTTTCTCCCACCCATGGGGATAAGTCACTTTTGTAGTCTTATGAATAATCCTTAATAATTCAGTGTGAATGCTGCCAATTTAAATGTTTTCTTTTCTCTTTTGCCATTTTTTTTTTAAGAATTCATTACTCCCTAAATGTGGAAAACTGGATTTTTGCAAGATTTTGTATTGGTCAAATGATTACTTGAGTATCTAAATCTCACTCATATAGGCATTACCAAACAAAGTACTGTCAGGCTACTGCTGAGATAAGAGATGTTTAACTGGTGAAGCTCACCGTCCACTCGTACAGACACATTCTCATAAATCAATATGTATTTCAAACCCAAAGGCCATGCTCTTCTGCAAGGCTGAACATAGCTTCCATTAAACTCCTATATGCCTCAAAGTAAATTAGGCTTACCATGGACCAAAAACTGAACAGGTCTGGCCCTCTGAGAGCTGGATTTCTTTCCCTGTGCTGTCCACACACAAACACAAACAAGCCTCCACCTATAACCCAAATTTGCCATAACCAGCCAGCCTGAACTAACTTGACATCACTGATTGGTTATCTTTTATAGAATCTGATGGCTGCCTCTCTGTGACCCATTTTTTGTTATTCTGAGCAGGATGCACACATTGAGGCTTTGCTGTGCTGAAGTCCTGACTGTCTTGGGTGTAACTGATTTTATTTAACATGTTTTATCGATTCCAGACCTTTAAAGATGATAGTTTCCCGAGTACTGCAATTTCAAACCAAAACAGAGCTTTACACATAACCCTGCACTCACCTCTAAATAGAAACGATCCTTCTTTTTGGTCCTCACAAATAGCTGTGGACTCCCACTTTGTGTGTGTGTGGTGTGTTTGTATATGTGTGTCTTCCCGCCCCTTCACACTGTCCTCTCTCCTCCGGAGCACAGAGCCGCAGAGAGACCCGACTGTGGCACGCTGCAGGTCTGCGTCTGTGTGCTTTTCTCTCTCTCGCTCTCTGGTGTTTGGTTCTTCCAGGAAGCAAACGGCTCACTGAGCATCCATTGCGAGGTTTCCCCCCCTTCTATTTCTTTTACACCGCTTTTTCACATGCCGCCGTTACAGCGCTGGGGGTAGGGGACGCACTGTGACCGACCAAGCAGCGATGAATATGGCGTTTATTGGGGACGCGGACCCCTTCACCGCTTCGATACCTGCCACCAAAGTTGAACTGACGGTCTCGTGCAGGTGAGTGCTGACCACTTTTGCTTCACTGCGTTGAGATGTACAAAACAATAAATATTCCTTTCACTGTGATATCTGCCCGGGAGTTCCGTGCAGGCTGCATAGTAGGGAATAAACCCAGCACAAACACGCTTTGCGCTCGTTGTTTCAATTTGATTTGTTTGTACAGTGCGGTGTGGAGTCACGCCACTTTTCTCTTTATACGAGAGCAGTGGCAGGTGAATGATTATATATTGGATTTGTGCAGGAAGGCACGTTTTCTTGCGCGTCTGTTGCCAGTAGTTTTCCTGTGGATGAGCGCCGGATGGAGGTCAGAGTTGACATGTCTTTACACTGCTGTCACGTTTCCGAGCTTCGGTGAAGCTGCCACACGCAGAGCTGCAGAAATTTATGTTTGCGCCGAAGCAAAGTGACCACCTCACCACGTCATCATCCTTACGAAATATTTATTTCATGTGGGAATTTCCTGCAGGGAGGACGGGTGGAGGATGCTGGAGCAGGCTGTTTGATTCGCGCTGTGGCAGTTTTACTACAGTGGACACGTCCAGTCAGCTTTTAAAAACACACCGACCATTTTCAGGCTGCTGCTTCTTACGTGGAAGGATTTGCTGTTTGTAATGATATGAAATATGCTATATCTGTCACTCTATCCATCCAATCATTTCTCCTCTCCGTGTATCATCTGGGGTCTCTCAGCAGGACTGTCAGGACTGTTGAGAAGATTAGGATTAAATTTAGATTCAATGAAATTTTAAAGTTGAGAAAGTAAGGTGTCATCATGGGTTTTGAGCTCTTGGATTTTTTTAAAAGCCAAGAAGACACATTTTAAATCCCATGACGCAATGAAAAGCAGCATGTGCTCTTCAATGACAAAAGTTTTTTTTAAATTGAAATATAGATCAGCGAGTAATTTTATGTTGATAGAATTGAATGTTTAGTGAACTACAAAGATCTACAGTACCGTGTGCTAATGCAGTGGATGGTAAAGCCCACTGTGTAAAGTGTCCAATCAAAGCAAAGCTTATGATTCACACATCACAGAATCTTTAAAATGGAGCAGAATGTGACTGAAGATTTACATAATAAAACAATCTGCATAAGCGCTAAATCGTTTAAGCCTCCTTTGAAGCATGAATTAAAAAGATTCAATCAATCAATTCAACACGATCAGTGCTGAATTGAAGCTGAATTTTTAATTTCTTTTTATTATGATCAAAGGTTCATTTGGTAACTTTTCAGGTGTGTGTGTGTGTGTGGGGGGGGGGGGGGGGGGTGCATCCATTTTCTCTTCTTCAGTTTGTCGTCTGAATGTGCAAAATCAGTAACGTGTTTTGACACAATCTGGGGATTTTTAGTTATCCTGGTTTGTTTGCCCCTAAACTGAAGAGGCAGTCACGCCCCAAACAACTTTTCAATATCATAATGCTGTATAAGAGTAAGATAAGTGACAAGGAATTCAGGGCATGTCATAAAACATTTTATTTGATTTAGTCGGTCGTTCAGGTCTATGTTCAGGCTGAGATCATGTAGTCTTTAAATCTTTATTTCACTGCAAAACTTTAATTCTTGTAAACCTTATTTGAGACTTTTAATGAACAGAAGAACAAAGACTTTGGACTCATTTAAATTCCCGCTGACCTAAAATCTGCCAGCTGTTTATGCAGATGGAGCTTCTGTTGCTGTTTTAGTTCTAAGATAAAAGCTTTGCACAGCAAGTCAGCTTGGTAATGAACTTCATGATTTTGAGATCTGAACTTGTGAAGATATTTTGTGTTTGATTATGTATGTGTTTGTTTGTTTGTTTGTTTGTTTTAAGGGGAAAAAATGGCATCATAAAAGAAAAGCTCCCGCAAATTATGACTCATCTCCGCATTCTTATAAAAAGCTCTTTTTATTCATGCAAACATAATTTATGTGCTTTTCCTTATGCATATTCCTGACCGTGAAAAGGAGCGAGCAGTTATAGAAAATGGCATGGATGGAAAATGGACAAACTGCAGTGACATTTCTTTAATGCTTGCAAAGGCACTTTGAGTGACAGAGGCATTAGGTAATGCATTGTTTCTGTCACCACAAGCTTTCAAGCTTGTGGAGCCAAATGATAGACAAAATACACAAGTCACCTTTGACAAAATGAGTAAAGCTTCCAGGGAGCCAGTCGTGTATAGTGTTGGGATGTACAAGCTTTGCAGTTCACAACCAGCACAAAAATTATCCTAAAAAAGCTGTGCAATGGTGACGCATTAAACTGCACCACCTTTGGTTCGGGGCACTAACAACACTTGCAGTTTCATGTAGGCATTTGCTGTTATGTTTTTTCCTAATTGCAAAATTTCACCACTGTCTCATTGGAGCGTTAAACGAATTTTTAGGACTGACGACCAAAATCAAAAATAGATTCAGTTTTAGTGTCGTGTGTGTCAAAGAAAAAAGCCAAGTCCTGCATTGTAGGATTACTGCACTGCTTCATTGTTGTACACCAAACTGGCAGTCCTGGCATTTTCTTTTACCAAAGTTTGATATACTACATCATTTTGACACCGTTTTAGCTTGGTTTTCTTCTATGTTGATTTTAAAACAGGGGGAAAAAAACCTACAGAGACAGATTCCTTGGATGAACGCATGCATTTTGTCTGGTTCTCTGAGCAGCTGCCTTATATTGGACTGTGGCAGAAATCAAGAACAGAACACCTATCTGAATCAGGTTATAGCTTAATATTGTTTTACTGTTTTTGTTTGTTTTTTGGTTAAGTGGATATTGGCTGTTAAATGCATCTTTCGTGTGAAAATCTAGTCCAATAATTCACTGTACTAGTTCATTTTTTTTTTGACAGAACAAACATGCTTTAGCTTTTTGATCTGCCTGAGGTGAAACCATTAATAGCCACACCAAAACAAAATTTACCAGTCCTCAGCTTGTGGAGAGTGTGATTTTCCCACTTTTGTGTTGACGAAGCTACTGAAGCATTCAGCCCAGATAGAGTCCGTCGCTGAGTGAAAGCTCCCTCACTCAATAAATCCAAACCGTCTCCGGACCCGTCACATGTGCAGTGAAGCAGCAGAAGTGACAGATTGATTAACTCAAGACAAATATGGTGTGTTAGTGAGAAGAAAACCCCCGCACAGCCATTTGCCTGAGTTTCCTCACTCATGATCACGAGGCCTTGATGACACAAACACAAGTCAGTGGAGTTTAATTCTGTGCGTGGACAGTAGACAGTGAGCGTGGCGAGTCTGTAGAGCTGCACAGGCAAATGAACCTTGCAGACAGTTGGGCGTTTTGGGAAGTGTTTGTAGGGAATGATGTTGGTGTTCGCGTCAGCTCGGCTGTCTTGTGATCTGAGTGGTCCACAGCGGAGAGATAGTCATGACCCTTGGGCACAAAAGCTACGAAGTGTATCCCTTTGAAGAATTGACGTGCTCTGTGTAGCTGTATTGAAGCCGGACGCCGACCTGCTGAGAGGCTGGTCGATGTGTCACAGCTGATGTTGCACTTTCCACGAGGAAGGTGAAGAAAGAGACAGAAAGAGTTAGTGGAGCAGGGAAGGAAACTATAGCGTGCAGGTTTCTTAGATTTCTTTTGTTTTAGTTCTAAATACAAATGGCTTAAAACAAAAATAACTAGGTTTCTCTGGCTTTTATGAGAAGTGAAATAGCGTTGTTGTTTTTTCTCCAGTAAATTTAATGTCATTGGGAAGCACAGTTCAAGATTACTCAGCACCTGATGAAAGTGCAATCATCTGATTGGCTGCCTCTCGCAAACAGGTTTGAAATAGCAGGAGGGTGGAGCTTCTCTGCTTACAGCAGGAGCTCTGTGTCTGAAATGACCATATTAGGAATTTCCAGTGTCACCAACATCATAAAGAGGCAACAATAGAACAAAATGTGTGAAACAGTTTGAAACTTAAACTTTTGGCTGACAGGGATTTCTTTTATGCTGAATCTATTATTTTAAATGTTGTATTTAATATCAACATCCACCATAGTAACAGTAGCTGTATGACAGAAAACAGAGAAAAGTACAGCAGGTCCCCTTTAAAGCCTCTGTGTATGCTTTAAAAAGAAGCAATTTCTGGTACTGGTACTCAAATAACAGTAGCTTTCACTACCACTCTCACCCCAGGAGCCTGAGAAGAATGATGTGAAAGCAAAGAACACGCTGCGCTATTTTTCTTCAGTACGACTGTCTCATTTTCCACATACATAAACATGTAATCACACCAGCATTTTACACATTGAGGCTTTAAAGCTAGATAATGACTCCTTCACTGGAAGGCTCAGAATGGTACAGTCTCTGAAGATAAATTGTGGTTGGTGCTCTCGCTGTGGAGTCTGCAGAGATCTCCAACTGGTGCTGTGTTCTGCCAACAATTTAAACTCCTCTGTAATTACAAGAAAGAAAGCATGGCTGTGGTGAGGCTCATTTAGCAAACTAAAAGATGACACGTTTATTTGTCTGGTAACAGTGGAGCTTGATCTTTGTGTAGCACAGCTGATTGGGGCTGGTTAAAGAAATTAGACGAGGATAAATTAAAATCATTTGGTCCGGTAGAAATGAAGCTGACTGGTTTGACTGTGAATTACCTGTTAACCAGTTGGGGCTAATGATTAGAGCTAACATACAAAATGCTTTACGTCGTTGAAATATTATTTAGACATTTTGAGATTGCAGCAAAGCACCTAAGAAACAAGTTAAAAATATTAAAACATTTCAATTACATAAGATAAAAAATGTATAATTTGACCTTGACATATACAAAATGAAAAAGGCCAATTTATTTTGTATCAATATACCATCTTTCAACTTTGATAGTAAAATAAAACAGGACCAAAAAGGTACACAGTAGCCACAAAGTACAAGATAGCAGCGACATTGCTGCTGAAGATCAATCCGGTCGTTAAGTCTGACGTCACTAGCCGTGTCTGGGCCTAAACTCTGCTGCTGGTCCATATATCAAACGATCACTATGGCATTACTGAGCGTTGAAAAACTGTCTAAAGTCTTTCATCTTTAATAAAATGATCAGCGTTCTGCTCTACCAGGTGTAACAATTGAGTATAACATCCAGGCATCCATGAAAACGAAATTTATGACATTTAACAGAGTTAGAAGTTAGCAGGAAGTTAGCTCGCTAGCTTCTATCTAAATACAATATAGCATGTCCTGACTGCGGGGTTTTGGAAACAAATTAAAACGTACAGCTCTGTTATCACTTCCAACATATATGAAGACAGAAAACTAAACAGCAGTGACGTTTGTAGGGTTACTGAAGTTTGGCTAGCTGGTATATAATGATGTGCTACGTGACCGCTAGCGACACAGCTATGTTAGCATAATATAAACAAGCTAACTTTTTTTCCACTCAATAAAAGTTAACGTGAGTGTTCTCGTGGTCAGGAACAAATGTAATCGCATGGCAGGATGCTGTAAAAGGACCAAACTTCAGCCAGGAGAACAACTGAGATAATCCATCCACAATACGAGGTTAGTCATTCATATACTGCTGCATGGGCTGGGCTGTAGTTACATCCTAAGGTTTTAAAAACTGAGCTTAAATAAATGATCAGCGGTAATAAAAGCCGAGGAAGGTCAACAGTGATCACTGACTGTTTTAGGAGCCTTTTGAGATTAAATAGAAGAAAATACAAAACATTAAACATGTTAACAACACAAAAGCCATATTAAACGCAGACTACTTTAGGCCCGGAAATAGGATTCGCCACGTCATCACTTAAGGACCGGATAGGGGCTTCAGCTGCCTGCTAGGATATGAATGTTCTGTGGTTTTCACAAACTGGGAAAAGCTACCAGAGAAAACAGAAGCGCTGGTCTTCATTGTTTAGTTATGCATTATAATGTTCATTTACCCAGGAAATATCATAGATATCTAAATGTCAGTGGTGTGACTACACTGTATTCTACTTTGTATAATCACCATTTAGTTTACTTAACAATGAAAAGTTGCATAAAATTATAGCTTGCCCACTTCAAATAACATCAGATCAAATGGAATGTGTTTACTATACAGTAATTACAATTTTCAAAGTCCAAAAAATGTCTGAAAAAAACTGATTCAAATACAGACTAAAAGCCCAGGACTTAGTAAGCAATAAGCAAATAGTATCACATGAAGAAATAGAAAGATCAATATGGGTTTTTTTTGTAGCTTTTTTGTATAACCAATAAAGCTTTTTCCATTATAAAAGAACTGCACACAGTAGCAGGATCTCCAACTCTCACAGGTTATTTGCACATTGTTTCACAATCTAATCACAGGGCTAAAATGATTAAAAACAACAAAGAAAGTGTTGTCATGAGGGGGAGTATTTTCAAAGCAGCAAAGCTCTTTGTGGCTGTGCACACTCTTACTGTATAATGAGGTGCTAAAATTCCTTCGTTACAGTTTATGTAATTGATCATGTTTTGTACTTTTTGTTTCAGTACCCGTTATTGCATACATTTCCACTACTGTTGTTTCCTCTTAATTGCTGCTTAGATCCACTGATTGCTAGTTAGCTCTAAAGAATTACTATTAAATCTTTAGTTCAAATAAAACTCTAATGAAGCTAAATGAAATGAAATCCGGCTAAGCTAATGTCATGTTTCCCCTCTGCTTCACTTCATCCTGCTTTACCTTGTTTCTTTGCTCCGTTCCACCTAAATTGTGAAGGATTTAGGGAGCAAAGAGCACAAAGCCAACAGATCAAGTTGGTCTCAGGTGGCGAGTCCTAAACGCAGGAAGGGTCGTGCTGGGTGGCTGCATTAATGAGTTTTCTGAAGCAGTCATTTGGTCTAATGAAGGCACCAGACAGCTGTCGGCTCTCAGAGGTAACCAGCTTTACCTGGTTACCTCTGAGAGCCGACATGCCTCCATCACATTACTAACCATCCCCCTCCCTCCTCCCACCTTTGTTCCTCTGCTTTCATCTTTTCCACAGCCACTTTCCTGCATCTGCGTGATTGCTGTGGACAGATTTGAAGACATCATGTTGATTAGTGTCCAGTATTTGATGCCTTTCTACTGAGCGCAATAGAGGATTTTTATGCAGATTTATGCAGTATTCTAAGTTCTAAGAAGCATTACTTCCAGGCTGTAAATATTAAATACATTATATGGTATTTATTGCTAAAATCCATTAAAAGTCCTCTTCAGATAATATACAGATATGCACCTGTATCTATGGACTGCGTTGTTAAAGTGCGTGTATGACTGTCCCTTTGTTCTTAGATGATAAAAAGATTATGGCAGCGATGAAGAGGATGACCAGATCGGTGATCACAGACCAAATAAGACAAAAAACTAGAGATGTCGCCATTAACTGGCCAGGGACTGGAACTGTTGGGTTTTCAGAATTCCCTGATGGCTCTATGACCGATTGGCCAACCTCACATCTGTCTAATTGTGACTTGGACCCATTCATGTTTGTGCAACATGCAGTCGCACAAATGCTTATCGCCACAAGCTAACATGTTGTTATGTCGTGGGAGTTCCTCACTGTAAATGACGACACAGCGTTTGCAGGAGAGCCATCACAAAATCTTTATAATAACAAACCTAATCAGACACTTATGCCACCCTCGCCCCGCTGAACAGGGCTAATAAATGCAAACAGACTAAAGCTAAAGCTGTCCAGAGCTCAGAGCCAGCCGCAAGACGAGAGTCTGGGTATGAAAAAGATCAAAAAGCTTGTTTGAGGAAACATTGTGGAGAAAAAGGTCGATGTCGTGTTATCTGGGGAAGCAATAAAAGCAATTAAAAATCATGTTAGTAACACTGAAATTTGTTTTGTTATATAAGCATGAGCCTGTTTTAGTTAAAAATGTCAAGTAAAGGTGAGAAGCAACTCATTTTCATTTAATTATTTCTATTTGTAATTATTTCTATTTTCATGTTTATTTTCAGTGAGAAAAGATCCTGAAAGAAAACTGTAAAATTTCATTTCTTTTATTATGAAAACAAAATTTTGCATTGTAGAAAAGTTTTTTTGCTTGTATTTTCTGTCAATTCTAGTTTCTCGGAAGAAAATTGGTGTTGGCAGGTCACACTTAGGAAAAAAATAAAGAATCGGATAAAAAAAACAAAACTGCAATCAATGTAGCTGCATATATCAATAATTTATCAATTATTGTATTTATTTTATTTTTTGTCAAAAAGTCTATTCAAAAACCTGAAAAGGTTTCAGTTTACTTTGAAACAGGAAAACAGAAAATCAGTCCTCACAGTGGCATCCTCAGCTGGGTCTGAATATTTTGGTATTTTTGCTTAAAAATGACCTATAATCCTTAAAATGATTACACATTAATATTCCGTTGATTGTCTCAATGGTTATTCAACAAATCGGCGGAGCTCTTCACAAAAACGGATACTCTTTCTCGACCAGTCTTAGAAACAAGTGTTGCTAAGTGCACCGAATGACCCGATTCAGTCGCTTGAATACAGATTCTTTGGCAGATTCATCATAAGCTATTATCAAAAATATATGGGCTAAAAATAGAATATGATGTAGCATGTGTGTAATGTAATTATGCAAATGACATTTAGAGGTTCTGGTGCAGCCTATAAAAAATGTCAGTACAATTAACATATAACCTCAGATTAATGTTTAGCTCCTGATTAAACTGCTGGAATCTTTGGGCTTTAAAAAACACAAAAACAAAAGTACAAATCGTACCTGAGAGGACATAAAACTTGACATTTCACAGCAGATTCACAAGAACTTGAAGGCATAAATCTTTGTAGTACCTGCCACATAGGTTCTGACCTTCACTCGAAGGAAATTTACCAGGACTTTGATCAAAAATGTAACCATCTTTTTTAAGTAGGGTGCTGTCATGGCAGCAGCTATTCTATTATATCTTGTCATAAATGACAAGGGAACCAGTTGAAATGCATAGTTCAGCTTACAAAAGTCCACAGCAGGAATGCACGCATATTGGATTGTGGTAGCAACATTCCTGCATTATTACTGGACTGAAGCTGGTTTGAAGCCGCCTCATTGGAGATATAAATGCCACCTTCTAATTGCATTAAAAAGACTGTTATCTTTGACCCCCCAAAAATCAGTTTCTCACCATTAGAGAAACTGTACTTTCACTAAAAGACATTAATAAGAGCATTGACCATGTTCTTCAGACTCATAAGTCATAGGTTAATTGTATCTTCCATCTATCATCTATAACACTCTTGTTTAATACTGGATCAATTTGTCATCTGAATTTAGGTTCCACCTTTGAACAGAGAGAGAAAATAGTTTGTTTGAAAAGTCTGGGTCCATATTAAACTGTTTTTCTTACCCACCTGTCTGGCCTGACATCCTGCCTACACTGAAGCTCTATAAAAATCTCACCTTTTATTTTGCTCCTTCTATGATCCACCGCACTCAAGTGTAGCTATGGCCCATAGGTTGTGCAAACAAACTCTGGGATCCTTAAGGATGGTCATTATAGAGGATTTATCATTCGTAGCAAGCAAAATATGCTTTGCTTGCTTTATAATAGCCATTAAAAATCTCCTTCTGTAACAATAGGAGCTTAAAGTGAAAGTGTTGTGAGACTTACTAATCTTTAGTTTGTAAAAAGCGTTCTCTTTAGTGGTAGCTCAACATTTAAAATATTAATAATGAAGCACACAACAAGGGAATTTTGTACCAGAAGAGCTTTTTTTAAAGGCATTAATTTCATTTATAACCCTATTACTATATAATAACTAATAATCGTTTGACTTTTGAACATAACAAGAAATCGGACTTTTGTCCCCAGTTGCCTGCACTGAAAACATATGAAGAAGAAATCGTTTCATAGCAAAGATAAGAGGAATGTCATTGTTCCAAAGCATTGTATGTTCACCTGAGGGGAATTTTCCTCTTATATGATTTAACATCAGAAGAAGAAGAGGATGGATGGAACTTTGTAGTTCACATAAATATTTAAACTATGACAATGCAACACCATAGTTACAGTTTCAAATTTTACATAATTTCTTTAACACCTATTATTGTAATTATGTCATACAACTAACACAGACTACTCAAATTGTGGCTTCTTTTCGTAAAGCAGGACTCTCGTGGTTCATTATTGGGTGAACATCAGTTTCCCTTGAAGATACAAACCCCCCTCCCACTCAGAATCTGAGAAAATCGTTCATAGTTAAGAGAGTTTCTCAGGTGTTTCAAGGCTAAACTGATCAAACCAGCCGAGTAATCTCTGTAGCTTCGATTGACTGTATTGATCTGGAGTTATCCTCCTAGCAGCTTGTGCTGTTGGTTACAGCATCTTTCGTGGGAACTTCTTCATTAACTGATGTTACGGCTCTGCAGACGACTGCTGCTGCTCCGAACAACACTCCACACTCTTGGAAGGCAGATGTCAAGCTCGTGTGCTTGCGTGAGGTTACGCTGTAAAAGTAACCACCCACTCCGCAGTTGCATGGTATCTGACTTTAAGACAGGGGTCGGCAACCCTAGGCATGCGTGCCACAGCTGGCACGCGAAGGGTTAACTGATGGCACGACCATAGCTGGACTGGCCATCCGGCATTTGCTCGGTGGGCCGATGGTGATTTTTCGTTTTTATGGGCCGATGATTTTTTTATTTTTTTTGTAACGGTATAAACAATGAAAGGTGGTGGATTGGCCAGATGCTGGCTGATGTGTAAAAATAACTCAGTTATTTGGTGGTGGCTGTGGCGGAGCTTCCACAGATTCAGTAACATTAGCAAGTGGTGGAGGCCAGCAGGTGGATGAGAGAAAGGGGAGGCAGGAGGAGAGCCCCGAGGCAGCCGCCGAGTGTCAGGTGAACTGAACTTCAGGTAAGAAGTTAAGACCTGCAGTCTGTCTGGGTCAGATATAAACCAAGTTTAGGTGGAGTTTATTTTCGTTGTGCTGACCTTTTACAGTCAGTTACAATAACAAGTACTGCGTACTAGCTAGCATGACGGAGTTTCTATACAGCTGGGTGGGTGCTTTGATGTTATTGATAGTGAACTTTATTTTATTCATAAGGCTAATTATTAGAGTTGCCGACTGTCCTGTAAAAAACGGAATCGTCTGGTATTCAGAGAAAATATTACGTGTTTCATATTGAGCCGAAAAGGAACACAGTTTGTCCCGGACTTCAGCTACAATGAAAACGACACAAAGCTGGAGTTTTTCTGCATCTTTAAGCCGCACAGCTGCCTCTTCTTCTCTCATTCTCTCTCTCTCCCTCTCCTGTTGCTACTTCAATCATGAAACTGATCAATGATCAGCTGATCGGCTTTTCTCTCTTGTTTGTTTATCGTCCACTTTGTGCCAGAAAGAGGAAACCAGCAGATGTCGCGCTAAACAACAGCAGCACGTTTAAGCTTGATCAGCTGTTGTTAGAATTTATTTAATATTACTTTCTAGTATCAGCTGATGTTTGCTGGAGCCACAGCTGTAAAAGCTGCTGGTCATGATGTTGGTTTGGATATGTGATGAGAGGGAAACATGAAGATGAAACCAGGAGATGTCCTTACTGAATCATCAGAGCTGAACAGGTGATGGAGAAACAGGTTTACCTTTTAAGTGACATGAATGAGTTGAAGGGAAGTTGTGAACTGTTTCTGAGAGACAAATAACACCAGGATCCTTTTCTAAGTAGCTGACAGCTGGTAACTGTGCAGGGGTGGGTCTAGCAAGATGTTGCCAGGGGTCCATGTAGGGCATTAACAGGGAAGGGGGGCACAAAGAAATACTTTCTTATTCTCATTTAAAATGTCTGGTTTTTATTAAATAATTATCTGAAGCTTACAATCAAAGTTTTTATCTGACGTAAAATGTATAAAAATCATACATATACCGACAAGACTGTACATCACTGTCACAACAGTGTTTGTTTTCATTCAAAGGCTTTATGGCTTTAATACCTGGTGGGCCGGTCTCTAGTCAAAATGCCCGGGCCGATTTTTTGTCCCAGTTCAGCCCTGGGCACGACAATCTGAGAAGGTGCATTAAAAAATACATGGCCGCAAATGAGCAAATTCGCTCGCATACACATTAGTTGTGCCGCGACTTAATGACGGTATCTTAGCTAACAACCCCAACTGCCAGATTCAACTTGTAATTGGCTAAAAATCACTTCGCCTATCGGTGAGAAGGACGTTGTTAGCTTTCTACATTCCGACACTTCAGAAGCTTCAGGAGCTTTCCGCTCAGCACAGCATCAGCACCACAGAAATACACGGATACATTCGTAGACTCGAGACAGAATTCACAATGCATTTTCAGGACTTTCAGGTGTATGGACCAATGTTTCTTTTCTGATCAAACCAGAAAGCTTTAATGAGCAGCTAGATTTGTCTCGCATTAACTGGCTGAGTTAATGCAACATTGAAGCAGCTGGAATCCACAGCTGTGCGTGTTCATGGAGCTGCATTTTCACCTGCTGGACATCACTACCTGACAAGTTTAACTGTCTTCAGAACATTGCAGAGGCCTTATTGACAGTATCTCATGTTGTGACAGCCCTGTGGTCTCTCAAACTCTACGTGTACTTTTCTACTGAATTTGAGCAAGTTTTTATTTTGTTACTGTATCTGTTTATCATCTGTATCCTTAATATTAACCCCAAGAATCTTGTCGAAACTAAGGAACCATCATTTGAAGGTGAATAATAAGCAGATAAACTATCAGACTTTGTGGGAACGGGCTCTTCCTGAGGAGAGGAAGGTTTTCCACATTGCCCTGTGAACACTTTCACCATTTTATACGCTTTAAATATGGTAGAAATTGTTTACTTTGCTTTTAAAAAAACCCCCAACATCATTTGTGGTTAGAAATGCACGTGTGTCATTAGAAAAAGAATACTGGCTGATTTCCCCAGGCTAGCACTCTCACTGCTGAAGGAAAATTTAATCTCAGATGCTCTCAAAAGATGGAAGTCCCCCATCCCACCCGCACATGCAGGTATTTAAAGCTCCAGCTGCCATGTTTAGGTGCCTGTTACATAACTGGCGGGATTTCAAATGTAATTCTGGTGTTGAAGAGGGACTGCTAGCGTAAATGTTTGATGAACAACGAGGCACTCTGTTTTGACCACCCAGACGTTTGCAAGGCTGCCTGTGCAGGAAAGGGCTTTTTAAAGAGTCCCCCCTCTCTCTGAGGGGCAGGTGGAAGCCCTCGGGTGTGTATGACTCATAGGGAGGTTACCGTATCCATAGAAGTGTGTGTATGTCTGCCTACACACACACACACACACACACACACACACACACACACACACACACACACACACACACACACACACACACCACTTGGTGCTGTCTTTAGACTCTTGAGACACTCTGTTTTTTTCTGCTGCTTTTTTTTCTTCACTGCATCTTGTTTCCTGCCTCCACGCGTACTCCTCTGGGAGACAATCGGGTATACTATCCTCTTTATTGGACATTTATCTCATTTGGCAGGTGAAGTTGCCCACTTCTCACTCCTACGCAATCTTCCAGACTATCTGCCAGTCATAAAATACATCCCCGATATGACTAGGCTCAGTTCCATCGCTTATTATCATTTATTTAACATCTCAAAGCTCTCAAAGGGCCAGTGGGCATGCCCTGACAGAGAAGCAGCAGAGCGTAGCGTTTTACCATCTGGGTAGCAGTGGGATTAGCACAACACGAGTGCCTGATCTAGATACATCACTAGCCATCAATGGCTTCAAGTCACTCGCTGCTTGTCACACAGGACAGGATGGGCGACTGAGTGCTTACCCTGCAGCTAGCCCTTCAACTTTTGTTCCCTGTGAGCCGTGCACAATATGGACAAAGTCGTGCTGCTGTGATTATCACAGTTTAAATTCATACACCACACAGCCTTCTTTTAAAGAGTCTAAATCTGATTTTTGTTTCTTACGCACACGTTACAGTTGACCTCAGCAATCATGCTATGACTCAGTTCAGCTTTAGTTCTTGTCAGTAATAATAGATTTCAGTGATGACCATTTCATAGTGGATCATGACCTCAAAAGCCTGTTAAAAACTTCTTTTTTTTTCTTTTCACAGCCTGAGACAGCACAAACGCTTGAGCTCATCATCCTTTTAAATCTGTCTGTAGGTGTGACTTGTTTTGTATTTATTTTTGTCTCCTATTGTATATTTGCCAGTCCCCACACTTTAGAAATGTGTAGTATTTCATTGCTCTAATTCTCTGCTAATTACAAGCTATTATTGATTTTTAAACTATGTTTTTCTTTTAAAATGCAGATAACATAATCCCATCCAACAAACCCGGTTGTTTGCTATAGACAAAAGTGTTAATCTGTCTGTGTCTCTTTGTTACACTGACTCTTGGTTTTAGATTGTACATTTGTGGGTTTTTTTCTTCTGATCATGCGAGTATTGAGCCCACATTATGCAAAAAATTGTCCAGTTTGAGAATAGAGTCGAAATTTTGAGATCAAACTCAAAAGGTTTTTCTGCAAATAAATTCAATATACCAAAAAGTCGAAATGTGGGGATCAAGTTGTTGTTCCCACGGCTGTTATACTCTCTGTGAAATGCTACAAAATACTTCAAATTTGGTTTTAGTAATAAGGAAATATTTCTCTTTTGTGCAAAGTCAGAAATGCTTTGATGCGACGATTACAGCCTCATGCCGTAAAGATGCAGTATGTTGTATCACAACACGCAGTAAGAGAGCTCTACACAAAGACTTTTGCATAATAACTTGACTTTATTCTGAAAATATTGTTCATAAAAAGCCAAGTAAACTTACGCATTACCAAGAATCTGAGTTACATTTAGTGCAAGACACTGGAAACTGGGTGGTGCTGTAAAATACTGTTGACCAGGCTACTCGTACTATTTAGCCTTTCTGGTTTGCTCAATGAAAGCTTTATGAAGTTCTAATGTAACATTTGGCAGGAGTACAAGCTGAGGGAATAAGCGAAGGGTTTGTTTTAGCCCCTTGGGTTGTTGTTGGACTTCTGACTACCTCCTCCTGAGACCTCAGGGCACTGTGAAGCAACTGACACACAGTTAAAACTACAAATGCTCCACCTCTGCTGACGTAACACGCCAGGTCTCCCTATCCTTATTCTGAGCTCGAGCTGCTTCTTGATTTCCTCATACACAGGTCTTAGGCATCTGCAACTTGTCATCTTCATTTGAATATTTAATTCCTTCAGAGCTGTCTTACTGTGGGATATCTCAGAAGCGCCGAGCATCTGCTTCGTGATGGAGCTCTTCGGTGCATTTATCCGTGCCCGTGCAGTGCTGGGAATGTCATGTAAATTTGATGGCAGCTTCCACAGTTGCTTCTGGCACTCCGGGAGAGTGCAAAAAAGTGAAAAATGCATCTTCTTTTCTGCTGCTTTTCCTGTATGTTTAAAATATAAATGGGCTGCACTTCAAGCTTGATTTGTACCGCTGCAGTGTGACTGGGTGAAATGGCTTTTGTTAATCAAGTCGTCGGAGGATTCTGAGAAAACCAGTTGTCGGGGTCAGAATGGGAGCTAATTAAGGAAAATTTAATGATGTAATAAATTTGTAGTTGCTCTTTATTTGTTGAAGTAGGACAGCTGAGTAATTAATTTTTTACGTTAATGGAAGTCTTTGTTTTCTTTCTCTCTCTGTCTTTCTCTTTTCTTTAGGAACCTGCTGGATAGAGACACGTTCTCCAAGTCAGATCCAAGTAAGCTTGTCTCTTATCACTCTCTCTGTGACACACATGTGCACACAAACAGATCAGTGCAACAGCTCCCAGTAGACCTAACACAAATCCACAGACACATATATATACGCACTCTCTCATGCACGTGTACAGGTGGATTTTAAATTCTACAGGCAAACAGACACAACCGCAGACAAACATCCACCACATGCAGGCAGATTTGGTACTGTGCAAACACAGCTTGCATGCACTACACATGGACACACACACTCTGCCTCGCCTGTGTGAATCAGTAGACATTTGCATATGTCAGGGGTCGTATTCGTCACTGTTCTCTGCTCCCAGTGTGAGTGAGGGGAACCAGATCATCTTCACACACAAACCAGCCGCTTCCCTCCTACAGATTAAACGGCACACATACACACTCCTCACTCACTTGATAGCAGGGGTTCAATTTGGCAACTGGTCCAGTGGTTTTTAAAGGCCCAGTGTGCAATCCAACAGCAATTTGCCTCAGTAGACGGACATTAAGAGCAGGATGAGAAGTCCATTTATTAAAAAAAATTTTTAATAAATGGACTTCTCATTTCAAAGAAGGGTTTTATGTTTAGGCAAACTGTTAACACACAGGCTCTCTATCAGAACTTCATTCTTTTCTGTTACTGATTGAAATGAATTGTCACATCAACACCAGTGAAAACAAGATAACCAAACAGACACGCTGCTTCAAAAATGGAAATTAATGTTGGTGGTATTTGTTCTTCATATCTCATACACTGTCACATTTGAACCCAGAGTCCTTCTATGGTGCATTTATAATATTAACGAATAGCAGGAATACAGGCATCATCTTCAGATGTACCTATAGAATTTTTAATTGGGGGAAAAACAGGCTTGGTTTTCTTAAATAAGTACTGCAGTGCATTTTTGTTATTTAGAGAAGACGAGCAATGTTGGTACAATTGCATCTTCCTATTTTGAAGTTTGGTGGGGGGGCTAAAACTATTGTTATATCAAGAAAATCAAAGCAATTCCTGTAAAATTTGGGGAAAACAAACAAAAGGAAGATATGAGCAAATGCTGGTTTGACCCTTCAATAAGCTTGTCTACATAGGGTTAGAGACCACAGGGTTAGATACCAGTCGGCAACCCCCAGCACAACCCAGTATCGTGGCCCACCGGCATGCAGAATCTGCATCAAGCTGCAGTACCAGCAGCGGTGAATGTTTTATGTTAAGTCAATATGAAAATAATGGCAGGAAAACATAAGAGACGATTAAGCCAGGTGGTTAAAATGTAAATATTAACCACAAGCATAATCGTTTGTGGCACAGAAGGACCCTGGAACCTACTTCATACTTTCCTTAGTCACGGCTGCTTGGCTATTGTTCCAATCTTGCTCTAAAAAATTTAAAAAAAAAAAGATTTCTCTTACTTTTTTATTTTTTCTATCAATTGATATCAGTATCAATTTTCCTCTGTATCAACTGGCACTGGTATCAAGTTTGAAATTCTTGTATTGTGACATCCTTGATAGGGGACGAATGGGGTTGTTGCTGTGAAAAGTGAATCCAAAGAGGAAGCACCTTAAATTTGGATTCTTTGTAACGGCTAGCTAGAGGTGACACCTCTGTTTTCAAAAAGAAGTCAGATTGCACAGAAGTCCAAGGAACAGACCAGTTTGGTTCCCTTGATCTCAGTCGAAGCTTGATGGTCTCATTCACTAGTTCCAAGTCTCCTTAAATATAACGTTTGTTTTTTAAATGATGTCTAATTTTAAAATCAAATACACAAGCAGAGTATGATTTAAGGCATTTCTGCTTTGACTGACAGTTGGATTAACAAATATGCATTTAATGACATTTACAAATCATCAAATGCAGATGGCAATGACTTGTTGATGATTGTTGTGATGGCCCATAATGGAAAGAATTGACAATATGTGATTCTAAACAATATCTGAGAAACTCAATAGCTTTGTTTGTCCTAAACACTGTGTACAGATCCTCTCATAGACAGACACACGTGCTCAGACAGGCTTAGGGATTGTAATGCATTTCCTTGTTGTTTTCATCTGTCATTCCTACTTTGTTTTCACCAGCAAACTGTGACACTCATGCCTGTTAACAGCCCGCTAAAAATAACCACGATTGAAAAAAAAAAAAAACAACTCCACATTTACATGACATCTTAAAAGTTAAAATCATTTTTTAACTTCTGATCATCCGTGGTTTGTTTATCCTTCGTTTCTTTAGCTGAATTTCCTAAATATTAGCACTTTAGCACCTGAGCACTGCACAGCAAGCACTAGCATTTCTCCTTGGTTGGTGGTGTGTGAACCCATAATTGATGAGCTTCCAGAATTGCGGATTGGACCTTTAAATGTCAGATAGTGAGAAAGGAGGATGAGCATCCCTGCGTTTATGCAAGGAGGCACTTGTGCTGCGTCCATGTCTCTGCTCTGCTGACAGCACTGGCCCCAGTCACACAGCATTAGACCGCATCGGCAGAGCCACGCTCACACTCACATGCACACACAAAAGCGCACACATCCAGGGCCTCGGGCAAGCTCACGTACCATATTCATATTAGCTCATAAAACTGAACAACGGTCCAGTGTTTCTCTTTGGTGCATGCTTGTGTGCTTTTATGTGTGTTTGTGTTTTAGCAATTGTTCCCGCGGTGGGTGGATGTGCTTTGATCACACTGTTTCGACAATTGGGAAAAGCCCATTAAGAAGACGGGAACATTATCAAACTGTTTACGTTAAAAAAAGTCGCATTTGTGGTGCCTTTGTCAATCTCTTCCCCCCCTTAATTAAGGAAGAGTTAAAAGTACTGATGGTGAGGACGTATTGTGTACGGGTGTATGATCAATGGCTTTTTTTTCTCTGCACATTCACATGGAGACCATGTGTCATCTGGTCCTTCATAGCAAGATTAAAGGATGACAGTATATTCAACCAGCTGAGCCCTAGCGCACTGCACTCTGTACACTATGCAACTTATACAGACTCCAGACTGACAGACTGCCAAAACACAGCAAGTTTGAACACTTCTGCAGCCACACAGGAGGCGGGAATAAATTAGGACATGTTTTTTTTAAGTTTGTACTCAAATTCAGTGTGAAATTTGTGAGGTGGGGAAAATAAACCTATAAAATGTACAAAACATTATTAATAGCTTATCTTGATCTTGACTCGACTCCAGGTCTATTCTAAACGATTAAATGTCAGTTTTGTGGTGGGTGGGACTTTATCAGCAAATCAACCTAACCTGATGTTGCAGGAAGATTTCTAAATCTTCATTTGAAGCTAACAAAACAAAGATTTTCACTAACGGCCACGAATGCTAATGAATACATGATTGCACTAGTCATGTGATATCATCAGTTGATGACAGCTAATGCATTCACTTAGGCATAAATTTACAATTAATTAATGCTATAGTTAATTATAACGCAAGCCGTCTCAGTGGAAGGTGTTCCTTTAATAATCAGATGTCACAAAAATAAGTCTCTGGTCTGTCTGATTGCGGTTTTTTTCTGTTATTTTTTTCCTGAGAGGACCTTTCTGTTTTTAATCTTTTATAAATAGCAGCCTCAGACGTATTTATTTCCATCTTCACCCTTAATGCTTGATGATATCAAGAAAGTATCAGAAACTGCAAATTAATAAATATGTATACCTTCATTATATACAAATAACTGTTTATTTTACTGTATTTCATCTTATCTGTATTATGAACCTTTGAATTTAAGAGCTGTTGGTGCAAGTGAACCTCTTACAGAGTTTATATAGCTGATATATGCTTTACTTAGGTAGGTAAACTCACTGAGACCAAGTTCTCATTTGCAAGAGAGACCTGACTCAGCACATGAAATGAGAAGAGGAAATGTAGCTGTAAGCAGTTATCAGAGGGCCGACTGCATACTCCCTATCATTTTCCATGTGGGGAAAAAAGATGAAAGAAAGAAAGAGGCATATTTTAAAAAAAATGAGGATTACAATAATACTGGTCTGTGCGAATCCTGTTTGTTTCCTGAGCTTCTGGTGACTTAACTAATTTTCATTCTTGATAACATAGAGCCGTTAATGTAGAGTGCCACTGTTTCTATCTAGTTGTTGGTTGACTTTTGTCAGAGTCAAGAAAAACTTTTTTAGACACAAATAATCATGTTATCTTGTTAAATAGAGACTTCATGTTAATATTGCAGTTGGGCTGAACTCCATCTTTCTCTAGCATTAATGTTTTTGTTTAATTATTAGCCGTTAGCCAGTATATAATATTGCTAATAGTTAAACCACTAACAGTAAAACGGGAGCTGTAGTGGCCCTCAACGAATTTCTTATAAAAACTGGGGCATCAGTCCTTAACATGCTTTGCCGAGTTTGTTGCGCTGCTGTTTATGTGTTCAGCTGCTAGTGAGGGGAGGGGCTGTGTCCCCGCCTGTCTGCAGCAGTACTGTGTGGAGTTGTGTGTCAGCTGAAGGCATATCAAATAAAATAAAATAGATTAAATAAAATATTCTGTGTTGGTGTTGGTTTTGTGACATACCAATTGGAGACTTGTCAGGAGCTAGGCCTACCTTAATGCATAAACTGTTTCGTTGTTCTCTTTGAACCTAATGGAGAAAATACATTATATTTTCAAAGTGATGTTTTTAAGAGTTTTAAGTAGCGATTGAGCTTTCATCATTAGAAAAGCATTAACTGACGTCAAAAAGCAACTGAGGGTGGTTTAACGACTTCTGTGCAACCAACCAAACAGTGAAGCTTCCCCCTGCTGGCCGTTAGCAGGAATGCCAGTTAACGGCACTTTCACATCGGCTTCATTTTTCAGACCCGGACACAACATCCAACTTTTTATATACAGTCTGCATTTTTAAAATTCTGTGGTAATGCTCCTTTACTTGGTCAACCTCATCACCATGTCAGTACACAAAGCAGTTGCTGAGGTATGACCTCATTTTCAGTTTCATAGCTTTGCTGTTGGAATTGAAAATGTATCCATAACTTAAGTGCTTTGTCAGCATTAGTATTCCACCATTCAACTATTCACTCTTCAAACAAATTTACAAGTGTGTGAGCTCAGAGTTTTTATGCGCTGGTAGATGACAGGTGGGTGTAAGTACAGTATTGGCTGCTCGAATCCAAATGATATGTCATGTTATTGCTACACGATTGCCTCGCTCTCTTCCCACAAGTGGTCACTCATCAAAACACACTCAAGACTCCTTTGGATGAAGATCCTCAAATGTCAAAAGGAGGACTTTCCTGCATTCAAACACTCACCACTCCCAGCACCATCATCCTCATCCTCCTCTTCCCTCCTTCCTCTTCTCCTCTCTGAAATATCACCATGCTACAAGGCAAAAGTTCGAGTGACGTTTAATTAGGGAGTTTTCCTCTCATGCTGTGGTCCAGAGGGGCGGACTAGCTCTCAGCTGACATCTTAGCATTGTTTTGTTCAGTGTTAAATACCCTTCAGTCAATCTGACTGTCTCCTGTCTCTTTTCCCCTCCCTGCTTCTAATTCAACAGTTTGTGTCCTGTACACTCAAGGAATAGCCAACAAGGAATGGAGAGAGGTGAGTACAGCGGTGGGATTGTGAAGGCATTGTGTATAAATGGCAGCAGTGCAGCTTTTCAGTGAGTCACGCTAAAGCCGTTTAAATCCTTTTTTTCCCCAAGTTTGCCTGTGGGCCATTTGTTGAATGATGAAACAATTGCTAGTAATGGTGTTTTTGGGACATTTGTGTTAGTTTGAATTGACCAAATTTAACCAAGCTCACTCTGTTCTTGTGCTTTCTTGTGTTAATGATAGAATCTTAACAGTTATGTGCAGACATTTCTTTTTGGAAAGCATGAAAATGTTTAATTATGTTGCTGTCATTTGGTGCGCATCCATATTTATCCATTTGTGTAATTAAACTAGCTTAGCGAGTGCTATGTGGGCTAGAGATCTTTACAGGCCATCTTTCAGGTGTCAGTGAGACCATGGCCTGATTTGGACTAATGCAATAAATCTATGCTGTAACTTTCCACATAACTTGAGATGCACTTCTCGAGAAATGTAACTACATGTCGGGTCGACGTTCAGTCTGCGACGACTGAATTACTTGTGCATGGGTCATAAAATTGTCTTTGCTACTATAAGATGAGACTATAAATATGAGTAAGGTTATGTTGCTGTGCTCCATCATTGCATGGAGATATTCCCGTGACAGTTAAGGAGAAAGGCACAGTTTCGGGAAACACTAATATGATTCCATTCACAAAACGTCTTCTTATCCCAAGTCAAATAGCACACACAATATCTCATGTGACCAAGTTAGAGTTCCTGGTGAATAAATGAATGAACAAGAAAGCAGTTTTTAAAGGAGTGGCACATGTTGTGTATGTGCTGAAGGGGAAATTTAAATATTACTATAATTAGCCTAGTTTCATGAAAAAGTGTCTGACATGAAGCTGGTGTGCTTATATGCTGTATGATTCAGATTGTCAGTTGTCAATGTCAGTGTGTCCCGCCCCCTTATTGCTCCCAGTAATAAAATATCACCTCTGTCATTTCCCTTCTAGTTTGGTAGGACAGAAGTCATCGACAACACCCTCAACCCCGACTTTGTCCGCAAGTTCATCCTTGACTATTTCTTCGAGGAGAGACAGAATCTACGCTTTGACCTGTAAGTTAACAGCTGACTTATCCGTGCTAATGTGTGCGCGCGTGTGTTTGTTATTGTGTACTAGCGTGTGTTGCGCAGACACGGGTGCTGCTCTGTGTGAGGCGAAGTTGAGTTAGGACTGAAATATTCATGGCTTGCGCTGAGGGAGATGTACGTCTTCTCTCTTCTAAATAAAAGACAAGTTTTCGTGCCACTTTTTCACCAGCGTTTTCATTTTGAACTCATCCCATTTGTTCATTGCTTTGTGACAAAATAGGGCCAGATGGCCACGGTGAATCACACATTTTTTGATGTCTATGATTCGCTTGTTGTTGGTTATTTCATCTTGGGTTCTACTAAAAAGACAAGTTTGTCATAGAGATATTTTAAGAGCGTCAACATACCACATCTGCCTTTTTTTTTTTAAGCCCCAGCCTTATTTTTCTAAATGTGAAGTTCTGTGTGGTGTGCATAAAAGCCCTTATGAGAGTAACAAATGACCTCCTTTTAACAGCAGATGCAGAAGATTGCTCGGCCCTAATCCTTTTAGACCTAAGTGCATCGTTTGACACAGTTGATCATACAATTTTAATTGACTGCCTTAAGCACTGGGCGGGTATCTCTGGGTCAGTGCAGAGTTTCTTGCCGCTCACATAGAAGTTGTTATGCTAAAGGAGCTGATTTTTCCATCTGCCACATCAGAAAACAACCGACACCTTCCCTCAAGACCCCCTCCTGTTCTTTCCCCCTCCCACCTTTCCTGCATGTAATTTTGCACTCTTTGCAGACATAATTTGTACGCTCATTAAAATTCAGAATATTTCCTGGTGTGTGAGTTTGTGTCACAACAGGCAACACACAAATTTGACGAATACATTAATATTTTTTTAGTCCAGAGTTTTGATCTAAAAACATCGGCTCACTTTATGGCAACACTTTGAGGCCATGCTGTAGTTTTGACTCGCTGACTTTAGAGATCACACTAAACCTTCTACAAATCTTTTATAAATACATACTCCTGGGTTGGCTGTAGCTCAGGAGGTAGAGCAGGTCACCTACCGGTACTGATCGGGAGGTTGGAGGTTTGAGCCCAAGCTCCTCCAGTCTGCATGCCAAGTATCCTTGGGCAAGATACTAACCCCAAGTTGCTCTCCGTATGAATGTGTGTGAGTGTAGTTAGAAAGCACTCAGTATAGAGGTAGTGCTTGTGATAATGGGTGTGACTGGGTGAATGTGGTGTGTTGTATAGAGCGCTTTGAGTAGTCCGTTTTGAGAGTAGAAAAGCGCTATATAAGAATCAGTCCATTTACCATTTACAATATGTAATAATAAATTACCAGTGGGAAAAAGCTGACCTCAGAGGAGTGAGTTGTGGTGGTGGTGGACTGATCTGCATTGGCACACTGCATTGGTGCGGGTGGACCACAATAAACCATTTAATAAGTTTAATCCAAAGGCTGTGCTTGTGCGCATGTGACTGACTATGAGTAGGCATTGCTAGTCTGTTGGTAGAAAAGAAGCTGATGAATAACTGTGATTGCGAAGCATGAATCACATGGCTAAAGCAGATCATCTCTTTAAAGATTAAAAATTGTGAAACTAAATATAAAAAACCCCAAACATTTAAATCATCGCATTTATCCCTGCTGAGGCTGTGTTTTCACTGAGAGCCTTGTGTCAGGTTTGTTTCTTTGTACCAGGCTGAGTTTCATCAAACTACTACGGCCACAGAAAGAAGCCGATACGATGTGGCTCTGGATCATTTTTCTTTAACGTTGTGCTGGCTGGGTATTGGCTCTAGTGGAGATCTGCACTTTCAGTGCCCCTCTTTCATCTGACTCCCTGTCAGCAAGATTAGAGAAAACCACCAAGCTAAATTTAACAAAACTTGACGGAGAGGTCGAGTGTAGGCAGAGGACAAAGCCATTAAATCAGGGTGTCGAATCATTTCATTTTGTCAACCGCACACAGCTCGATTGGCTCTCTAGTGGGCTGACCAGTAAAACCGCTGCAGAATGACCGATTGAAAACACCTCTGAAGTTTTGCCTTTGTTTTAGTGCAAAGAATTAAAAGTACATGTTGAAAAATTTGCATTTAATGAAGTTTAAAAAAAGTACCCAGATGAACAGCCTAAGATGTTTCTAGAAAAAAGAGAGCTCAGTCCTTTTTTTCTCAGTCAGTCTTTTCACTTCTCCATTTCTATTGCTGTAAGTCAAAAACAGACATTTACACATCTCGGCTTAGCCACTTTACTTAAATGCGGTTTTATCTTTGTCAGTACGAGGCTGTAAAACTGATGGTTCGGACTCAGACTACCACTCTCCGAATACGAGGAGGGCCAGATTTGATCTGGTTCTGGTCCCTTTTTCTTTCACTTAATTGTGCTCTCTTTATATTTATGCATTTTTAAATGCACGTGGCTTTTTAAAAATGGTGTGGTACCACAGTATCTGGTAGAAAATACACAAAACAACACAAGGAAAATATAAAATATAGCTAGTACGTATGTCCCTCAAACAAATTTAATCAGTAGCTCAATGAACAAAAGAACAGTTTCCAAAATTTTCACAAGGCTGAGTTTTATTGAACACTTGTTTTACGTAAAGTTATTTCAGCTTAGTAAAATAGCTGGTGGACAATTGGCAGTTAGGCTTATTTGCATTATTGGCTATGAAGCCTGTGCAACAGTGTGAAAGTTGTCCTAGTTGGTTCATGAGGCATATTGACACTGACAGATTTTCTTATGAATTAGGAATCTGACAAAATCAAGCTGCTTATTATAGCTAATGGTATAACATGTACATGCTCTGTTATCCACACACATACTGTACATACATGCTGTATGCATCTCCAGCCGTGGTGTATGAAAATGAACAGAGAAATGGCATTAATAGACAAACTATCAAAGCAAGACTGCAGTGCATTTTTTTCCTATTGTGTTCAAGCCTCACACATCATCATTGTATTTTCCTGTGGTAGCTCATGAAATATGGAATGGCTCTTTTGTTTGTTCACTTGTTGGCCTGTCAGCATGGCCGCATGCTGCTCACAAGCTGTGGGAGGTTATAGTTAAGGTCAAGGAGGGATTCTGGGTGTGAGTTTGTGTGTAGATGCAAAGTGCTTGTGCAGGTAGTGTATTGTACTTTAAGTTGGTTAATGGTTTGTGTCAGACACTCTGGATTGTTTGAATACATTTAGTCATGTAGATATGCACTGTGTGTTCCACTTTGTTTGAGGTGTAAGTATTTATATGTGTGCGTTAGTGTTTTTTTTAAAGGGTACATGTTAAGAATATATGATGGGGCTGGGAGATGTATAGCTCTTTTATTCTTGTTAAAAATATTTACTGCTAAACAAAATTAAAGTAACACTTTGTAAAGACATCAGATCACAAAGGAAAGAAATATTATGCTGGATAGCTATACTGACATAGAGTGGGTAACAGTTTGGTAGAAATGAAAATGATCAGCCTACCGGCGGCTAAATTCAAAAACACCAAAAAATAAAAATGAAAAATGATGGACTAAAGCATAATGTCTCAGATATGTTCTATTGGATTTAAGTCAGGCAAGTGTGGGGGACAGTCAATGGTATCAGTTCCTTCATCCTCCAGGAACTGCCTGCATACTCTAGACCATAGGTGTCAAACTCTGGCTAATTACATTTGGCCCGCGAAGCCATACCAAATTTGCAAAACTTGTTTGAGTCCATAAGAAAAGATTCATTCTTATATCTGGAGGAATTTTTTTTTTTCAATAAATATTAATGTAAGCCCGCGACTTTGTTCCAGTTTTGAATTTTGGCCCACTGTGTATTTGAGTTTGACACCCCTGCTCTAGACACATGAGGCCAGGCCTTGTTGTGCACCAGGAGGAACCCAGGACCCACTGTACTAGCGTAGGATTTCATCCATGGCAGGCAGTCAGGGTGCCGCTGCCTTGCCTGTAGAGGTCTGTGCATCCCTCCGGAGATATGCCTCCCCTGACCATCACTGAACCACCACCAAACCAATCATGCTGAACGATGTTACAGGCAGTATAATGCTCTCCATGGCTTCTCCAGACCCTTTCACGGCTGTCACGTGTGTTCAGGGTAATATATATATATATATATATATATGGGGTGCAACGATACTCGTATCGATATTGAACCGTTCGATACAGTGCTTTCGGTGCTTTCGGTTCGGTACGCATATGTATCGAACAATACAAAATTTGTAATTTATTTTATCAACTTTCCTTCTGACGATGCCGTCTGTGTTGAGCGCTCAGTGAATCTGCGTTCGACTACTCCGCCTAGGCTGCACTGTCGAGTGCAGATCCACTGAGCGTTCGACACAGACAGCATCATCAGAAGGAAGAGCGCAGGGCAAGCTAGCGAGACAGAAGTTAAGCTCTCCTTGCAATATGGCAAATTGAACCTTTCCCACCCTCATTCAGATCTGGCGTTTGGAATTATTTTGGTTTTCATGTGACGTATGACCCTGAAGGTAAGCGCGTCATGGACTAAAGTAAAACAGTATGTTGGATGTGCCACGCAATGCTCAATTACATGGGTGGGAACTAGTGTGTTAGCGCAGTTAGCTCGTTAACGTGTTGGCCGTCTAGCCCCACGCAGGGGTAGCTCGTTAACGGAGATTTGCCGTGTTGTGGCGTTAACGTCATTTCAACGAGATTAACGCTGACAGCACTAGTGGGAACACAACGAATATGACTGCACATTTACGCCGACATCATCCTAGTGCAAAGACAAGTGGAAGCAGACAAAAACAACAAGCATGCATGCTACAAACTTTACCCGAGTCATTTAGACAGCCGTTAGCACATGATTCTCCTTATGGGGACCTGATATGTTTAATATTGTGGCGAGCTCAGACAATGAGGAGACGGAGGTATCGTTTGGTCTTGCTTCCCGTGAGCTAGCCAGGGAGCACAGCCGTTTATTGACATCTGCAGAAGAACACTGCCGCTAGCTAACTGCTCAGCGCGGCAACAGCACAGCAACAACAACACACAGGGCGCCCTCTGACCCCGGAAGGACACACCGTTGCAGCGAGAAGGCGTCACCCGTCACTATGGCAACATAAACAAAACATAACTGTACAAACAGAACTACGAACAGCCCTGACCCGCTACATAGCCCCCACCTAAGGGGTCAGTCGTCCCCGATGACCCCATTACCCCACACAAAGTCCTGCAAATGTCCAGGTGCCTTCTTTTGGCGCACCGGCCGGTCACGACCGGCGGGGAAAAGTCACTCGGGTCAGAACATGGGGTGCCACCATCATCCCACTTCTGACACCAATGTGGCGAGCTCAGACAACGAGGAGACGGAGGTGTCGTTTGGTCTTGCTTCCCGTGAGCTAGCCAGGGAGCACAGCCGTTTATTGACATCTGCAGAAGAACACTGCCGCTAGCTAACTGCTCAGCACGGCAACCGCACAGCAACAGCAACAACAACACACAGGGCG